>NC_135236.1:414540211-414843961 GCF_051348905.1 Ranitomeya variabilis | reverse complement strand
ATCAAAGAAAAAATAAAAAAGTTATAGTCCTCAGAATAAAGCGATGCCAAAATAATTATTTATTCTATAAAATAGCTTTTATTGTATAAAAGCGCCAAAGCATAAAAAATTATATAAATGAGGTATTTCTGTAATCGTACTGACCCAAAGAATAAAACTGCTTTATCAATTTTACCAAACGTGGAACGGTATAAACGCCTCCCCAAAAGAAATTCACGAATAGCTGTTTTTTTGTCATTCTGCCTCACAAAAATCAGAATAAAAAGCGATCAAAAACTGTCAAGTGTCCAAAAATGTTACCAATAAAAATGCCAACTCATCCCGCAAAAAACAAGACCTCACATGACTCTGTGGACCAAAATATGGAAAAATTATAGGTCTCAAAATGTGGAGACGCAAAAACTTTTTTGCTATAAAAAGCATCTTTTAGTGTGTGACGGCTGCCAATCATAAAAATCCGCTATAAAAAATGCTATAAAAGTAAATCAAACCCCCCTTCATCACCCCATTATTTAGGGAAAAATAATAAAATTAAAAAAATGTATTTATTTCCATTTTCCCATTAGGGTTAGGGTTAGGGCTAGGGTTAGGGTTAGGGCTATGGTTAGGGCTAGGGTTAGGGCTAGGGTTAGGGCTAGGGCTAGGGTTAGGGCTAGGGTTAGGGCTAGGGTTAGGGCTAGGGTTGGGGCTAGGGTTAGGGTTGGGGCTAGGGTTGGAGCTAAAGTTAGGGTTAGGGTTGGGGCTAAAGTTAGGGTTTGGATTACATTTACAGTTGGGATTAGGGTTGGGATTAGAGTTAGGGGTGTGTCAGGGTTAGGGGTGTGGTTAGGGTTACCGTTGGGATTAGGGTTAGGGGTGTGTTTTGATTAGGCTTTCAGTTAGAATTGGGGAGTTTCCACTGTTTAGGCACATCAGGGGCTCTCCAAACGCGACACAGCGTCCGATCTCAATTCCAGCCAATTCTGCATTGAAAAAGTAAAACAGTGCTCCTTCCATTCCGAGCTTTCCCGTGCACCCAAACAGGGGTTTACCCCAACATATGGGGCATCAGCGTACTCGGGACAAATTGGACAACAACTTTTGGGGTCCAAGTTCTCTTGTTACCCTTGGGAAAATATAGATTTGGGGGGGCTAAAAATTATTTTTGTGGGAAAAAAAGATTTTTTATTTTCACGGCTCTGCGTTGCAAACTGTAGTGAAACACTTGGGGGTTCAAAGTTCTCACAACACATCTAGATAAGTTCCTTGGGAGGTCTAGTTTCCAATATGGGGTCACTTTGGGGGGTTTCTACTGTTTGGGTACATCAGGGGCTCTGCAAATGCAACGTGACGCCTGCAGACCAATCCATCTAAGTCTGCATTCCAAATGGCGCTCCTTCCCTTCCGAGCTCTGCCATGCACCAAAACAGTGGTTCCCCCCCACATATGGGGTATCAGCATACTCAGGACAAATTGGACAACAACTTTCGGGGTCCAATTTCTCCTGTTACCCTTGGGAAAATATGAAATTGGGGGCTAAAATATAATTTTTGTGGAAAAAAAATATATTTTATATTTTCACGGCTCTGCGTTATAAACTGTAGTGAAACACTTGGGGGTTCAAAGTTCTCACAACAGATCTAGATAAGTTCCTTGGAAGGTCTAGTTTCCAATATGCGGTCACTTGTGGGGGGTTTCTACTGTTTGGGTACATCAGGGGCCCTGCAAATGCAACATGATGCCTGCAGACCAATCCATCTAAGTCTGCATTCCAAATGGCGCTCCTTCCCTTCCGAGCTCTGCCATGCACCCAAACAGTGGTTCCCTCCCACATGTGGGATATCAGCATACTCAGGACAAATTGGACAACAACATTCTGGGTCCAATTTCTCCTGTTACCCTTGGGAAAATACAAAACTGGGGGCTAAAAAATCATTTTTGTGAAGAAAAAAAAAAGAATTTTTATTTTCACGGCTCTGCGTTATAAACTGTAGTGAAACACTTGGGGGATCAAAGCTCTCAAAACACATCTAGATAAGTTCCTTAGGGGGTCTACTTTCCAAAATGGTGTCACTTGTGGGGGGTTTAATGTTTAGGCACATCAGGGGCTCTCCAAACGCGACATGGCGTCCCATCTTAATTCCAGTCAATTTTGCATTGAAAAGTCAAATGGCGCTCCTTCCCTTCCGAGCTCTACCATGTGCCCAAACAGTCGTTTACCCCCACATATGGGGTATCGGCATACTCAGGACAAATTGCACAACAATTTTTGTGGTCTAATTTCTTCTCTTACCCTTGGGAAAATAAAAAATTGGGGGCGAAAAGATAATTTTTGGGAAAAAATATGATTTTTTATTTTTACGGCTCTGCATTATAAACTTCTTTGAAGCAGTTGTTGGGTCAAAGTGCTCACTACACATCTAGATAAGTTCCTTAAGGGGTCTACTTTCCAAAATGGTGTCACTTGTGGGGGGTTTCAATGTTTAGGCACATCAGGGGCTCTCCAAACGCAACATGACGTCCCATCTTAATTCCAGTCAATTTTGCATTGAAAAGTCAAATGGCGCTCCTTCCCTTCCGAGCTCTGCTATGCGCCCAAACAGTGGTTTACCCCCACATATGGGGTATCGGCGTACTCAAGACAAATTGCACAACAACTTTTGTGGTCCAATTTCTGCACTTACCCTTGGTAAAATAAAAAAATTGGGGCAAAAATATAATTTCTGTGAAAAAATATGATTTTTTATTTTTACGGCTCTGCATTATAAACTTCTGTGAAGCAGTTGTTGGGTCAAAGTGCTCACCACACATCTAGATAAGTTCCTTAAGGGGTCTACTTTCCAAAATGGTGTCACTTGTGGGGGGGTTCAATGTTTAGGCACATCAGGGGCTCTCCGAACGCAACATGGCGTTCCATCCTAATTCCAGTCAATTTTGCACTGAAAAGTCAAATGGCGCTCCTTCCCTTCCGAGCTCTACGGTGCGCCCAAACAGTGGTTTACCCCCACATATGGGGTATCAGCATACTCAGCACAAATTGTAGAACAACTTTTTGGGTCCATTTTCTCCTGTTACCCTTGGTAAAATAAAACAAATTGGAGCTGAAATAAATTTTGTGTAAAAAAAATTTAAATGTTAATTTTTATTTAAACATTCCAAAAATTCCTGTGAAACACCTGAAGGGTTAATAAATTTCTTGAATGTGGTTTTGAGCACCTTGAGGGGTGCAGTTTTTAGAATGGTGTCACACTTGGGTATTTTCTATCATATAGACCCCTCAAAATGACTTCAAATGAGATGAGGTCCCTAAAAAAAATGGTGTTGTAAAAATGAGAAATTGCTGGTCAACTTTTAACCCTTATAACTCCCTAACAAAAAAAAATTTGGTTCCTAAATTGTGCTGATGTAAAGTAGACATGTGGGAAATGTTACCTATTAAGTATTTTGTGTGACATATCTCTGTGATTTAAGGGCATAAAAATTCAAAGTTGGAAAATTGCGAAATTTTCAAAATTTTCTCCAAATTTCAGTTTTTTTCACAAATAAACGCAAGTTATATCGAAGAAATTTTACCACCATCATGAAATTCAATATGTCACGAGAAAACAATGTCAGAATCATTGGGATCCGTTGAAGCGTTCCAGAGTTATAACCTCATAAAGGGACAGTGGTCAGAATTGTAAAAATTGGCCCGGTCATTAACGTGCAAACCACCCTTGGGGGTAAAGGGGTTAAAAAATGCAAGTCATAACTGGTACAGGAGGAGGGGCAAGAATTCTTTTTGGCGTCCCCCACCAAGGACCTATGCGATTTTCACACTTAGTCATGTACCGACGAGCTTCTCTCCCTAATGCTCTCAATGTTCAGTGAAAAACTGAGAGAAGCAGAAGAGAAGCTCATTGTCACAGGACCACAAGTATGAAAATTGCATATGAGTGAAGTGTCCATGTGATGACTACTGGAACCTGCAGAGCTGAATCCTGACATCGCAGACTTCTGAATTCTCACAACTAATGCACTGCACACTTTTAGGATTCTCCCTTGCCTGTGGACAGTCATGTCAGCACAAGCATGCGATTTGTATACCTTTGGCCACATTCCGACTAGACGTGCCTGGCCTCACTCAGTTTATTTTCATTGAGTGAGGCCACACATGTCTAGTCAGCACATGACCGCATGTATCTAAATTGCCAGCATGAGAGAATCCTGACAGCATGCAGGGCGCACTGTGAGAACTCAGAAGTCTGGAGTCACAAAGAATAACTGCAGACTAATTACAAACCTGGACATCCCCTTTAAAGCTCCTAACATAAATAAAACATGAGAGTTAGTTAGCATCACACATAACATTTACATCCAGGTACCTTATAGATGACGTCGTCTCTGGAGTCATTCTCCTTCTTTTCTTCATCTTGTCCAGATCCCATGATGCGTTTTCTCATCCACAGCCGTCTCTGCAGACTTCTATCTTCTTCGCTCTTTTGCAGAAAATTTCCACATGATACCCTTAATGATACAAGTGTCATTAAATTGCTCCTGAATAAAAAATTGCCCCTCACTATATTGTCTGCACAAAATATGACCCCCACTTTGTCCCTCTTATGGTATATGCTCTTTACACTGACCTCTCCTTTCCATACCGGCCCCCTCTTCACACTGTCCTCTCATACTGAGTACCCCCTATAGGGCCCAGTATTTATACTGTACTCTATCATCACACTCCCCCTTCCTGGTATACTGTCCCCTCCTGGCTGTGCCCTCACACTGTCCCTCCATGCTACACCCCCACTATTCAGTTTCTATTCTGTGCCCACTCACTTTTGTCCCCCCATACTGTATCCTCACACTATTTCCCTCCCTCCTCATACTATCTCCTCTCACATCCCCCTGTTCACCATACTGTCTCCTCATATATTTACCCCTTCACTTTATATACTACCTGCTCACCTAACTCCCCATACTGTGTCTGCACACATCCCATCACCCTCACTCCCTGTACTCTGTCCACATACATTTTTCACATCGCTCCTCATACTGTGCCCTCATTCTCCCATATTGTTTCCTCATACATGCCCCCATTCCCTCATACTGTTTCCTTAAACATGCCCCCAATTCCCCCATACTGTTTCCTCAAACATGCCCCCAATTCCCCCATACTGTTTCCTCATACATGCCCCCATTCCTCAATACTGTTTCCTCATACATGCCCCCCATTTCCTCATACTGTTTCCTCATACATGCCCCCAATTCCCCCATACTGTTTCTTCAAACATGCCCCCAATTCCCCCATACTGTTTCCTCATACATGCCCCCCATTCCCCCATACTGTTTCCTCATACATGCCCCCCATTCCCCTGTACTGTTTCCTCATACATGCCCCCAATTCCCCCATACATGCCCCCATTCCCCAATACTGTTTCCTCGTACATGCCCTCATTCCCCAATACTGTATCCTCATACATGCCCCCCATTTCCTCATACTGTTTCCTCATACATGCCCCCAATTCCCCCATACTGTTTCTTCATACATGCCCCCAATTCCCCATATTGTTTCCTCATACATGCCCCCAATTCCCCCATATTGTTTCCTCATACATGCCCCCCATTCCCCTGAAGTGTTCCATCATATATGCCCCCATCTCCTCTTTTGCTCTTCATTTTGTATCCTCAAATCTCCCCCACACATTAAATCCCCCATCCCCACTCCAAATCTCACCCCACACATGATAAATTCCCCCATCCCCAAATTCTCCTTACACATAATAAATTCTCCTATCTCCACTCAAATTGTCCACACACATATTATTGTCCTCTACCCCACCCCATCATTGCTCTCTTCACCACCTCCATCATTGCCTTCTCCGTCATGCCCATCATTGCCCATTTCACCACCTCCAGCATTTCCTCCCCCCAATCCCATCATTTCCCTTTCCACCACATCCATAATTTCCTCCTCCTTCACCATCCCCATCCTTGCCCATTCCACCACTTCCATCATTTCCTCCTCCACCATCATCCTCATCATTGCTCTCTCCCCATCATTGCCCTCTCCTCCCCCACCATCCCCATCATTGCCCTCTCCCCATCAGCCCCATCATTGCCCTCTCCTCCCCCACCATCCCCATCATTGCCCTGTCCCTGTCAGCCCCATCTTTGCCCTTTCCTCCCCCTACACACACACACCATTTACTTCTCTGCACATTCCCCTGCAGCACGCCACACACACACCCCTCTCACCTCACCTCACGCTCTGCCGCAGCATCTCCAATGCCTTCCTCTGACCACCCAGGCGGCCAGTGAATGATGACATCATCCAGTGGCACATCTGTGTGAGAGGAAGCATGGGCAGGAAGCAGGAAGACAGATCTCTACAGCTCCGCTGCTATTTTCTCTTGTGGGCAGCGGAGCTGCAGGGATTTCTCCCTGCCCGCCGCAGCCACCCTGCAGGGGCCCCCAGCCACCTCCGCACATGTTGGGAGTCAGCTTGACAGTCGGCACAGAGAACAGCTGACTCCCAGACTGGGGGTGGCAGAATGCAGCCGCCGGGGGAGACACTGCGGACCGCCACATTAGGCGGCCCGACTGCGCCCCCCTGCCGACTGCACCTGGGGCACATGCCCCGGCTGCCCCCCCTAGATACGCCACTGACTATATCTACATAAACTTTATATAAATCAAATTATCTTCCATTTTTGCAGACTCTAGAATCTGACCTAAATAAAATAGGCCAATACAAGATTTCATGGGTGGGAGGTGTTGTAGCCTTTCAGAAGTACTCATTACCCAAATTATTATACTTGTTTTGCACTGTTCCAATCCCCCTCCCAAAATCTTTTTTCTATCAGATAAACAGAATTTTAAACACTTTTGTGTGGAGGAACAAAAAACCTCACTTATCTAACCACCTTATGAAAACACCTAAGAAATTTGGAGGGCTCAACCTCCTTAATATCCATGATTACTATCTAGCTCCCCAATTAGATCAAGTTAGAGCATGGTGGAATGGAAATAAAACTGGTAATTGGGCTCAAATTGAATCACAATGTGCAGCTTCTAAAAATCTAGAAGCCCTATTTAGTGCATCTTTGATTGCTCCATCTAAAAAGATAGATCTTGCTCTGTCGGTTTCTTCCATCTCCAACTGGAAAGCATTCCATAAAAATGTTCCAATGCCTCAGCCCCTGTTATGTCCATAACTCCATTGGAAACCTTAGAACTCTTAATACCAGATCTTAATATTAAAGATTGAACAAAACAAGGCATTGTAAGTGAAAGATTTGCATGAAGGTCCTAACCTCCTCTCTTTTGCTTCTTTACATTATCATTTCAAAATTCCCAATAAAGGGTTCTATAAATATCTCCAAATTTGACACGCATTACAACATTTTCTGATATAAGAAAGAATGGTTAAATCAGGATTAATATTGACTCTTTCAAATGTTTCATCCAATAAAGTGGGCATAAAACCTATATATAATTTAATAGAAATGAAAAATGTTTTTATAAAGTCGACTCCCTTTTTATCGTGGGAGAAAGAATTGAATAAGACATTCTTGAGCAGTGAATGGACAAGCTCACTAGTTTTTGAAGCTCACACTTTCAAATGTGCCTCTTATCTTGAGTTCTCTATGAAAACAGTTTTAAGATGGTATTATACCCCAATGAAGTTTCACTCTTTGTTCCCCTCTTCTACTCAACTCTGCTGGCGTAATTGTAGCCAAAAATATTCTTTAATCCACACATTTTGGGGCTGTCAAGTAATCACTTCCACCTGGCTGTTTACTTTTCATCTGATCTCTTCTCTACCCCAGCAAAAAAATAAAACCATCTCATTCTTTAGCACTACTTTTGTTAGATATACATTCTATTCCCTCCAATGGCAGAGTAATTGCCTCACATATTCTTCTAGCTACAAAAGTAGTGATTACAAGATATTGGAGGTCCCCAGGTATTCCTGCCAACGAAGAGATAATACAATCGGTAAATAAAACTTATGCTTTTGAAAAAATTATAGCACATAAAAATAATAAGTTACAAGTTTTCAATGTTAATTGGAAGGGTTGGTTGAATAATCCAGAAAATATTGTTCTAATTTAATAGTAGTCATTAATGAATGTAATCCTTGAAATCTGTTGAATACAGTCCTGTATGTTATGTTGTATTTTATTTTTTGTAGGTTTAATCTCTATATAGACTTCAATGTTTGTCAGTCTAAAGTATTGTATACACTGTTTGTTGTTCTTTTCTTAGTACCAAATAAAAATATATCGATTAAAAAAAGAAAGAAAAAACACTACTTTGGCAAACAATATGTAAAAAATAAATTCAAAATATAGTTACACCAATAACAACAGCAAAATTATTGAAGCGTAGGAAAGAGTTTTAGAGAAGAAGGAATGGCTTTAGGTTGTGCTCATTGTAAATCACCTTTAAACAAATGAAGAAAGTCATCAAATTTGTTTTATCCTGAAGTTGTTCCAGTGTGCCTAAGTCACACAAAAATGGTTAAGTTAGCTTTCATGAATTCAATGTTGCTCACACGTTTGACCCTAGCATACTGAATTTAATTAGAAGGTGGAAATATGAGGTATTTTGAAGATGTAAAGAAATGGAGAAGAAGCCTGGTACTCAATTTACGGACCACTCTAGGGAAGACATGAAGAAGGAAATGAAGGGGGTCTAATAGGATGATAATAATAATAATAATTTTATTTATATAACGCCAACATATTCTGCAGTACTTTACAGTTAAGTGGTGACATACTCAAACAGTAAATTCAATACAAGGTAAGACAGTTTAGCAGTTACAGGAGGAGTGAGGGCCCTGTTTGCAAGTTTACAATCTACAAGGAAATAGGGGGCACACAAGAAGTGAAATGTGCTTATTATTGCAGGTCCAGCTACTATAATAAATAATGATTTTCATATAAAGCTGCATGATCCAGTCATCAGCCAGTATGTTTAAGTGCAATTATCAGGTGCAGTTATAGTGTGCATGGAGGGTGTGGAGACAGATTAATAGGAAGGAGCAGATTCTGAATAATATTTAGAATGAGGGAACAGGGGAGAGCTAGCTTAATCAGTTGAGGTGATAGGTTTGTTTAAGGAGATGTGTTTTTAAAGCACCCTTAAAAACGTGGGGGTTAGGTATCAGTCAAATCATCTGGGGTAGTGCATTCCCAAAAAGTGGAGCAGCAAGATAGAAGTTTTGGAGACGGAGGAGACTGGTTCGGATTCTGTAGGATGTTAGTCTTAGATCAGTTACAGAATGGAGAGCACGTGTAGGGCTATAGACAGATATGAGGGAGGAGATATTGGGTGGTGTAGATGAGTCGCCAGTCAGGGCCATGGGATACTCGGTACCGGGTCCGGTTGCAATTAAAGGGGTGGTCACGGTGGCAGCAACCCCATCCATGGCCCTGGGCACCCAAGTAAAAGGGACGGTCTTTAAAGGGGTTGTGAAAATAATAAAAGTTTGTGACACCACCTGTGGTTCTCGGTCAGAGGTGACCAACGCTGCTTAAAGGGGTCATCTGGGGGCGATGGTGTTGCAGCAAAGATGCTGTTGCTTCCTACAGGTGAAGCAGTGTCCCCAGGGCTCCCGGTGCGCTTGGCAGGGATGGTGAATAAATGGATGACACAGGGTTGCAGTCTTTACCTGGCTTACTGGTGTTTAGCCGCCTCAGTCCAGGGTACTGGCAACAGATAAAGATGGAGTCCAGGCAGCCCAAAGACAGATGGAAATCCCCTTAACAGGTCAGTTTGGGAGCCTTCCACTATGTGCTGGTCTGTGGCCCCTTGCTGCCTGTAGCTCTCTAACAAGGTCCTCTTTCTTCCCCTGTCCAGGGACAGTACCTGCATGGTAGGCAACTTGAGCCGTCTCTTTGGGGTCTCTGTCCACGGTGACTCTGGACTCTGATTGCTGCTGTACCTCAGGTATTATGTGGGCAAGTCCCTTTTAGTTTCCTGCCCTCCCGACCTGTAGTTCCTCACGACCTCGGGCTCCCGGTGCCCAAATCCTGCGCTCAGCTTAGAGAGGCCCAGTAGCAGTCCTCCTCTAGCTCCTAAGTCTTTCTATCCTCCTTCACTGTCTGTTACCAAGTGTAAACTCTCTGCTTGTCTGCACCAGACTAACTGAATCCTCCTCCAGGCCAGGATGTAAATAGGGAAGTTCCCCTTAAACCGAGTTTAGAGCTCCCTCTTCTGGCCTGGAGTCAAAATGTGTTGCATGTAAGATTACCTGCAAAGGGATCCCTCCTGTCTCCAGGCATGGCATTACCCTCCCTGAGAGGAAGGCAATACCTGATACCTGGTACCTGAACTCCTGGGGTGCCATACAGAACTACGGAGAGCTTTGTGGGTGAGATATATAAGTTTATATTGCATTCTGTAGCAAATGGGAAATCAGTGTAATAGTATGAGCTAGTATGAGCTACAAATTCATAAATTACCGATTGCAACACAGTCCAAAAATATTTAAACATTTGACACGTCTAAAATGAACTATGATCCCACATCCCATTGACATCTAAGGGAAGCATCTAAAGATGGGGAGCACCATCACATTCCTCAATAGGGATGAGAAAATTTCAGTATATATTCCAACAGTGCAATCATTGTTAGGATGAAGCCCTCACCATTCCCACAGAAACATAGGAGAATAAGACCACAGAGCTAAAAAAAAGAGCATGGACTGCACCTCCAAAAAATCAAACATTGATCTAATGCCGTTAGGCAAAAATATATATCATGGAACATGCGGTTCTTAGTTTAACATTCTGATCAGACTGTATGAAGCCCACATGTGCTTTTTTTTAGAATCAGACCATAGCACATCGTAAGTGCAAGACGCTGTGAAGCTTTATTAGTCAAAAAGGCTGTTTGGTGAATAAAGCTTTACAGATTCTTTAATTTTTCATATTTGCACTTTGGACTCTCTCTCCTTTATCCAGCACTTATCAGGCATAGATGTATTACATTTATGAAGGATTTCTGAAGTATCATAATAGTGCACTAGTATCTTGTATTTCTTTCTTTATATCAAGACCAGAGGTATGCGTTACTCCATATTATCTTTCTGGAAAAATCTCTCTAAGCTTAGGCACCACTCCCATTTCAGCATTCTACATTTAGATGAGAGACCCCAAAGTCAGTTTGAGACATCCAAAATTCCAAGTCTGAATATAGCCGTATATAAGGATTTTGAATTTGGGTGAGGAGTCCCAAGCCGGTCCGGATATTGCAGACTGTACTTGGACCATCAATGTCAGATATGTAATACTGGCTTAAGACAAAGACATTCAAGGAGTTTGAGCTAATGAAATAAGGAGCCATAATGTTCCTAGAGAGTGATGATAGAATTACTGGACAAAGCACTTGTTTTATATTACATTTTGTATCCTGACAAAAGGCTAAATTGCTGTATCAGGCTGAAGAGACTGGGAAGAAAGATCATAGATTATGTAATTGTAATAAGAACATCATCTCTATATAATGTTGTCTTCAATTTTTTAACCCCAACTCTTAACATTCACTTAGTCATGACAAAATACTTACACTACTAGTCACGTGGTGTTCATGGGACCCCAGTTTTCACTTAAAAATATAAACATATATTAAAGAAGAATTTTTACTTTATTTAGGAACTTAAGGTACAACATCTTTCCTGAACGATAATATAACGTTTTTAGTAATCAACAAAATTTAAACCTCTACTTATGAAATATGAAAAAAAAAATATTTAGTGCAAGAATCACATATAATCTTATGGTGCTCATTGCACATAAATTTCTTGCAATTATCACATTTGATTTTGGTTTTCGGTCACTAGATCTCACACACAAATTACATCGACCTTTGACAGGACTTGGGATACTTCCAGAACAAGAAAACTTGGGGTCATCATTGAGTCATCTTTTCAGAAAGCGTGGTAAGGTGGAAATTTCTGCTCTTAAACTTTTTTGAGCTTTTGCAAGTTCCATCAAAAAAAGTTTCAGAAAATCTCTTTTGGTGATTTTAGTTTCATTATTCATGTTCTAAGTAACATAAGCATATATTGTTTTTACATTGACGAGATTAAATAATGTGGCCATCAGCCATCTCGTAGTACACCAAGTGACTGAGAACGGAGGGGCTCCCAAGCTAGGAATCTACCAAAACGGATTGTTACCTACTTTCCATACTTGCAAAAACATGACAAAAACAAACTTGCTTGGGGTCCAATGGACCCCATGTGACTAATTAAAGGTTAAAGCCTGGAGATAGGAGATATCAGGAGACAGGTGAATCACCATCATCAGGGTTTAACATATAAAAAGAATAATGAGGGGGAGTGGGTCACCTTTGTTGTGTACAGGGAAAGATTTACGGTACCTTCACACTAAACGTCTTTGCAACGAGAACGACAACGATCCGTGACGTTGCAGCGTCCTGGATAGCGATATCGTTGTGTTTGACACGCAGCAGCGATCTGGATCCCGCTGTGATATCGCTGGTCGTTGCTGAAAGTCCAGAACTTTATTTGGTCGTCAGATCAGCGTGTATCGTCGTGTTTGACAGCAAAAGCAACGATGCCAGCAATGTTTTACAATGGTAACCAGGGTAAACATCGGGTTACTAAGCGCAGGGCCGTGCTTAGTAACCCGATATTTACCCTGGTTACCATTGTAAAAGTAAAAAAAAGCACTACATACTCACCCTCTGATGTCTGTCACGTCCCCCGGCATCCGCGCTGCTGCTCAGAGCTTCCTGCACTGAATGTGTCAGTGCCGGCCGTAAAGCAAAGCACAGCGGTGACGTCACCGCTGTGCTTTAGGGCCGGCGCTTACACAGTGCAGGGAAGCTGAAGGCAGGGGACGCGACAGACACGGCAATGTAAGTATGTAGTGTTTGGTTTTTTTTACATTTACACTGGTAACCAGGGTAAACATCGGGTTACTAAGCGCGGCCCTGGGCATAGTAACCCGATGTTTACCCTGGTTACCCGGGGACTTCGGCATCGTTGGTCGCTGGAGAGCTGTCTGTGTGACAACTCTCCAGCGACCACACAACGATGAAACAGTGACGCTGCAGCGATCGGCATCGTTGTCGATATCGCTGCAGCGTCACTTAATGTGATGGTACCTTTAGTAAAGAAGTGACCTGTATGAGTTTGATGACTGAGGTGGGGTAGAATAGACTAATTACTCCAAAAGGTATGTTGACATACAGCTTTTTTATGAGTTTTTTTCCTGTTTTTTTTTCCTGGCCATGGTCAGAAAACTACAGCTGAAATTTTTGGGTGCATTTGTGTTGTGGTTTCTGCAGCATTTTTTGTACTAAGCCATTTTAACCTCAATGGGGAAAAACTGCAGTAAATATATTAAAAGAATTGAAATGCTGCTTTTCTAAAAAAAAAAAAACAACATATCCTGATGAAGAAGTCTGTAGTACAAAATGCATTGACTGAATAACGATAAACTGCTAATATCTCCTTTCTGGACTTGGATCTAATAAAAGGATATACCAGCAGCGTAGATTACCCACGAATCCTCCTTAACTGTATTATCATTAGCCTGGTCTTTATTTACCAGATGTGATAGCCAGATGTTCAGTATGCATGTCCATAATTTTGTAAGAAAAAAAAGGATCATAACGAAAAATGGTAATTAGCCTGTAGCTAGAGAAATGTGATACGCCTTTTCCAATTTTGGAATTACTGTAATCAAGTGTAACATAGAGGAAGATATTAACAAGGGTAGCATACGGGAACACAATGTCACCAAATATTTTATAACAGAGATAAGGAAGCTCATTTGAGCTTGGAGAATTACTATTTGGTAGGCTCTTAACCCCTTCTAACAATTCCTCCTGTTAATGTGCTCTTAGGCCTCCAAGTACAGCTGAAGATGTAATAATAAAAAAGATGACCATTGGTCTTGGATACAGAGTGGGGAGGCTGTTGTTTTGGAGTTTCAGAGTCTTATAGGCAGACATAAATAGGCATCATTGCAAGGTTCGTCATACTACTGCTTCTCCACAACCACCATACAGAGTTCCTACAGTTTGAAACAATTATCAACATTTGATGTATTGGTGATTATTGGAGATTGTGTTTGCACTCCTGGTACTGTAAAGCTATCCAAGTCTATAAACGCCAACAGTAGCTTTGACCACGTGGTACTAAGGGGTGTCAGACTCCTGGAGTAGGTAACTAGCCGTCATATTCAGTCCAGGAGAACAATGAGTGGAAGTCGAAGCTACAGGTGGTTGTTTTTACTTCTTGTTCCTCATGGCAGGAGAGTTTGCAAACATTGGCAGGTTTGTAGCTACTCTGAGACCTGATAGACCAGTGACACAGCATACTGGTGCACTGAAGGTAATCCACGTCAATAATCCTGTTAATTAATTACCCCAGAGAAAAGTGACACAAATATGGGAGGAAATGAGTAGAGATGAGCGAATTTGCTTAGGTTCCCTCTTATTCGGCAAGCTATAGCGCTTGCCGAATAAGCTGCAGAGGGAACCCGGCTTCCTGGATCACGCTGGCCGATCAGCTGATCGGTGCCGCAGCTGCATGTGTCGTGGCTGTGTAAGAGTCACGACCAGGGCCGTTTCTTCAACAGGGCGGGCAGGGCGGCCACACGGGGCGCCGTGGGGCCGGGGGGCGCAGGAGAGGCCTCGGGCCCCGGTGGTCCCCTGCCCGCTGCTGCTGCTGTTTAAGGGCTGTCAGGGGCGCGGATGCCGCGCTCAGTGCTGAGCGCGGGCGCGCCCTGCCCGAACTCAGCTGCAAATCTGACAGCTGAGCGGTCAGATCATCGCCTCGCGTCGCCGCGCCCCCCCCCCCGCACCGCACATAATGGTTGCGGCCACCTCGGCGCCGCCACTCACCTCCGCTCCGCGCTGGATGAACAGCGAGAATGAACAGCCAGGATGAGGCAGCTCGGCCACTCCCACACTGATAGCAGGGGCGCCGCGCTCTCGGCTGAGCACGGGCGCTCCCTGAGACAGTGATCAAAGAGCTAAGCACACACACTATCACTGTCAGACTAGGCTGCCTGGCTGTTGCCAATTTCAATGCTGGACAGGACAGGCTGCAGTCTAGTCTGACAGTGGTAGCAGTATAGCAAAAATGCCCACCCCCTGCCTATGGATTAGTCCTTCCCTTCCCAGCAGCCCCATTTAGCAGTCTGAGCGCGCTCAGACTCAGAGGGCAGAGGGCACTGACACACTGAACAGGTGAGGGGGTCTGAGGGATGGGATGGGTTGGGCTAGCCTTTTTTTTTGGATGGGGACCCCCACACCTGCCCCCCCCCCAACCACCCTTGGGGCATGCTGATTTGGCATGCCCCACAGCATGAAACCCGGGAGGGGGCCCAGCTGACTTACCTCATCTTTGGCAGTCTGGTGGCATCCTCACCCAGCGCACTCTTTGCACCAGACAAACATTTCAACATTCTGCTTGTATGATTGCATAACATAAAATGATATCTTTTACTGTCAAATTTTTGTCTTTTCTTTTTAAAGACCAGTTATAATGCCACCTCCTAAGCCTTCAGGAGCACAATTTCGAAAAAGAAAGCAAAAAAAGAAGAGTGAAGATGCAAAAGGTGCAAAATTAATGGCAATGTACTTGCAGACAGAAAGTGCAGTACCACACCCAGGATATGTTTCTTCAGAAATGGAACCACAAGGTTCAGGCTCTCAAAGTCTGAGCTACTTTTCACATGAAGAACGTGATCCCAAATCTGGAGATGAACATCACAAATCAAGAATGATGTCTTCAACACTGGAGTCTGAAACATCTTGTTCAATAAATACATCTGAAAATGAGCAGACTGCACCTAAACCTGCAGAGGCTGTTACAGCTGTGTCATCGCATGAGTCTGGAAGTACAAATGATGTTCTTTCTACAGACATTTCCGAAGATAACTCAGAGTGTTCAAATAAGGATGTCTTTACCTATAAAGATATAGCATTGTGGCCAAAACCAATCAAGGGTCAAGTAAAAGACCATATTGTCCTCCAAGGACCACAACCTCTGCCTGCCTCTGATTTCATATACCCCAGGGACAATGAAAAGCGTCATTTTTCCTCATTTTATGGATTCCTTGTGCTGCCAAATCGAGAGAAGGTACCCAGACGATGGCTACAATATTCTGTTTCTGCAGACAGAGTGTACTGCTTCTGCTGTAAGTTGTTTGATCACAATCCAAAATCCAAGCTTGGGACTATAGGCATCAGCAACTGGGCACATATTGGGGAATACCTATCTACACATGAATTGTCTGCTGCACATGTAAATTCACGTCATGCATGGATTGATGCACAGAATAATCTTAAAAAAAATACAGGAATTGATAAAGATTTGCAAACCCAGATTACACAGGAACATAACCGCTGGCGAGAAGTGTTGGAAAGAGTTATGGCAGTAACTGTATACCTGGCAACCAATAATTTAGCTTTTCGAGGATCGTCAAATACATTGTTTACACCAAATAATGGACATTTCCTTGGGCTTATAGAGCTTCTTGGAAAATTTGAACCAGTAATGAGAGATCATTTAAAACGAATTACTTCCCAGGAAATCCATACACATTACTGTGGAAATTTAATTCAAAATGAAATTATCTGCTTGATGGCCTCTCAGGTGAAGAAATGTATTCTAGAAAAAGCCAAAAGATCTAAGTATTTTTCAATAATGTTGGACTGCACACAAGATGCAGGTCACACTGAACAGTTGTCATACACCTTAAGATTTGTTGATATAGATGATGATCACGTACCAATAAAGGAACATTTTATTGGCTATCGTCCTGCTACTGATACATCTGGGGAAAGTCTCGCCAATCTCCTTTTAGAAGAGATTAGTAAATGTGACCTGGACATGAACAATTGTCGAGGACAAGGATATGACAATGGTGCCAACATGATAGGCATGCAAAAAGGAGTTCAGGCTAGAATCTTAAAAAAATATCCTCGGGCATTTTTTAACCCCTGTGGATGCCATAGTTTAAACTTGGTTATAGGTGACGCTTCCAAATCATCGGTAAAATCTGTAAATCTGTTCGGTGTGTTACAAAGGCTTTATAACCTGTTTGCATCATCTTCTAAACGATGGTGTATAATAAGTGAACATGTGAAGCATCTTACGCTGAAGAAGGTATGTGCTACTCGTTGGGAATGCCGTGTTGAAAGCTTAAAGGCAGTACGCTATCAATATCCGGAAATTCACGAGGCTCTCCTAGATTTGGAGCAAAAGGTTGATGATCCCACTCTTGCTTCTGAAGCAAAGTCACTGTCAGTGATGTTGGAAGACTTTGCCTTTCTAATCACACTGGTAGTATGGTATGACCTTTTATTTCAGGTACAAATCGTAAGTAAATCTATGCAGTCAAAAAATATGGAGATGACTCGATGCAACGATTTGTTGAAGAAGTGTACCATATTTGTAAAAGAATATCGTGATTCTGGCTATGAATCTGCAAAGACCGTGGCCACTGAAATGGCTACAGACTTGGGCATCGAAGCTAAATTTACAATAAATAAAAGGCCCAGTAAAAAAAAAAAATTGTTTGACTATGAAAGTCAGGATGAGTTAATTACAGATGCAGAGCAACATTTTAAGATTTCTGTTTTCTACCCTCTTGTAGATAACATGGTTGCATCACTGGAGAGGCGTTTCTCACAACTGTCTGAGCATAATAAATGTTGGGGCTTTCTATACAACATTAAAGATTTGCCAGAAAAAGAACAACTTAAAAATATGTGCAAATCGTTGGAAAATATGCTAAGCCATACTGCAGAGGTAGACAAACTACAATGTGACATTGACGGCAATGAATTGCTGGAAGAATTAAAACATATTCAGCCAATGATTTCAAATTCTTCTATAACACCACTGGAGGTTTTGAAGCACATAAATTACACGCACTCTCATGACCTGTTTAAAAACATATGGATTGCCATGAGGATATTACTAACTATTCCGATTACAGTTGCAAGCAGTGAGAGAAGCTTTAGCAAACTGAAGCTGATAAAAACATATCTTCGTACCACAATGACAGATGAGAGGTTATCATCTCTTGCTATTTTATCAATAGAAAATGAACTGGCAGAAAAGCTGAATTATTCGGAAGCTATTAATGCTTTTGCAGCGGCTAAATCTAGAAGAGTCAGTTTCTCATAAATCTGCAACCTACAATTTTTAGGATCTGTTTCCAAAATAATTAATAGATATTATTTACCTACAACTTTGTTCTCACCGTTAATAATTAGCATACTTGTCCCTTTTCCCCAAGTTCTATATAAGTTAAAGGCAAATTATAATTTATTAAAAAAAGGGAAGATACAAGCCTGCTCTCTATTTATTACTCAAGCCCACAAAAATAATGTTTATTATTTTCGGTGCCGGGGGGGGGGGGGGGGGGGGAGAAATTTCCTACTCTCGCCCTGTGTCATTTTTGGGCTAGAAACTGCCCTGGTCACGACACATGCATGGAGAGCCTGTTTGTTGGTGAAGAAGAGGGAACCCGAACATATTTGCTCAACTCTAGATATGAGCAAAATTTTAAAGGTAAAAGCAATGTGAGGTCTGCTTTCTATGTACAGGACAGATTTAGGGTAGATGAACACGTTAAGTATTTGGTGCACCATTTCTGCATCTCTCAGGAGGAAAAACGTGACATATAATAATCACGTGTTTGCCACCTTTTTGGTGCGTTTTTTACATGCATTTTTGGTGCAGGTGAAATCTGCAGCAAAAATGCTGTAAGAATTGACATGCGGCAGATTTAAATCTGCACCAAATCTTAAAGTCACAAATAAGCAAAGCATGCATGAGACTTCAGGGTATGTGCACACGTTGCGGATTTGCCTGCGCATTGGCCGCTGTGAATTCACAGCAGTTTTTCATCAGGTTTACAGTACCATGTAAACCTATGGAAAACCAAATCCGCTGTGCCCATTGTGTGGAAAATATCACAAGGAAACGCTGCATTGTATTTTCCGCAACATGTCAATTCTTTGTGCGGATTCCGCAGTGTTTTACACCTGCTCCTCAATAGGAATCCGCAGGTGTAAAACCGCAAGTGAAATCCACACAAAAAACGCAGGAAATCCTCAGTAAATCCGCCGGTAATTCGCAGGTAAAACGCAGTGTATTTTACCTGTGGATTTTTCAAAAACGGTGTGGAAAAATCAGCACACTAATCCGCAACGTGGGCACATAGCCTCAGGATTCTGATTGACTGCAGGAATCAAGAAAACCTTCATGTGTTATGGCAAATCTCTGCAGAAAAAAGCGTGACAAATCTGCCACGTGTACCTCATTTATACACTGCAAGTTTGGTCAGTATTTTGAATCATTAAGCCAGAACTATACAAAGGAGAAGCACAATAGAAATATTTATATTTTCTCTTCTTTGCATTCAGCCCAGCTTTTGGCCTTAAAACACTAACTACTGATCAAATCTGCAATGTGTGAATGAGGCCTGTAGTTTATTTAAGGTCTTATGTTGTACGACATATATACTGAGTGCCATTTATAGGTAGAATGGAAAGTGACACTTAACGCTGTATCTAGCATTTTGAGTTTTTACTTTTTAATGTGATAAAGTACATTCTTTATTTAAAAAAAAGAAAGATTACTTTACTGGGGAAACAATAAAGCACTGTGTGCCACATTTGTCCACCTAGACAGTTTATTTTAGCTTGAACAGGGTGAGTAAAACAGCAAGATGTAGGTATTCTTACACACATACTTTAAGGCTATGTTTACACATTGCGTTTTTGATGTGTTTTTTTCCGCAGGCAAAACCTGCTCTCTTGGCAAAGAAGCAAAGGAAAAAAAGCAGGTTTTGCTGAGTATTTGCTGTGTTTTTTGCTGAGTTTTTGGTGCATTTTTTTTTACTCCTCTTTTGTCAGGGTACATTTGTCTCTTGTGCATGCTGTGCAAAAACGCAACGTGTGAACATCGCCTGCCACATTTTTTTCATCTACTTGCTCATTAAACTTGCAAAGCATGAACTTCTATTACAGTATTGACCAACAAACATGACTAATAGTTTAATTAGCAAAAGTGACTTCTCTCAATTTGATATGGGCATGTTACATATTCTTCTGTGTTCAGCTATCTGTCTGCTTCCAGGAATTTAGATTCCTGAGGTCAGAAGCAGCTTGGCACTATTCTCAGGAGCTTTTAGATGTGTTTTTCATCCTGGGCCTTAGGGGCAAACAGCAGAACAATTATGAGCTATTCCAGATGAGCATAAAAGTTTTCTTTCAGTAAATTGAACTTTCTCCAACATAATTCAAGTTATAATTAGATCCAGAAAGTAAGTACCCTACAGCTTTAGTGAATTCAGGTGATATGTTAAAAGATCTGAAAAAATATTAGCATAAAATAGAGAAACCTTGGTGTTCAATTAAAAGTATAAAAATGCCAGAGCCCCTGAGCCTATATATTTTTTTGTAGCTGTTTAAAAAAAATGTTTTTCTACATTTAGGTCTTGAGTCTGGTATTACATAGGAGAGTCACGTTACTATGGGAGGAATTTGGAAATAATTTCATAGGAAGGATGTCCTTTGGCCTACCACCGACCTTTTTGAGTACAAGCAAAATTAGTCCATATTCTGAGGCTTTAGAGTGGGTTTTTAGGCTATGTTCACGCATTGCGTTCTTGATGTATTTTTTTCCACAGGCAAAAGCTACTTTCTTGGCAGTAAGAAACTTGCTGGAAAAAGTAGGTTTTGCTTAGTTTTTGTTGCATTTTATGCTGCATTTTTGCTGCATTTTTTCCTGTGTTTTTGTCATGGTACATTTGTTTCTTGTGCATGCTGATAAAGTTTAGTGCCGCCTCAAAAATCTGATTCTACTTCTTCAGGTTTTGGCACCCAAAACGCAGCAAAAACGGATATCTGCGATTTTTCGATGTTTTTTGCACAACCCATTGCTTTCAATGGGAGAAAGTAGTGACGTGCTTCATTCTGCAAATCCAATACTGAGGGCAAAAAAAACAAGCAGTGTGCATGAGATTTCTGAAATCTCATACACTTTGCTGGTACTGTAAAACGCAACTGAAAATTTGCATTAAAAATTTTCATTTAAAAAAACGCAACGCGTAGGCCTAGCCTAAGATAGGTTTTCCATCAATTTCCACACTTTTATATTGCAATTTCATTTTAATTTATACTCATTCTACCTTTCATGAGTATAAGGCTATGTGCGGACCTTGAGTATTCGCTTGCAGAAATTTCTGCAAGGTTTCTGCATCTCTTGGCAAGAAGAACGCTGCAGAAAAAAAGTGCGTTTTAACGCATTTTTGGTGCATTTTTTGCAAGCGTTTTTGTACAGCAATGAACCACCACATACAGATGACAGAGTGGGAAACACCATAGCAGGCCGGCAAAATGCAAAACAAAAACTCAGCAAATCCACAGCAAATCCGCAAATATTTTTAGAGCTAAGTTTTTGCTGCGGATTTGACTGACTCAATTGAAGTCAATGGGTGCAGAAATGCAAAAAAGAATTGACATGCTACAAAAATACGCACTGCAAATACGCACGGAAACTTACTGATCATGTGCACAACCAGGGCCGGACTGGCCATTTGGCAATTCTAGCACATGCCAGAAGGGCCGGTCTGGTTGTGGGCTGCCTTGTGTGCTACGTTGTTAACAGAATCAATGTTCTCAAGACACCCATACTGTTAACAGTTGTGACGGAGCATAAAGCCGGTCACTCCGTCACTTACCTCAGCATGCCGTGAGTATAATTAGAAATATTGGTCTTGTAGTAAATCTTCCTTTCCTCCATCCAGGGTAATATTAGTAATATATCCCATCTGGTTATTGGGGACAGGGACACCATGGGCCTGTGTGATTTCAAATGCCAGGGCTGAATTTCATCCCCAGTCCGTACCTGTGCACAACACTTCAGGATTGTCATTGAATTACCTTACATAAGGATTCCATAGCGTGTTTGGCCCATTTCCACGCGGAAAAAATGCATCAAAAACGCACTGTGTGCACATAGCTTAAATGAGAACATGTTGATGGGTGAAATGTAAAAGTAAGTATTTGTATTGTAAGGCTTTTAGATTACACATTATTTTAAAATGTATTGTTTAGTTCACTCAAAAAATAGGAATCGAAGTGTGAAGATTAGGAGGATACAGGGGTTGAGAGGAAATTTTCATTAAATATCAAAAGTTAGTTTAAATATATCAGGGGTAAAGGATATGTTTAGATGTGGCCAAACAAATGTAAAAAGGATTGGAAAAATTCAAATATCTGTGAGGCACTAATAATTTGTAGTACCTTTGCTTTAGTTATAAGAAGCTGATAAAGGCCATCGTGTCAAAACCAATCTTGATTTTGCAGAGGTTCAGATTACACTACCTATTGGCAGATTTCTGCATTATTTTCAATGTCTACAGTAGTTCCCCTGACGAGAATGTGGGTTAGGCCTGTTTCACACGTCCTGATATTTCCAGTACCGGTAAACACGGTACCAGAGATATCCATATCCGTGTGTCTGTCTGTGTACTACATGCGGCACACATGTGGCAACAGTGTGCCGCCCGCGTATCAGTACCACATTGACGGCTGCTGGGGAAGCAGCACTACAGTAAGCACTGTTCCCCTGCGTGTGGTGCTGAACGCAGCTGTCATCCCTTCTCCCCTGCTCATCCGGTGAGCAGGGGAGAATGAATGAAAGAAAAATCTGACGTGGGGTCCCCCCTATATTTTTAAACCAATCTGGCAAAACTCACAGGTGCAGGCTGCTATTCTCAGGCTGGCAAGGGGCCATGGATATGGGCTCCCCCAGTCTAAAAACAGCAGCCCGCAACTGCCCAGAAAAGGCGCATTTATTAGATGCACCAATTCTGGAGCTTTACCTGGTTCTTCCCACTTGCCCTGTAGCGATGGCAAGTGGGGTAATGAGGGGTTAATTTCACCTTCCTATTGTAAGGTGACATTAAGCCGGCTTAGTAATGGAGAGACGTCTATGGATATGGATTACTGCGTGGGACTGACTGTACGCCGGACAGGTATGGGTATATTTTCTTTTTTTCGTTTTACATTTTTTACAGGAGACCAAGAGCTTCGCTTGGAATGGCAGACTAATAAAGATGGCAAAACTGTGTTTATTGTTTGATTTCATTAAAATACTTTTTTCTTACTGTGTGGTGTTTTATTAACCCTTTAACAACTATAGGATTAGTAATGGAGAGGTGTCTTATTGACTTCTATCCATTACTAAGCCGGCTTAATGTCACCTTACAACAGGAAGGTGACATTAACCCCTCATTACCCAACTTGCCACAGCTACAGGGCAAGTGGGAAGAACCGGGCGAAGCTCCAGAACTGGCGCATCTAATAGATGAATATATTTCGTTGCTATATTACTCTCATAAAACATTAAAAACGTTGTTAAAAACGTATCTGTATTATGTTGCTCATTCATATGGTATAACGTGTTCTTGGGTACATTTTGTTGCTATATAAGCCTCAAAAAAGTGTTAAAAAATGTATCTGTATTATATTGCTTATCCATAGACTTTTACATATTTTAGAGTAAATTTCAGTTGTATATAAGCCTCAAAAAACTTGTTAAAACATTGATCGGTATAGTATATTGACTTTTACATATTCTTGGGAACAGTTTGTTGCTATATAACCTCAAAATACTTGTTAAAAATGTATCGGTATTGTATTGCTCACGCATAGACTATACCATGGCTTGGAGTACATTTCGTTGGTATGTAACCCTCAAAAAACGTGTTCAAAATTTTATCGTTATTACATTGCGCACCTATAGACTATTCCGTGGTCTGGAGTACATTACCTTGGTATATAACCTTCAGAAGTGCATAGGCTCTATGAATCTAGGAGAACCAATACATGCCAATTTGAACAGAATTTGCACGAGGCCCTCCTTTATGTCTAATACAGGGTGTATATGAGTCCTTACTTTATGGCAGTTCTTGCTTTCTTCATATATGAAACTGAAATTTACTTTTTTTTAATAAAAATATCAATTTTGTTTTACTTAAAATTTATATTTTTGAAAATCCTTTTTAAAATTTTGCCTTAAATACAAGTCATTATAAAGGAAAAAAAATTTCTTAACATTTTTTTCCTGTAAAGTGCAAATTCTCATCGGTTTGGAATGCTTTATTGTCACTGTGACACCATTGTTCTCAGCAGTGATCTGTGAGTCAGAGATACTTGCAGGTATCTTCCGCATACTGTTCTCATTCCATTCAGCAATTTTCCTATCCATTTGAACATTTTCACAGCCCCCAGACCTTTTAGGATCTGCTGGGAAAAAAGCTTGGCTTTCCCATTGACTCCCATTATACTCAAAACTCGAAACGAGCATTCAAATATTAGGATTTGCTCAGTTCGATCAATGAGCACCCAAGCATTATAGTGCCTGCTCATCTCTAGTTAGCAGCCATATGCAAGAGACTTATTTCAGGTAGCAAATGGAGGACATCTGTTTGAAAACAATTCATTTTAGCTTAGAATCTACTCATCTTCACTTTATGTTAGCAATAAAACCAAGTCAAGTTACAAATGAAAAATGAAAATTGAAGTTAAAAGAAAAGTTAAACGGACATTAATTACTCCAATGTAGGGGAAAGGATTTTGCCCTATTTTCAATTGTTAGTTGATAATCTATTTTTTTACATTTTTTTACAATTCTTTTCAGGAGGCGTACAACAAATCTTTGACAAATAAAACAAATCTCTTTTTATTGAAGTAACATATCCAAGAATAAGATGCTGTTGAAACACAAAGTAATAAACCCAACATTAGGATGAATATACTTTGAATGTAATGAAATGTCAATGGGCCCAAATTCCGACTAACTATTGTGAGAAGCTTGTGGAACGATATCCCAAACATTCAGTTTAAGGGAAATGGTACCAAATACTAATGAAAAGTATGTAAACTCTTGACTTTGCAGTAATAAAAATGCCTTAAAACATTCTCTCTCTCATTATTCTGGCATTTGGCGAATATTAATAGTTATGTTTATCATATTTGACCTAAAACGGGAAAGGTTTATTCTGATCTCACGTCATATATTGAGAAAAACATGCATATGTGTATTGATATATACAGTAGTGTATAGTAAGTAAACTTCTGGTTTCAACTGTAAGTGTTAAGGATATTAACATTAGGTCTAAAGCAAATTGAGAGACAAAATTTTATTTAATTACTGTAGCTTAAAAGGGTTTTGTAACACTTAAATGTTTCAGGTGACCAAACAGATTTAAATACTAGACAAAGATAACAAAAGTAAACACAAATGCAGTTTTCAAATGAAGGTCTTTATTATTAAGGGAAAAAGAAATCCAAACCTACAGGGCCCTGTGTTAAAACGTGATTGCTCCCTAAACCTAATAACTGGTTGGGCCACCCTTAGCAGTAACAACTGCAATCAAGCATTTGCGACACCTGGCAATGAGTCTTTTACAAAGCTCTGGAGGAATTTTGTCCCACTCATCTTTGCAAAGTTGTTGTAATTCGGCAACATTGGAGGGTTTCAATCATGTAGCATTTTGAAGGTCATGTCACAGCATCTCAATCGGATTAAGGTCAGGACTTTGACTAGGCCACTCCATAGTCTTAATTTTGTTTTTCTTAAGCCATTCAGAGGTGAATATGCTGGTGTGTTTTGGATCATTTTCCTGCTGCATTACCCAAGTACGCTTCAGCTTGAGGTCATGAACAGATGGCCGTACATTCTCCTTCAGGATTTTTTGGTAGACAGCAGAATTCATGGTTCCATTTACCACACCAAGTCTTCCAGGCCCTGATGCAGCAAAACAGCACCAGACCATTACACTACTACCACCACCACCATATTTTACTGTTGATATGATGTTCCTTTTCTTCAATGCTGTTTTAATTCTACGCCAGATGTAATGGGACATACACCCCCCCAAAAGTTCAACTTTTGTCTTATCAGTCCATAGCGCATTCTCTCAAAAGTCTTGGGGATCATCAAGATGTTTTCTTGCAAAACTGAGACAAGACTTTATGTTCTTATTGCTCTGCAGTGGTTTTCATTTTAGAACTCTGCCATGCAGGCCATATTTGCCCAGTCTCTTTCATATGGTGGAGTCATGGACATTGCAACATAGAAAAATTCAGAAAAATATGCCATAAGGAAACAACCTTACCAAGACCAGTCAGATCACAAATGCACTGGCAGGATGCAGCAGACCCCCATTATAAAGGCAGGGGCAGTACAGGTGCGAACTGCTGATAGAAACAGCCACTCACAGACCTACCAAATTATGGAGGGGGTGGCTGCCTAGTAGAAAAAAAGCACACAAATGAGGCTTGAATAGAACGCCAGTCACACGGGTATGTGTGACTGGCGTTCTACTCAAGCCTCATTTGTGTGCATTTGTCTTGGTAAGGCTTTTTCCTTATGGTATATTTTTCAGAGTCATGATGTTATGGCTGCGACTGCAGACACAGCCGAGCCGACGCCTCCACGTTGCCAGACATGACGAAGTGGGGTGAGCGTCCCTAGTGGGAACAGAATGTGGACCCACTGGACCACATAGAGTTACCTGTACCTACCCAGACTACGGAAGGGCAGTGAGCAGGGTCTGTGGCAGCTGAGCATGTGGAAAAGATGGCGATATGCAGAACTAGATTACACCACACAACTTCAGGTATGAAGAAACAAATTTTACTTAAATGAAAACACAGTACCTAACAAAACATAAAGATGTCCGGATCCCGATTCCACACATCAGAGTAGGATTCACGTCTCAGGATAACAGACGAAGGCAGGAGGACATCACGGGTTGATGAAGTCCAGGGTTATCTGGCACGGGCATACTAGGACAGCCTCACTCTCAGGCCTCAGGCGCAGAACAGGCTCAGCAGGAGAACATCAGACACTGACCTTGGACAGATGTCAGACGATGGCAGGGGTCAACAAGGGTTGATGCAGTCCAGGGTCATATGGTACGGCCTTACTAGGATGGCCTCTCTCAGGCCTCAGGCATAGCACAGGCTCAGCAGGAGAACATCAGACACCGATCCCGGAAGGACATCGTCACAGGGTGGACCCCAGGGAACCAGAGGAATATCGTGTCACAGGCTAGACATCAGGACATAGGCTGGACATCAGGACACAGACTGAACATCAGGACATCAAGACACAGACTTGACATCAGGACACAGGCTGGACATCAGGACACAGGCCGGACATCACGACATCAGGACATGAGGACACAGGCAGGACATCGGAACATCAGGAATACCGGATAGACATCTTGGGACACTGTTGTGGCAGCCCAGATCATCGGCTGGGACACTGGCGTGGCAGCCCAGACATCAGTTACATCAGAATATCGAACACAAAAAGGAAATCAGGACATATGGACACAGGCAGGGCATGAGGAATAACGGATAGACATCTGGGACACTGGCGTGGCAGCCCAGGGCATCAGTTACATCAGGACATCAGCCACAGGAAGGACATCAGGACACAGGCAGGGCATCAGGACATCAGGAATACCGGATAGACATCTGGGACACTGGCAAGCTAGCCCAGGTCATCGGCTGGGACATAGATGGCACAGGACCAGGCAGCAGCGGTCATCAGGTTCCTAGCTATGGCCCTCAGGCTCCGGGCATTGGACATAGAAAGGAACTCAAGGGTGATGGTGCAAGCACAGCTGGATTGGACCTGGGCCGGATGGGGCTAGCAACGCATAGCAGGCTGAGCACAGCATAGTAAGAGCTTAGCAAGAACACCGGACTCCATCTTTAAAAGATAAGCCCAAGAAGTTCAGACACTGGGTACGGGGTAACAGACACAAAAGGACTTCAGAAACATAACACAGAGGACACAGTTCAGACAGGGTCAGGTACTGGATATGCAGCCTCCAGGATAGGCAGGTCTGGGTACTCTGCCCCCAGAATAGGCGGAAAAACAACACACAAACGGATCTGGATATGCAGCCTCCAGGATAGGCGGGTCTAAGTACTCTGCCCCAAGATTAGGCAGAAAAACAAAACACAAACAGATCTGGATATGCAGCCTCCAGGATAGGTGGATCTGGGTACTCTGCCCCCAGAACAGGCAGAAGACAGGTATCAGCTCTCCCAGAACATACTGCAGACAGAACGGGAGCTGGATACCACACACACAAGGCTAGACTCAGAAACACAATGCAATGCTCTGGCGACACCCAACAGGAAAGAGGGAGTTTATATAGGAGCTGCCCTATAACAACAGTTATATAGCAACACAGGTGCACACTCAAACTCTAATAAAAGCAGGGCAGGTGTGGCCGCACGCACGCTAAGCACTAACAGAAACCATTACAGCACAGACAGCACAGGAACTGTGACTTAGGGCACCGGCCAGTGACTGCTAGCCTGAACACAAGTGGAAAGTCATGCACCAGCTACAGAGGACCTCTCAACCCACGGATTACTTCCACAGCGGCAGCCAGGGACCGCACATGCGAATGGTCATACAGCAGAGCAAAGACATCACAGCACATGTACAGCTACGCAGCGGAGCAGGGAACTGAGCAGCATCCATACAGGTAACAGACAACAGTATCCCTGCACATTAGGGGGAGAGGAGAAGGGGTTAAAGCAGAGACATGCAAAGTAACACCAAAGTATCAAGGTATAAACCCACCGGCATTTCATATGAACACTGAACTTAACTGAAACAAGTAAGGCCTGCAGTTCTTTGGATGTTTGTTGTGGGGTCTTTTGTGACCTTTTGGATGAGTTGTTGCTTCGAACTTGTGGTAATTTTGGTCTGCTGGCCACTGTGGTTGACCACTGTTCCATGTTTTCACCATTTGTGGATAATGGCTCTCACTGTGGTTCGCTGGAGTCCCAAAGCTTGAGAAATGGCTTTATAACCTTTTACAAACTGATAGATCTCAATTAGTTTGTTTCTCATTTGTTCCAGAACTTCTTTGGATTGCAGCATGATGTCTAGCATTTGAGAATCTTTTAGTCTGCTTCACTTTGTTAGGCAAGTCCTATTTAAGAGATTTCTTGATTGAGAACAGTTGTGGCAGTAATCAGGCCTGGGTGTGGCCAGGGAATTTGAACTCAGCTTCCCAAAGATGTGATAAGCCACAGCTAATTTATGTTTTAAAGTGAGGGCAATCACTTTTTCACACAGGGCACTGTAGGTTTGGATTGTATTCCCTTAATAATAAATACCTTAATTTAAAAACTGCATTTTGTGTTTAGTTGTGTTATTGTTGTCTAATAATTAAATGTTTGGTGATCTGAAACATTTAAGTGTGAAAACATGCCAAAGAATAGGAAATCAGGAAGGGGCAAACACTTTTTCACACCACTGTGTATAGTGTGGGTATTCTGCTTTGTGCTGTTCTAGCTTTTGGCATGAAGGAGAGCATGCATTTTATGCCTGTTCATCAACTTTATTATTCACTGTATTTACTTAAGAATGCAAAATGAATTCATATGACTTGGCATTGTTCCAAACTCCTGAATGTCAAATGATGCAGTTGACTATACCTCTGTTGTTTATGCTACACAGATCCCAGAAGAAATTGGGTTATTTTAGGTGATCAATCTTTTATGGTAAAGTATTGTTTATATCCAAATTTGCATGTCAATTAGAATCCATCACATAATGTTGATACCATTATAGTACAATTATGGGAAGTCAGGTAGATTTAAAGGGGTATTTTAAGAATTGAAATTTATCTCCTATCCAGAGGATATCGGTGTACCTACTGATGACTTTTTTTAGTAATTCTGCATCAAGGGCCCTCTGGAACTGCACCATATTAGTACACCTGTCTGCCACTGGAAGAAGAGATTGAGTGTTCTCCTTGTAGTGTGGGTCTAGAAGTGTCATCAACCAGTAATGAGTGTCACTGAAAATTTTCCAATTCGAGGGTCACGGGAAAGGCAGCGCAACATAAAGTCAGCAATGTGTGCCAGACTGCTAACACATCAATGTCCTACCAACAGGATGACTGACCATGCTGTCCTCCTCCTCCTCCTCCTCCCTGTCCTCAGGCTATCCACACTGAACAGACGGGTTGACAGTCGTGCTTGTAGTACCGTCTACAGTGCATGAAAGTAGTTCCTGTTCTTCCTCCTCCTCCTCTTACTCATTGTCTACCAATCCACATTGGGACGACATGAGGCTGGACTGTGTGTAATCACCCTATATGGTTCCCTGCTCCAAGTCCGAATGAACGAACGAATGTTGGTGCTCAGAAGAAAATCTTATAGAAAATACCAAAAACTTCGGCTTTCAAAACAAATGTTTATTTGTTTAATATTATATAGGAGGCAAAAAAACTGAATAGATAAAAAGTAAAAAGACTCAACCCTTACGGATACAATTCTCTGATGCTGAAAAGAAAACAAAAAATAAGAAACAAAAAAATGATCCTTGGGAAGACAGATCAAGGTCCGACTGGGTCCCGGCTTCCACTATGTTAACCCAGTGTGCCATCAGTGAGATGTACCGTCCCTGCCCACAAGCACTTGTCCACGTGTCCGTGGTTAGGTGGACTTTCCCAGTAGCATGTTATGGACCTGGTGGTTAGGAGCACCCGGAATGACCTGATGAGTAAACTAGAAATCGGAACTAGCTCTGGGAAAGTGGGAACTCTGCTGACCGCAAACACTACTCCTATCACACACACTAGAAATAGCCGTGGAGCGTACCTAACTCTCCCTAGACGCCTCTTCACAGCCTAAGAGCTAACTACCCCTAAAGATAGAAATAGAAGCCTAACCCTGCCTCAGAGAAATTCCCCAAAGGTAAAGGCAGCCCCCCACATATATTGACTGTGAGTTAAGAGGAAAGTCACAAACACAGGAATGAAACAGGTTTTAGCAAAGGAGGCCAGACTTCACTAATTTAGTCAGAGGATAGAAAAGTGAACTATGCGGTCAGCACAAAAGACTACAAAAAGCCACGCAGAGTAAGCAAAAAGACTCCCCACACCGACTCACGGTGTGGAGGTGCCACTCTGCACCCCAGAGCTTCCAGCTAGCAAGGGAATATCATAATAGCAAGCTGGACTAGAAATAGCAGTACTAAGAAATATATTCAGGAAGCAGTAACAAAAAATGAACTAGCAAAGACTTAGCTTCTGCTGGAGTAGACATGTCCTCAGAGAAGTCCAAGAGAGATCTGAACCAATACTGAAACAACGACAGCTGGCATGAAGTAACGATCTGAGTGGAGTTAAATAGGGAAGCCAGTATAGCAATTAACGAGAGCAGCTGACAAAGCCAACCTCAGTGACCAGCAGTTCCGCTCAAAGCCACCAGAGGGAGTCCAAGAGCAGAACTAACCAAAGTACCATTCATGACCACAGGAGGGAGTCCGAGAACGGAATTCACAACAGTACCCCCTCTTGAGGAGGGGTCACCGAACCCTCACCAGGGCCCCCAGGCCGATCAGGACGAGCCAAATGAAAGGCACAAACCAAATCGGCAGCGTAGACATCGGAGGCAACAACCCAGGAATTATCCTCCTGACCATAGCCCTTCCACTTAACCAGGTACTGAAGCTTCCGTCTCGAAATACGAGAATCCAAAATTTTTTCCACCACATACTCCAACTCCCCCTCAACCAACACTGGGGCAGGAGGATCAACGGAGGGAACCATAGGCGCCACGTACCTCCGCAACAACGACCTATGGAACACATTATGGATGTCAAAAGAAGCTGGAAGGACTAAACGAAATGACACAGGGTTGAGAATTTCAGAAATCTTATAAGGACCAATGAAACGAGGCTTAAAATTAGGAGAAGAAACCTTCATAGGAACATAACGAGAAGACAACCAAACCAAATCCCCAACACGAAGTCGGGGACCAACACAACGACGGCGATTAGCGAAACGTTGAGCCTTCTCCTGGGACAACGTCAGATTGTCCACTACGTGAGTCCAAATTTGCTGCAACCTGTCCACCACAGAATCCACACCAGGACAGTCAGAAGGCTCAACCTGCCCCGAAGAAAAACGAGGATGAAAACCAGAATTGCAAAAAAAAGGCGAAACCAAAGTAGCCGAACTAGCCCGATTATTAAGGGCGAACTCAGCCAATGGCAAGAAGGTCACCCAATCATCCTGATCAGCAGAAACAAAGCATCTCAGATAGGTTTCCAAAGTCTGGTTGGTTTGTTCGGTTTGGCCATTTGTTTGAGGATGGAAAGCCGAAGAAAAAGACAAATCAATGCCCATCTTAGCACAAAAGGACCGCCAAAACATAGAGACAAACTGGGAACCTCTGTCCGACACAATGTTCTCCGGAATGCCATGCAAACGAACCACATGTTGAAAAAATAATGGCACCAAATCAGAGGAGGAAGGTAATTTAGGCAAGGGTACCAAATGGACCATCTTAGAAAAGCGATCACAAACCACCCAGATGACAGACATCCCGAGACAAGGAAGGCCACCAAAAGGACCTAGCCACCAAATCTCTGGTCCCAAAAATCCCAGGATAACCAGCCAACACTGAGCAATGAACCTCAGAAATAACTCTGCTAGTCCATCTATCAGGGACAAATAATTTCTCCGCTGGACAATGGTCAGGTCTATCAGCCTGAAACTCCTGCAGCACCCGCCGCAAATCAGGGAGATGGCAGACAGAATTACCCCCTCTTTGAGAATACCAGCTGGCTCAGGGACTCCCGGAGAATCAGGCACAAAACTCCTAGAAAGGGCATCCGCCTTCACATTCTTAGAACCTGGAAGGTATGAGACCACAAAATCGAAACGGGAGAAAAACAGCGACCATCGAGCCTGTCTAGGATTCAACCGCTTGGCAGACTCGAGATAAGTCAGATTTTTGTGATCCGTCAAGACCACCACGCGGTGCTTGGCTCCCTCAAGCCAATGTCGCCACTCCTCGAATGCCCACTTCATAGCTAGCAGCTCCCGATTGCCAACATCATAATTACGCTCAGCAGGCGAAAACTTTCTAGAAAAGAAAGCACATGGCTTCATCACAGAGCCATCAGAACTTCTTTGAGACAAAACAGCCCCTGCTCCAATCTCAGAAGCATCAACCTCGACCTGAAAAGGGAGCAAAACATCTGGCTGACGCAACACAGGGGCCGCAGAAAAACGACGTTTCAGCTCCTGAAAAGCCTCAACGGCCGCAGAGGACCAATTCACCACATCAGCACCCTTCTTGGTCAAATCAGTCAACGGTTTAACAACACTAGAAAAATTAGCGATGAAGCGATGGTAAAAATTAGCAAAGCCCAAGAATTTCTGAAGGCTCTTCACAGATGTAGGCCGAGTCCAATCATAAATGGCCTGAACTTTAACAGGATCCATCTCGATAGTAGAAGGGGAAAAAATGAAACCCAAAAAGGAAACCTTCTGAACTCCGAAGAGACATTTAGACCCCTTCACAAACAAAGAATTAGCACGAAGAACCTGGAACACCATTCTGACCTGCTTCACATGAGACTCCCAATCATCCGAAAAGGACAAAATATCATCCAAATATACAATAATGAATCTATCCAAATACTTTCGGAAGATGTCATGCATAAATGACTGAAACACAGATGGAGCATTAGAAAGCCCGAATGGCATCACCAGGTACTCAAAATGGCCCTCGGGCGTATTAAATGCTGTTTTCCATTCATTGACCTGTTTAATACGCACAAGATTATACGCCCCTCGAAGATCTATCTTGGTGAACCAACTAGCCACCTTAATCCGAGCAAACAAATCAGACAGTAGAGGCAAAGGGTACTGAAATTTGACCGTGATTTTATTGAGAAGGCGGTAATCTATACAAGGTCTCAGAGAACCATCCTTCTTGGCCACAAAAAAGAACCCTGCTCCCAACGGTGATGACGACGGGCGAATATGCCCTTTCTCCAAGGACTCCTTTATATAACTCCGCATAGCGGCGTGTTCCGGCACTGATAAATTGAAAAGTCGTCCCTTAGGAAATTTACTACCAGGAATCAAATTAATAGCACAATCACAATCCCTATGAGGAGGTAGGGCACTGGATTTGGGCTCATCGAATACATCTCGGTAATCTGACAATAACTCAGGGACTTCAGAAGGAGTAGAAGGAGAAATTGACAACAACGGAATGTCACCATGTACCCCTTGACAACCCCAAATGGACACAGACATTGATTTCCAATCCAATACTGGATTATGGACCTGTAGCCATGGCAAACCCAACACGACCACATCATGAAGATTATGCAACACCAAAAAGGGAACATCTTCCTGATGTGCAGGAGCCATGCACATGGTCAACTGAGTCCAGTACTGAGGTTTATTCTTGGCCAACGGCGTGGCATCAATTCCCCTTAATGGAATAGGATACTGCAAAGGCTCCAAGAAAAAACCACAGCGCCTGGCAAACTCCAAGTCCATCAAATTCAGGGCAGATTTTCTCTGCCTGATCCACTGAATTCGGTTCAATATAAAGCAATCCAAACCCCAGAAAAAACGCATCTACATTAAGCAATGCAGGATCTCCTGGCGCAAGGGAGAATGCCCAGTCTTGAGGGTCGCCACGCAACAAAGAAATAATAATTTTTACTTGCTGAATGGGGTCACCAGAGGAGCGGGGCTTCAAAGCAAGAAACAGTTTACAATTATTTTTGAAATTCAGAAACTTAGATCTATCCCCAGAAAACAAATCAGGAATTGGAATTCTAGGCTCTAACATCGGATTCTGAACTACATAATCTTGAATGCTTTGTACTCTTGCAGTGAGATGATCCACACAAGAGGACAGACCTTGAATATCCATATCTACACCTGAGTCCTGAACCACCCAGAGATTAAGGGGAAAAGAGAGACAAAACACACTGCAAAGAAAAAAAAATGGGTTCAGAACTTCTCTTATCCCTCTTTTGAGATGCATTAACACTTTGTTGGCCAGCTGTACTGTTATGGACCTGGTGTTTAGGAGCACCCGGAATGACCTGATGAGTAAACTAGAAATCGGAACTAGCTCTGGGAAAGTGGGAACTCTGCTGACCGCAAACACTACTCCTATCACACACACTAGAAATAGCCGTGGAGCGTACCTAACTCTCCCTAGACGCCTCTTCACAGCCTAAGAGCTAACTACCCCTAAAGATAGAAATAGAAGCCTAACCCTGCCTCAGAGAAATTTCCCAAAGGTAAAGGCAGCCCCCCCACATATATTGACTGTGAGTTAAGAGGAAAGTCACAAACACAGGAATGAAACAGGTTTTAGCAAAGGAGGCCAGACTTCACTTATTTAGTCAGAGGATAGAAAAGTGAACTATGCGGTCAGCACAAAAGACTACAAAAAGCCACGCAGAGTAAGCAAAAAGACTCCCCACACCGACTCACGGTGTGGAGGTGCCACTCTGCACCCCAGAGCTTCCAGCTAGCAAGGGAATATCATAATAGCAAGCTGGACTAGAAATAGCAGTACTAAGAAATATATTCAGGAAGCAGTAACAAAAAATGAACTAGCAAAGACTTAGCTTCTGCTGGAGTAGACAGGTCCTCAGAGATGTCCAAGAGAGATCTGAACCAATACTGAAACAAGGACAGCTGGCATGAAGTAACGATCTGAGTGGAGTTAAATAGGGAAGCCAGTATAGCAATAAACAAGAGCAGCTGACAAAGCCAACCTCAGTGACCAGCAGTTCCGCTCAAAGCCACCAGAGGGAGTCCAAGAGCAGAACTAACCAAAGTACCATTCATGACCACAGGAGGGAGTCCGAGAACGGAATTCACAACAGTAACAGCATTGTTGAGGGCACAGGTAATGTTGTGGGACACATGCTGGTGTAATGTCGGCACGGCACACTGGAAAAAATAGTGGCGGCTGGGGACCGAGTACCTTGGGATGGCCGCCATCATAAGGTTGTGGAAAACTTCTGTCTCCATGAGCCTAAAAGGCAACATTTCGAGCACAAGCAGACAAGAAAAGAGTGAATTTAGCACTGTGGCCTTTGGGGCGTTGGCTGCGTATTTCCGCTTGCATTTCAATGACTGGGGTATGGACAACTGAAGGCAGTGTTGGGACAAGGACGTGGACGTGCTTGATGATGGTGCTAATTGACTGTGGGCAATGACAGGTGCAGGGCACGAGGCATCTTCGCATGCACCGTGGACAGGGGATTGGCTTGCATGCACAACACTGGAAGAAGCAGTGGTGTCGCCTGCAGACACTGTTCCTGGAGCCTGGGGATCGGCCCACAAAGTCAGATGCTTTGCTGCCATGTACCTGATCATGCCAGTAGTTTTGCTACACCTGCTGACGCAGGCATGGCAGGTGGTGCAAATGGCCTGTTTGGGGTTATCGGCAGAGTCTTTAAAAAATAACCAAGGTCAGGAAGACCTAACAGTTGGAATGGCAACTCCGTCATGTTGGTGTTACGGGGAACAGATGCACGCCTTCTGTCTGCGGCTACCACACTGCTTCTTCCTGCCTGTTGGCATTCTATGCCTCCTTCCCCATGTGTGCTGCTGTTTTCGCTCTGCATGTCCTCCTGCCACTTTGGGTCAGTTACTATATCATCCACCACCTTGTCTTCCACATCTGCACCCTGGTCCTCCTCCTGACTTTCTGGCAATTGTGTCTCATCTTTGTCCACCTCTTGTGACACTTTGCCACCGTCGACTTCATGTGACCGTGGCTGCTCAAATATTTAGGCATTGCTACATGCAATTTCATCATGCCCAGCTTCAAGTGGACCAGCTGAGAGTCCCGAATCTCTAAATGGAAAAGTGAACAGCTCTTCGTAGTGTCCAAGTGTGGGATCAGTTGTCATTGGGCACTCGGCATGGTGGGAGGAAGGAGGATCAGAGTAAGTAATATGCGGTCCAGACTCATGGCTACTCAGACTTGACTGTGTGGAAGACGTGGTGGTGGTGGAAAAGTGACTGGAAGCATTACCCGCTATCCAACCAACAACCTTTTGACACTGCTCTAGGTTCAATAGTGGTGTGCTGCGGTCCCCTAGTAATTGAGACAGGAAGGTCAAGCGAGAAGATGTGGGTGTTTGTTGTGGTCCACTTTCAGCTTGTCCACGGCCTCAGCCTCTGCATGCACCATCAGCATGAAATCCACTTCCCCATCCCTTGCCATGCGCCTTGCCCATTTTAAATGGACTACTACAATATTTTCCACGTTTACTACAAATGACTGAATTTGGAGCAAACTTATGTGTGATCAGTGTGCGTAAAAACCACAGTTTAAATTATCTGGACTGTATGTAAAAAAAAATTTTAAAACTGTTGTTAGTAACTAGGGTAAGACACAGCAAACAAAGTTCAAAGGAGACCTCAAATTCCACAATTGTTAGCCCACAGATAGAGGAGGCGTTTGACAGAGATACCACACTATTCAATATGTGGCCTGTATATCTTTAACTTAAACAGAAAAATATTGTATAGAACTAGGGGAACACACCGCAAAAAAGGTGAATGTAGGCCTGAAATGCCCAAATTTCTAGCCCACAGATATATAAGGTGTCTGACAGAGAAACCACAATGTCCAATATGTGGCCTGTTTTCTTTTTGTTTACACCAAAATACTGTATAGAATGAGGGTAACAGACAGCAAATACAGTGGAATGGAGGCCTGAAATGGCCAAATTTGTAGCCCACAAATAGATCAGGGGTCTGGCAGAGGTACCACACTGTTCAATATGTGAACAAGCAAAACAAAAAAAGGGGGGGGGCTCTGGATTGCTTTGGAATAAAATAATCAGGTTTAAGATGCCAAAAAAATTCTGATACCTGGGGCTAGGTATATATGTAATAGGCAGCAGCAGCAGTCAGTAATGGAATGGACCCTCTTGATGTATGCAATGATATTATTATTATTTATTGTTATAGCGCCATTTATTCCATGGCGCTTTACATGTGAGGAGGGGTATACATAATAAAAACAAGTACAATAATCTTAAACAATACAAGTCATAACTAGAGTTGAGCGACTTTCATTTTTTTAAGATCGAATAGGGTTTTGGGAAACCCGATTTTGTCCAGAGTCGAGTCGAGTGCAGTCGGCCGATTGTCGCTAAAAGTCGGGGATTGACCGAAACACGAAACCCAATGCAAGTCAATGGGGAAGCATAGTCGGCAGTGAGTGGAGGCCAGGAAAACACCTACAGTGCCCATTTTAATGCCAAAAACATCCATTCTTGTTTCTGAAGCTTGTCAATCTTAATTAACTTTATAATAATAGTTGGGCATAGGAAATTGGGGGTCATTTGGCAAAAGTTGTGGGGGGAGTAGGGCTGGCTCAAGTTTTTCGTGGGCCCAGGAAATGCGGACTACGTCACGGCGGTGTTGCAGGGAGAGGTAAGTATTTCAACGATGCAAGTGCTGTGATCCTGAGCAAGCAGGGGGGGCCCACTCGTTCGCATTGGCACTGGCACAGGGCCCCTCAAAGTACGGCGGTGTGTTTGCATGGCGGGGGCGCCTCCCACCAGCAGCGACACTTTTGCGTACTCTGAGTGGCCCTGTGCCAGTGACGTCGCCAACGAGTATGCCCCCCGCACCTGATGAAGGAACCTGCACTTTCATCAGCACCTTCCTCTTTGTCCCTGTGTAAGGTGGTATAACATGCGGGAAGGGGAACATTACTTTCAGCAGGGTCAGATTCTGGCTGTGTAGAGTACAAGGGGAATGTAGTGGTCTAGGTCAATGTACCAGCAGACTCATCTAGCAGTGGCTGGGCAATGGGCAGGATGAGGAGGAAACAGATATAGGGCCAAAGAATAAAGTAGGCTAAATGCAGATCAAAATTGGTAACAGGACTAAACAGGCGGCATTGCTTTGTTCAGTGGAGTAGCAAACCCAAGAGCAGCAGACACTGTTTCAAGGGCCTAACCACACTAGTAGGCCAAATGCAGTTTAATATCTGCTAGTATAGGCCGAAAGCCAGAATGTGGAAGCTCAGCTTTGTTCAGTTGAGGACAACACCAGGGAGGGGCAGACACCGTTAGTAGGCCGGAACAGCCAATTTTTTAAAAAAACAGCAGTTAATAAGAGGCAGAAGGTAGAAGCTCAGCTTTATTCAGTTGAGGACAACACCAGGTAGGGGCAGACACCTTTAGTAGGCCGGAACAGCCAATTTTTTTAAAAAACAGCAGTTAATAAGAGGCAGAAGGTAGAAGCTCAGCTTTATTCAGTTGAGGACAACACCAGGCAGGGGCAGACACCTTTAGTAGGCCGGAACAGCCAATTCTTTTAAAAAAAAGCAGTTAATAAGAGGCAGAAGGTAGAAGCTCAGCTTTATTCAGTTGCATCTTCTTGGCAATAATATAAAGAAGACGCGACAGGACAACACTCGGTGGATGCCATATCTGTGTTTTCAATGGAAAAAAACCTTTCAGTTAACTACTTGCAGGAGAAAGTTTTTGTAGCCGGTGGCCAACTTTTTTTTAAAAAAGCAGTTAATAAGAGGCAGAAGGTAGAAGCTCAGCTTTATTCAGTTGAGGACAACACCAGGCAGGGGCAGACACCTTTAGTAGGCCGGAACAGCCAATTTTTTAAAAAAACAGCAGTTAATAAGAGGCAGAAGGTAGAAGCTCAGCTTTATTCAGTTGAGGACAACACCAGGCAGGGGCAGACACCTTTAGTAGGCCGGAACAGCCAATTTCATTTTTAAAAATCGTAATTTGGAACAGAAGGTTGAAGCACAGCTTTATTCAGTTGAGGACAACACCAGGCAGGGGCAGACACCTTTAGTAGGCCGGAACAGCCAATTTCATTTTTAAAAATCGTAATTTGGAACAGAAGGTTGAAGCAAAGCTTTATTCAGTTGAGGACAACACCAGGCAGGGGCAGACACCTTTAGTAGGCCGGAACAGCCAATTTTTTTAAAAAAAAGCAGTTAATAAGAGGCAGAAGGTAGAAGCTCAGCTTTATTCAGTTGCAGCTTCTTGGCAATAATATAAAGAAGACGCGACAGGACAACACTCGGTGGATGCCATATCTGTGTTTTCAATGGAAAAAAACCTTTCAGTTAACTACTTGCAGGAGAAAGTTTTTGTAGCTGGTGGCCAATTTTTGTACTGTACCAGTTTTTTGTTGTATGTGTTTTTGTTTTTAATGTTAAAATGTCTGCATTTGATATCTCTCCAGTATTTTCTTTTTTATAAGCAAAATACTGCAGTTTTACATCGGTTACATGGATACACAGGCAGCTTGGTGGTCAGTGGAGGAGTATTTAAAGTAGGGACCGCAGACAGGCTATCAAAGGCCTAAAATAACAAACAATAGGCTCATGGCAGTTTTACATCGGTTACATGGATACACAGGCAGGCAGCTTGGTGGTCAGTGGAGGAGTATTTAAAGTAGGGACCGCAGACAGGCTATCAAAGGCCTAAAATAACAAACAATAGGCTCATGGCAGTTTTACATCGGTTACATGGATACACAGGCAGGCAGCTTGGTGGTCAGTGGAGGAGTATTTAAAGTAGGGACCGCAGACAGGCTATCAAAGGCCTAAAATAACAAACAATAGGCTCATGGCAGTTTTACATCGGTTACATGGATACACAGGCAGGCAGCTTGGTGGTCAGTGGAGGAGTATTTAAAGTAGGGACCGCAGACAGGCTATCAAAGGCCTAAAATAACAAACAATAGGCTCATGGCAGTTTTACATCGGTTACATGGATACACAGGCAGGCAGCTTGGTGGTCAGTGGAGGAGTATTTAAAGTAGGGACCGCAGACAGGCTATCAAAGGCCTAAAATAACAAACAATAGGCTCATGGCAGTTTTACATCGGTTACATGGATACACAGGCAGGCAGCTTGGTGGTCAGTGGAGGAGTATTTAAAGTAGGGACCGCAGACAGGCTATCAAAGGCCTAAAATAACAAACAATAGGCTCATGGCAGTTTTACATCGGTTACATGGATACACAGGCAGCTTGGTGGTCAGTGGAGGAGTATTTAAAGTAGGGACCGCAGACAGGCTATCAAAGGCCTAAAATAACAAACAATAGGCTCATGGCAGTTTTACATCGGTTACATGGATACACAGGCAGGCAGCTTGGTGGTCAGTGGAGGAGTATTGCAAGGAGTGTCTGTCCCAGTACTCCCAAAATATAAATAGATGTTAATGTCTCGCAAAACAACCAAAAAAAAAAAAAAAAAAGGTGGCATACTTAGGTACAGGGGTGGGCTCATCTGCTGAGTTTCTGACATAGTAATTTGGCAGTAACTATTTAATGGGGCCAATATAGGACACAGACACAGACTACTTTAAGTTGCATCATAGATGTCTACAAATTTGTATTGTCAGTGCCAGACATTGAATGATGTCAGCGAATAGACTAAAGATTGGTGGAGCTGTGCGACATAATTTTGCACGTGGTAGAGCACAGTTTGAGCTGGGGGAGGGGGGAACTCTCTTGAGGCCGGCGGGACCACCCCAGGGCCCCTCATGTTACAACGGTGTGTCTGACGTTGGGTGCGCACCACCACCGCCAGAGACACTACATTGTACTATGAGGGACCCAGTGGCAGTGCCGTCGACCAAAAGCGGCCACACCCACCTCTTTAGACAAACAGCAGTCTCACGGGTGCTTGCGCCAAGTCGCGATACCACGGCCCCGTGTGGGGAGTTTGTCCATTTAGGGAGGTGTAAACATGTCGTATGCTGGACAATCAGCTGCAGCAAATTATACATTAGAAAAGTAATTCACAGTAGTCCACAGGCAAGAGCTTTTCATAGGAAAGCTAGGTGTCGGCCGGGCAAGGTGGGGCAAAAGATTTCGAAATCCAGTTGTGGTTCATTTTAATGAATGTTAGATCGTCAACATTTTGGGTAGCCAGACGAGTCCTTTTTTCGGTTAATATTGAACCTGCAGCACTGAATACTCTTTCTGATAGGACACTTGCTGCCGGGCAAGCAAGCTCCTGCAATGCATATTCTGCCAATTCTGGCCAGGTGTCTAATTTTGATGCCCAGTAATCAAATGGGAATGACGGTTGAGGGAGAACATCGATAAGGGATGAAAAATAGTTAGTAACCATACTGGACAAATGTTGTCTCCTGTCACTTTCAATTGATGCAGCAGTACCTGTCCTGTCTGCGGTCATAGCAAAATCACTCCACAACCTGGTCAGAAAACCCCTCTGTCCAACGCCACTTCTGATGTGTGCACCCCTAACACTCCTAGTCTGCTGCCCCCTGGAGCTCGTGTGAGAACGATCACGTGCGCTGTGTGCTGGGAATGCCTGAAGCAAACGGTCAACAAGAGTTGATTGTTTGGTTGCTAATATTAGTTCCAAGTTCTCATGTGGCATAATATTTTGCAATTTGCCTTTATAGCGTGGATCAAGGAGGCAGGCCAACCAGTAATCGTCATCGTTCATCATTTTCGTAATGCGTGTGTCCCTTTTTAGGATACGTAAGGCATAATCCGCCATGTGGGCCAAAGTTCCAGTTGTCAAATCTCCGGTTGTGATTGGTTGAGGGGCAGTTTCAGGCAAATCTACGTCACTTGTGTCCCTCAAAAAACCAGAACCCGGCCTTGCCACGCAACCAATTTCCAGTGCCCCCGGGAAAGCTTCCGCATTAAAAATATACTCATCCCCATCATCCTCCTCGTCCTCCACCTCCTCTTCACCCGCTACCTCGTCCTGTACACTGCCCTGACCAGACAATGGCTGACTGTCATCAAGGCTTTCCTCTTCCTCTGGTGCAGACGCCTGCTCCTTTATGTGCGTCAAACTTTGCATCAGCAGACGCATTAGGGGGATGCTCATGCTTATTACGGCGTTGTCTGCACTAACCAGCCGTGTGCATTCCTCAAAACACTGAAGGACTTGACACATGTCTTGTATCTTGGACCACTGCACACCTGACAACTCCATGTCTGCCATCCTACTGCCTGCCCATGTATGTGCCACAAGAAAAAATGAAGTGAGAGAAGAGCTACTAAAAATCAATAAATTTATTCAGAATATTATTCTAAAAATGCATAACACATGATAAAATTAGACAAAAGACTGGGGGGGGGAAAAACGTAACCTCCAAAACCAAGGGAGGCACTCCACAAAATTACACTGCGCACAGAACTAAATATCAAAAGGTAATACCTTTAGGAAGGATGCCCATGACAAGCAATCAGATGTATGCCAGTGTATTAGCATAAGGTGCTATAGGAACACTTGGAGAGTGAAAAAGGAAGTCACTATGTGCACTGATTAAGCATATCATAAGAGCGGATCTCAATCCTTAAGCAGGATAGATTACCTGTAGTTGTAAGTGTCAAAGGATCTGTGCGCTCCGGTCAGAGTGATGTGGAGGCCTCCCGCGCCCAACAAGCGCCGTTTCGCAATTAGCTTCTTCCAAATGGGGCGTGGATAGTTTCGTGGGTGTTGGCGGTGTTTTAATAGTGTAGTTTGAGGGGGCGGTCCGTAACTGTCCATTGTTTGCGCGCGTCAGCAGGGCGGTCCCCCCTTAGCCAAGGGGACTTCCGGACCGGCGCACCATGACACGCAGTGGAACGCACTGCGGTCATGTATGTGGGCGCCTCCGGAAGTCAGAGGGGGCGTTCCGAACCTGCGCGTGCGCAGTAGACCCACGGACCTGGGACATGAAGTAAGCGGTGCAGGCGCAATACGAAATGTACTGCCGTAGAAGAGAGGAGGAGGTTGGGCGGGATTAAGACAGAGTGGGGCGTGTTGGTATGCGTAGCAATTGCTATAAGGGTGAAACCTATGTTATGTGGGTGAAATGAGGGAAAGGAATGTAACGGTGACGATGAGCTTTCATCAGGAATATGAATTCTATAAACTAGGAGAGAGATTTGTTGTATCTCGTAAGATGGGCCAGCTAAAGTTAAAATATAAAATAGGTGAAAGCGCTAAATAGTAGCACTGAAAGAAAAGGGTGGAGGGGAGGGGGGGGGTGACCCCTATAAAGTGGTGTGGGCTATGTGAAGGCAGAGCGAATTTTAATGTCCCAAAAGGGGCATGGTGCGTGATACTGGGATCCCGTAGGGGAGAATAAGTGTACAGTGACTGCAATGATGTCATGCACCGTGGCTTAAAACAGGCCATTTAAATGCCGTTAGGAGCATGTAGAGTGACATGTGGTGGCCGAAAAAAGCAGAGAAAAAGTAGGAGAGGCTAAAAAGAAGCCCCATGCAGGGTGGGGGGTAAGGTGAAAATATGTGAAAATGTATGGGTGGTAAAACAATAGAATTTTTAGAAGAAACACCTGTGGGTAATATAGAGTGCTCTGAGATTTTGCAAGAATAAACACATATACGTGATATAGCCCACTCTGATTTCCCATAGAGCCCATAGTCCTCTTGTCATATGAAGTCCAGAGAGAATGGATCACGGAAAGGTCCAATGAAGAATTGTCCTTATTCTTGCGGAACCGGCATAATAATCCTGGGGAAGTTTCCTCAGCATAGTCAGAGTCCATTCCGTAGAGAGGGGGAGCCAGCAGGAGAGATGACATGGAAATATCCTGCTTTTCGTGGAAATGCGTAGTCCGGACCATTTTTCAGACATAAAGGCAGCACGTAAAGCGCGTATTCACCGATAAGGAGCATTGGTATGTATGAATCTGTGAGAAATGAGAGAGGGTTAATAAAAACATATCTACAGTATGAGGCCCAAGAATATTACTAACCAGAGTATTAAAAACACCTTAAAAACAATCCATAAAAGGAGCGCAGTTACAAAAAAGAAATGAAACCGAAGTTTTCATTAAGGCCAAGAGGGGTGACCGTATCCAGGCGATATATCCACTTACTTTCTAATTGCGCCAAGGATTTGGCCAGATCTCCCCCACGTGTGCCTAGGTTGATTTGATCAATGGCTTTAAAGAAGAAATTTTTGGGATTGCAGTCATGGTGAGTTTTGAAATGACGGGGTATTGTTTTTAGGAGAGATATATCTGTGATGGTTTTGGCTTTTTCAATATCCCGAATGTGCTCCCGAACATGAATTTTCATTTCTCGTGTGGTTAGTCCGATGTATATGAGTTTGCAAGGACATGTGGCATGATAGATTACCCCCTGGGAAGAGCAAGTAAGATGTTTCCTTATATCAAAATTTTTGGAACTATCCGAATTACTGAAGGAGGATGCTTTTTTCATATTAAGACATGCTTTGCATCCTCCACAGGGGAAGAAGCCGTTTTTAAGGGGCTGGGTTGTGGGTATAGTGGTTGTATCATAATGGCTGTGTACTAGTAAGTCTCTTAAGTTACGGCTCCTCTTGGCTACCATGGAAGGAGAGGGGGGAAGAATTTTCCGTAGTATTGGATCCGTCATAAGGATATTCCAATGTTTATGAAAGGCTGATTTTATATCTTTCCAGCGGTTATTATATGTGGAAATGTACCTCACCTGGTTGCTGCTGTCTTGAGGTTTTTTTGAGGAGTAAAGAAGTTGTTCCCTAGAGGGGTTTTTTGCTTTTCTGTAGCCATTTTTAATACTCCGTTTGCTGTATCCTCGATTTAAAAATCTTTTAGTAAGATCAGCAGCCTGGTCCTCAAAGTGGGAGGTTTCAGAGCAAATTCTTTTGGCTCTAAGAAATTGGCCAACTGGTATGCCTTTAATGGTGGCCGGTGGATGTGAGGAGGTGGCATGTAGTAAGGAATTTGTGGCCGTAGGTTTCCTATACAGGTTGGTATTAATTATGCCCTCCGTGGAGACTTTTATGTTGATGTCTAAAAAGTCTAACTCTCTTCCATATTTGTATGTTAGTAGAATATTGGATTTGTTGTTATTGAGCTTAGCCATTAGTGTGTGGAGATCTTCCATAGTCCCTTCCCATACAAACCATACATCATCGATGTACCTCATCCAGTCCTGTACACCTTGTATTTCGGGGATGGAGTCACCCTGGAAGATTTCTCTTTCCCATGCTCCTAAAAAAAGGTTGGCGTATGAGGGGGCACATGAGGCCCCCATAGCAGTACCCTGTGTCTGCAAGTAAATGTTTTTATTAAAAATGAAAGTATTGTGTTTAAGGACAAATTCCAAGAGGGTCAGGATTAATGTAGTTAATTCTGGGTCCAGATTGCTGGTTTGTAGATACCATGCTACCGCCTTAAGGCCATCCTCATGTTTGATGGAGGTGTACAAGGCCTCTACATCGGCGGTTACCATGACCATGTGATTTTCCAGACAAAGATTGTTTAATTTCTGGAGGGCCGATGTTGTGTCTTGAATGTAAGAAGGTAGGGTAAAGACTAGAGGTTTGAGATAGAAATCAATGAAGTCTGAAATGATTTCACAGAGACTGCCATTGCCTGAGATAATTGGTCTACCGGGCGGATCCAGTGGATCTTTATGTAATTTGGGGATTAGGTACAGAGTGGGAAGTTTTGGATGGAGTTTTTGAATAAACTCCATCATTTTTTTGGTAATGATACCTTTTTCAAAGGCTTTTTCTATTATCTCCAGTAATTCTGTCTGGTGTTTAGTGAGGGGATTGAAGCACAGTTTTTTGTAGCAGTGGGGGGCATTTAATAGTTTGTGTGCTTGTTTTTCGTACATCTTAGTTGGCCAGATGACCAGGTTGCCCCCCTTATCTGCTGGTTTGAATACTACATCATTGAGGGATTGTAGGCGGGCCAACGCTAATTTCTCCTCTTTGTTCAGATTAGATATCCAAAGGGGTTTTTTAGCTAGGGCTTCAATTTCCGTGGTGAGGATTTTAGTAAATACCTCTATGGCTGGACATGTGTTTATGGGAGGGAATTTTTTTGATTTACTGAATAGTTTATGTGGAAAATTACTCACATGTGATGATACGTTTTCTTCCAAGAGCTCCTCCAGGTTTCTTAATGTTTCCCTTTCTTCCACTGTGGAGAAGGTGTCATTTGTGTCATTTTTGAAGTGTAATTTCTTAAGGATGAGCTTCCTGGAGAAGAGGTGTAAGTCCTTTACTGCAGTGAAGGTATCCAATCGAGAAGTAGGTGAGAACGTTAGACCTCTCTCCAGAAGGCTCACCTCTGCCATGGATAGTGTGTGTTTAGATAAGTTAATTACCTTCAATTGGTCCCCCTGTGTGCGAAGGGCTTTGGACCTAGTGAAGATATCCGGTAATCTTCGTGATGTTTCACCGGCTGTATTTTCACTCTCACTTAAGGAGGTGTTGTTGTCCGAGCTTGACATTGCTGAGCTCACGGAAGGACTCCTCTCATGGGTACTTTTTGTTTTCTTCCGGTCATTACCTTTACCCCTACCAGGAGGATTTTGTCTCTTGATTTGCCAACGGTAGATTTTGTCCGTATCGTAATCATTGGTGTCCCTTTCGAACTTCTTAATCTTGCTCTGACAGATCTCATTTTCCCATCTGTCAACATCCTTGTTTATTTCGGTCATAATTTTATCCAAATTATCAACTGGAACATCCTTCACAAGTTGTTTCTCATAGTCCTCGATCTGTGAGTCAACTACTGCCGCCTTCACCCTGTTCCCCCAATGGCTGCCAATCGGGGTCAACAACTGGGTCATCTATTACCTCCTCTTCGAGCTCGTGTGCAACTTCGTCTGTGTCACTGTGTCGGTCGGTGGTATAGCGTTCGTGGCGGGGCAACATAGTCTCATCAGGGTCTGATTGCGGATCAGTACCCTGAGAGGGCAATGTTGTGGTCTCAGTCAAAGGAGCAGCATAGTACTCTGGCTGTGGCTGTGCATCAGTGCACTCCATGTCAGAATCTACTTGTAATGGGCATGGCCTGTTAAGTGTTTCACTTTCTAAGCCAGGGACGGTATGTGTAAAGAGCTCCATGGAGTAACCCGTTGTGTCGCTTGCTGCATCCTTCTCTCTTGTTGTTGTTTTTGCTGAGGAGGACAAGGAAGCGACTTGTCCCTGACCGTGAACATCCACAAGCGACGCGCTGCTTTTACATTTACCAGTTTCTGAAGAGGAGGCAAAAGAGCTAGAGGCTGAGTCTGCAATGTAAGCCAAAACTTGCTGTTGCTGCTCCGGCTTTAAAAGCGGTTTTCCTACTCCCAGAAAAGAAAGCTTTCGAGGCCTTGTGTAGCCAGATGACGAAACAGGCTCCACAGCTCCAGACTTAGGTGGAATATTTTTATCCCCACGACCACCTGATGCTCCACTACCACTACCATCATTACCAGCTGACAATGAACGCCCACGGCCACGACCTCTTGCACCAGACTTCCTCATTGTTTGAAAAACTTAACCAAATTAACTTTATTTGTTGCTGTCAAACAACTTACACGGTGAGCTATAACTTCAGTATGATTTCAATATCCCTTAACAGGTTGGTGAGACCACAAGGAAAATCAGGCACAATGTTACACACTCTGTTTTCTGTGGCACCAAATCACAGCGATGACACACACGCAGGACTGTCACTCAAGCACAAATGTCAATATTAATCTCCCACCTATTTTTTTTTTTTCTCAGGGAGACTTTAGAAACCAAATAAGATAAAATGTTTTTTTCAGGGACAATTTAGAAACCAAATAATAAAAAAAAAAAAAAAAAGGCTTTCTATGGCCCACTGAATGAGAGATGGCACACACAGGAGTGGCACACAAGCCCTGACTGAGGCCAATATTTTTCTCCCACTGATTGATGGAGTTTTTTTTTTAAGGTAGATTTTAGAACCCAAATCAAGCAAAAAAATAAATAGGCTTTCTATGGCCCACTGAGTGAGAGATGGCACACACAGGAGTGGAACACAAGCCCTGACTGAGGCCAATATTTTTCTCCCACTGATTGATGTAGTGTTTTTTTGTTAAGGTAGATTTTCGAACCCAAATCAAGGAAAAAAATAAATAGGCTTTCTATGGCCCACTGAGTGAGAGATGGCACACACAGGAGTGGCACACAAGCCCTGACTGAGGCCAATATTTTTCTCCCACTGATTGATGTAGTGTTTTTTTGTTAAGGTAGATTTTCGAACCCAAATCAAGGAAAAAAATAAATAGGCTTTCTATGGCCCACTGAGTGAGAGATGGCACACACAGGAGTGGCACACAAGCCCTGACTGAGGCCAATATTTTTCTCCCACTGATTGATGGAGTTTTTTTTTTAAGGTAGATTTTAGAACCCAAATCAAGCAAAAAAATAAATAGGCTTTCTATGGCCCACTGAGTGAGAGATGGCACACACAGGAGTGGCACACAAGCCCTGACTGAGGCCAATATTTTTCTCCCACTGAATGATGGAGTTTTTTTTTTAAGGTAGATTTTAGAACCCAAATCAAGCAAAAAAATAAATAGGCTTTCTATGGCCCACTGAGTGAGAGATGGCACACACAGGAGTGGCACACAAGCCCTGACTGAGGCCAATATTTTTCTCCCACTGATTGATGTAGTGTTTTTTTTTAAGGTAGATTTTAGAACCCAAATCAAGCAAAATAATAAATAGGCTTTCTATGGCCCACTGAGTGAGAGATGGCACACCCAGGAGTGGCACACAAGCCCTGACTGAGGCCAATATTTTTCTCCCACTGATTGATGTAGTGTTTTTTTTAAGGTAGATTTTAGAACCCAAATCAAGCAAAAAAATAAATAGGCTTTCTATGGCCCACTGAGTGAGAGATGGCACACACAGGAGTGGCACACAAGCCCTGACTGAGGCCAATATTTTTCTCCCACTGATTGATGTAGTGTTTTTTTTTAAGGTAGATTTTAGAACCCAAATCAAGCAAAAAAATAAATAGGCTTTCTATGGCCCACTGAGTGAGAGATGGCACACACAGGAGTGGCACACAAGCCCTGACTGAGGCCAATATTTTTCTCCCACTGATTGATGTAGTGTTTTTTTTTAAGGTAGATTTTAGAACCCAAATCAAGCAAAAAAATAAATAGGCTTTCTATGGCCCACTGAGTGAGAGATGGCACACACAGGAGTGGCACACAAGCCCTGACTGAGGCCAATATTTTTCTCCCACTGAATGATGGAGTTTTTTTTTTAAGGTAGATTTTAGAACCCAAATCAAGCAAAAAAATAAATAGGCTTTCTATGGCCCACTGAGTGAGAGATGGCACACACAGGAGTGGCACACAAGCCCTGACTGAGGCCAATATTTTTCTCCCACTGATTGATGTAGTGTTTTTTTTTTTAGGTAGATTTTAGAACCCAAATCAAGCAAAAAAATAAATAGGCTTTCTATGGCCCACTGAGTGAGAGATGGCACACACAGGAGTGGCACACAAGCCCTGACTGAGGCCAATATTTTTCTCCCACTGATTGATGTAGTGTTTTTTTTTAAGGTAGATTTTAGAACCCAAATCAAGCAAAAAAATAAATAGGCTTTCTATGGCCCACTGAGTGAGAGATGGCACACACAGGAGTGGCACACAAGCCCTGACTGAGGCCAATATTTTTCTCCCACTGATTGATGTAGTGTTTTTTTTAAGGTAGATTTTAGAACCCAAATCAAAGAAAAAAATAAATAGGCTTTCTATGGCCCACTGAGTGAGAGATGGCACACACAGGAGTGGCACACAAGCCCTGACTGAGGCCAATATTTTTCTCCCACTGATTGATGTAGTGTTTTTTTTTAAGGTAGATTTTAGAACCCAAATCAAGCAAAAAAATAAATAGGCTTTCTATGGCCCACTGAGTGAGAGATGGCACACACAGGAGTGGCACACAAGCCCTGACTGAGGCCAATATTTTTCTCCCACTGATTGATGGAGTTCTTTTTTTTAAGGTAGATTTTAGAACCCAAATCAAGCAAAAAAATAAATAGGCTTTCTATGGCCCACTGAGTGAGAGATGGCACACACAGGAGTGGCACACAAGCCCTGACTGAGGCCAATATTTTTCTCCCACTGATTGATGGAGTTTTTTTTTTAAGGTAGATTTTAGAACCCAAATCAAGCAAAAAAATAAATAGGCTTTCTATGGCCCACTGAGTGAGAGATGGCACACACAGGAGTGGCACACAAGCCCTGACTGAGGCCAATATTTTTCTCCCACTGATTGATGGAGTTTTTTTTTTTAAGGTAGATTTTAGAACCCAAATCAAGCAAAAAAATAAATAGGCTTTCTATGGCCCACTGAGTGAGAGATGGCACACACAGGAGTGGCACACAAGCCCTGACTGAGGCCAATATTTTTCTCCCACTGATTGATGTAGTGTTTTTTTTAAGGTAGATTTTAGAACCCAAATCAAGCAAAAAAATAAATAGGCTTTCTATGGCCCACTGAGTGAGAGATGGCACACACAGGAGTGACACACAAGCCCTGACTGAGGCCAATATTTTTCTCCCACTGATTGATGGAGTTTTTTTTTTTAAGGTAGATTTTCGAACCCAAATCAAGGAAAAAAATAAATAGGCTTTCTATGGCCCACAATTTGAGAGAGAGAGGTGGCACACCCAGGAGTCAAGACTGGCACACAAGCTGAAAGGGCAATATTAATCTCCCACTGTTTTTTTTTTTTATTTATTTTCTTCAGGGAGACTTTAGAAACCAAATAATAATAATAAAAAAAAAGGCTTTCTATGGCCCACTGAATGAGAGATGGCACACACAGGAGTGGCACACAAGCCCTGACTGAGGCCAATATTTTTCTCCCACTGATTGATGTAGTGTTTTTTTGTTAAGGTAGATTTTAAAACCCAAATCAAGGAAAAAAATAAATAGGCTTTCTATGGCCCACTCAGTGAGAGATGGCACACACAGGGATGGCACTCTAGCAGAAATGCCAATCTTAATCTCCCACAAAAAAAAACAAAAAAAAACAGGGACTGTCCTACAATTACTATCTCCCTGCAGTAATCTCAGCCAGGTATGGCAGGCAGCAATAGGAGTGGACTGATGCACAAATTAAATAAAAAGTGTGGACAAACAAAAAAGATAGCTGTGCAGAAAGGAAGGAACAAGAGGATATGTGCTTTGAAAAAAGCAGTTGGTTTCCACAGTGGCGTACACACAGCAATACAGCTATCAGGGAGCCTTCTAGGGCAGCCCAATGAGCTACAGCGCTGAGAGAAAAAAAAAATGTAGCTTCCACTGTCCCTGCACACCGAAGGTGGTGTTGGACAGTGGAAATCGCTACAGCACAAGCGGTTTGGTGGTTAGTGGACCCTGCCTAACGCTATCCCTGCTTCTGATGAAGCGGCGGCAACCTCTCCCTAAGCTCAGATCAGCAGCAGTGAGATTGCGGTCGGCGGGAACGCCCCTTTATAGCCCCTGTGACGCCGCAAACAGCAAGCCAATCACTGCAATGCCCTTCTCTAAGATGGTGGGGACCAGGACCTATGTCATCACGCTGCCCACACTCTGCGTTCACCTTCATTGGCTGAGAAATGGCGCTTTTCGCGTCATTGAAACGCGACTTTGGCGCGAAAGTCGCGTACCGCATGGCCGATGCAACGCTGGGATCGGCTCGGTTTCATGAGATGTCGACTTTGCCAAAAGTCGGCGACTTTTGAAAATGAACGACCCGTTTCGCTCAACCCTAGTCATAACTGGTACAGGTGGAGTGAGGACCCTGCCCACAAAGACTCACAATCTACAAGGGATGGGTGAGAATACAGTAGGTGAGGATAGAGCTGGTCATGCAGCGGTTTGGTCGATCGGTGGTTACTGCAGGTTGTAGGCTTGTTGGAAGAGGTGGGTCTTCAGGTTCTTTTTGAAGATTTCAATGGTAGGCGAGAGTCTGATGTGTTGTGGTAGAGGGTTCCAGAGTAGGGGTGATACGCGAGAGAAATCTTGTATACGATTCTGGGAAGAGGAGATAAGAGGGGAGTAGAGAAGGAGATCTTGTGAGGATCGGAGGTTGCGTGTAGGTAAGTACCGGGAGACGAGGTCACAGATGTATGGAGGAGACAGGTTGTGGATGGCTTTGTACGTCACAGTTAGGATTTTGTACTGAAGTCTCTGGGCAATGGGGAGCCAGTGAAGGGATTGACAGAGGGGAGAGGCCGGGGAATAGTGGGGGGACAGGTGGATTAGTCGGGCAGCAGAGTTTAGAATAGATTGGAAGGGTGCAAGAGTGTTCGAGGGGAGGCCACAGAGCAGGAGGTTGCAGTAGTCAAGGCGAGAGATGATGAGGGCATGGACTAGGGTTTTTGCACATTCTTGGTTGAGGAATGAACAGGTTTGTGAAATATTTTTGAGTTGAAGTCGGCAGGAAGTGGAAAGGGCTTGGATACGTGATTTGAAGGAGAGATCAGCGTCAAGGATTGCCCCGAGGCAGCGAGCTTGTGGGACTGGGGAGAGTTGGCAGCCATTTACTGTAATGGTTAGGTTCGTTGGGGGGGTCGCGTCAGATGGGGGAAAGATGATGAATTCTGTTTTGTCCATGTTAAGTTTCAGAAATCTAGCGGAGAAGAAGGATGAAATAGTGGACAGACATTGAGGGATTCTGGTTAGCAGGGAGGTGATATCTGGTCCAGAAATGTAGATCTGTGTGTCATCAGCATAGAGGTGATACTGAAAGCCATGAGATTCTATGAGCTGTCCCAGGCCAAAGGTGTAAATGGAGAAGAGCAGGGGCCCAAGGACTGAACCTTGTGGGACTCCGACAGATAGGGGGCGAGGTGAGGAGGTGGTGTGTGAGTGGGAGATGCTGAATGTCCGGTCTGTTAGGTATGATGAGATCCAGGATAGGGCCAAGTCTGTGATGCCAAGGGAAGAGAGGGTCTGTAATAATAGGGAATGGTCCACTGTGTCAAAGGCAGCCGTCAAAGGCAGCCGACAGGTCGAGGAGGAGGAGGACAGAGTAGTGTCGCTTGCTCTTGGCAGTTAAGAGGTCGTTGGTGACCTTAGTTAGGGCAGTTTCAGTGGAATGGTGTGACCGGAAGTCAGATTGTAAGCGGTCAAAGAGGGAGGAAGAAGAGAGATGGGAGGACAGTTCAAGGTAAACGTGTTGTTCCAGTAGTTTGGAGGCATAAGGGAGAGGTGATATAGGGCGATAGCTAGATACAGAGGATGGGACAAGAGAGGGATTTTTGAGGATAGGTGTGATGGAGGCATGTTTAAAGCTTGAGGGGAAAACACCAGTTGTTAGTGATAGGTTGAAGAGATGGGTTAGGGTTGGGATGAAGACTGTGGTGAGGTTTGGGATGAGGTGGGATGGGAGCGGGTCAAGTGCACAGGTGGTGAGATGCGATCTTGAGAGTAGAGTGGAGAGTTGATCTTCTGTAATGGCGGAGAAGTTGGTTTTGGAGGTGGAGGGCTGGGAAGTCGGGAGGAAGGGCTCTGGGGGTTGTTGACCAAAACTGTCTCTGATGCTATCAATCTTCTGCTTGAAAAATGAGGCAAAGTCTTCAGCGGAGATAAGTGGGGAGGGAGGAGGTGCTGGGGGATGGAGGAGAGAATTGAAGGTGCTGAATAACAGTTTAGGGTTGTGAGACAGGGAGGATGTGAGAGATGAGAAGTAGGTTTGTTTAGCTGTGGCGAGTTTGGTCTTGAAAGCAGTGAGGGACTGTTTGAATACGATGAAGTGCTCGTTGAAGTGGGATCTTTTCCATCTGCGCTCAGCAGCCCTGGAAGCTCGCCTCAGTTCTTTGGTCAGGCTGGTGTGCCAGGGCTGTCTGTTGATTTTGCGAGCTTTGGTATGTGTAAGTGGGGCAGCAGATTCCAAAGCTACAGCTATTGTGGTGTTATATAGAGCGGCAGCGTCATCCGCATTGTGTATGGAACTTATGTCTGTGAGAGGGAGGAGGGATTCAGAGAATGAATGTAGGTCAAGATGTTTAAGATTTCTGCGAGGGTGTGAAAGTTTGTGGGGTGGGGATTGTAGACATGGAGTGGAGAGATGAGAATGTGAGAAGGTTGTGGTCAGAGAGTGGAAGAGGTGAGTTAGAGAGGTTAGATAGGGAGCAGAGGCGGGTGAAGATGAGGTCCAGTGTGTGACCATCTTTGTGAGTGGCTGCAGAAGACCATTGAGTGAGGCCGAAGGAGGAAGTGAGAGATAGAAGTTTAGTGGCAGCTGAGAGGGAAGTGTCAATGGGGATGTTGAAATCGCCCATGATGATAGTGGGGATGTCCGCAGAAAGGAAATGAAGTAGCCAGGTGGTAAAGTGGTCAAAGAAGGTGGTGGCTGGCCCTGGGGGGCGGTAAATGGCAGCCAGTTGGAGGTTGGAGGGGGAGTAGATGCGCACAGAGTGCACCTCAAAGGAAGGGAGGGTAACAGAGGGTGGCAGTGGGATTGGGGTGAAGGAGCAGTTATCTGACAGGAGAAAACCAACTCCTCTGCCATGCTTGCTGCTGGGGCGGGGTGTGCGAGAAAGGTGGAAGCCACCGTAAGAGAGTGCAGCAGGGGAGGCTGTGTCAGAAGGGGTGAGCCAGGTTTCGGTGATGGCGAGGAAAGAGAGTTTGGTAGTAACAAAAAGATCATGGATGTAGGAAAGCTTGTTACAGACAGAGCGAGCGTTCCACAGAGCTCCTGTTAGTGGGACAGGGGAAGCGGTGGCTGGGCGAATGGGTATAAGGTTAGAGAGGTTACGGAAGTTTGTGATGGAGCATGGATTGGAGGTAGAAATGACTGTGGGAATATGGTGAGGAGGACCAGGATTTGGAGAGATATCACCAGCAGTGAGAAGGAACAGAGATAGTGTTAGCAGTAGTGTTGAGCATTCCGATACCGCAAGTATCGGGTATCGGCCGATACTTGCGGTATCGGAATTCCGATACCGGTATTCCGATACTTGCCGCGTATCGGATACCGGAATCGGAAGTTCCAAGATTCAAAATTCAGAAATTCAGCCAATGAGAATGATTCCAAGTGTGGGCACATCCTGTTTAGCATGGAGGGCATGAAACTACTGGCAAGGCTGTGATTGGCTGCTGAAATGATGTCATGATGCAGTTTAAAAGTCGCTGGCGCCATTTTCCGATCACTCTGCTGTGAATTCAGTTAGTGACAGGACGCTGTTTGCTGACTGAGGGACAGTTTAGAGATAGCGATTTGCTTCTTTGTGCTTTCCAAAGGCTAATTTAGCAACCGCTGTGTTCACCTACTATTCACCTTGCTTTTGCCTTGTAGCGCTGTTTTCACAGCGATCTGCAAGGTCTGTGTGTGTGTGTGTGTGTGTGAGTGCAGCCCACTCTCTAGTCTGAGTGCAGCCACATAGGCCATCCATAGCTGGTTGTATTCAGTTCAGGGAGGGTGGTTCATTGCCTCATACTGTTCTTTTTTTTTTTTTTTTTTTTCAAGTAGTGTAGTCTGCTGCTAATTTATTCAAAAAAATCCTATTAGTGTCTTTCCACCCGTCTCCAGCTAATTTGTGGAAAAACACTACATAGGATAAAGTAGAGGAGGGTTTTTGGGCCTTGCAGCGCCGTTTACAGCTGTCTGCACGGTCTCCGTGTGACTGCAGCTCGCCCTGTAGTCTGTGAGCAGCCGTAGCCTGGTTGTCTGCAGCTCAGGGTTGTTCACTGCGTCATACCGCCAAATCAATTTTTATTTTTTTTCAAGTAGTGTAGTCTGCTGCTAATTAATTTAAAAAAATCCTATTAGTGTCTTTCCACCCGTCTCCAGCTAATTTGTGGAAAAACACTACATAGGATAAAGTAGAGGAGGGTTTTTGGGCCTTGCAGCGCCGTTTACGGCTGTCTGCACGGTCTCCGTGTGACTGCAGCTCGCCCTGTAGTCTGTGAGCAGCCGTAGCCTGGTTGTCTGCAGCTCAGGGTTGTTCACTGCGTCATACCGCCAAATCAATTTTAATTTTTTTTCAAGTAGTGTAGTCTGCTGCTAATTAATTTAAAAAAATCCTATTAGTGTCTTTCCACCCGTCTCCAGCTAATTTGTGGAAAAACACTACATAGGATAAAGTAGAGGAGGGTTTTTGGGCCTTGCAGCGCCGTTTACGGCTGTCTGCACGGTCTCCGTGTGACTGCAGCTCGCCCTGTAGTCTGTGAGCAGCCGTAGCCTGGTTGTCTCCAGCTCAGGGTTGTTCACTGCGTCATACCGCCAAATCAATTTTAATTTTTTTTCAAGTAGTGTAGTCTGCTGCTAATTAATTTAAAAAAATCCTATTAGTGTCTTTCCACCCGTCTCCAGCTAATTTGTTGAAAAACACTACATAGGATAAAGTAGAGGAGGGTTTTTGGGCCTTGCAGCGCCGTTTACGTCTGTCTGCACGGTCTCTGTGTGACTGCAGCTCTATCTGTTGTCAGTTCAGCCCCCAAAAAAGAAATAAATAATAAAGTTCACCAAACACACCAGATACACCACTTTACATTTGTGTAGGCCACATTAGCTCATATTAAAGTCTAGTCCACACTTTAGAAAATTAGTGTTTCTTATACCTGTTAGGAGGAGTTGCTCAGGAATAAGCACACAAATCCGTTAGTACTTTTCTGCTTATCTTTATCAGTCAACCAAGATGAAGAAGGCAGTGAGTAAGGCACGTGGGCGTGGGCGCGGAGCAGGGAGGGGACGTGGGGATTCTGTGCCTGCTGCGGGCACCGGTGACTCATCAGCACCCACTTTCACCAGGCAACAGTCGTTCATGCGCAGCTTTGTGTCAGAGCGCCGTACACCGCTGCTGCGTGAAGACCAAATTGAAGCCGTTGTCGGATGGATGGCAGCTAATGCATCAACTTCCATTAGTGCCACATCCTCTCAGACACAGAGCACTGGAGAGCAGCCATCTGTCTCTTCACCACCTGCCAAATTGCCCAGGCAGACAGAGAGCCCAGGACAGGAGCCGTCTCTACTTCTGTTCTCTGAATCTCTTGGCTTGGAAACAGGGGGCCAGCCAAGCAGCATTGGAGAAATGGAAGAAGAGGCAGGGTGCAGTGATGCCCAACAGCTTTTTCTGTCTTCCTCTGAAGAGGCGGGTGGGCCAGTGGCTCCGGTCACCACATCGCAGGCCGCATCAGCTGATGATGACACTCAGGTGCCACTTACTGGTGCGTGCTCTGCTGCTGAGACTACCCAGGAGGAGCAGTTGGGGGCAGAGGGTAGTGTAGATGATGAGGTCCTCGACCCATCTTGGCGTGAGGGACAGGAAGGTGGTGGGAGCAGCTCTGAGGAAGAGATTCCCCGTACGGCCCAAAGAGGGAGAGGGAGGGGGAAGACTGCGGATCCTGCAGCCTCCGCTTTGGCACCCGTTAGGAGCATGTCTCTTCCAAAAGCCAAAAAGGGCGCTCCCAAGACTTGCAGTGCCTGGTCCTTTTTTGACACAGTTGCAGATGACATTTGCTATGTCAGATGCAACGTGTGTCATCACAAAGTCAAAAGAGGTCGAAATGTCAGCAGCCTCAATACCTCCAACATGTGGAAACATGTGCGCACCAGGCACCCGGCGTTGTTAGAAAAACACACTGAAGAGGTAGGCCAACCAACAGCGGCAGCTACCACCTCTTCAGCTCGTGTTGCCTCTTCCTCTAGCTCACACGCAGCTGGTTCGGCTTCCTCCCAGGATCGCCGTGGAAGAACCTCTGGCCCTGTTGTCCAGAGACCCGCTGTAATTCCACCCGCAGCACCACTTTCCCAGTCATCCACACACTCCCAGCCCAGTCTACAGCCATCGGTAGTACAGGCATGGGAGAAAAGGCGGCCTTTCTCGTCAAACCACCCACGAGCACAGGCTCTGACTGCAGGCATTGCCAAACTTCTGTCACTGGAAATGCTGTCATTCAGGCTGGTGGAGACTGACAGCTTCCGTGACTTGATGTCATTGGCAGTCCCACAGTACAATGTGCCCAGCCGCTTTTACTTCAGCAGGCAAGCCGTCCCTGCCCTGCACAAGCATGTGGAGGGACACATAAAACACGCGCTACTGAACGCCGTCAGTAGCAAGGTCCACCTCACCACCGATGCGTGGACCAGTCAACATGGACAGGGGCGATACCTTTCCCTCACTGCCCATTGGGTTAATGTCATTGAGCCGGGTACAGACCGTGCGAGTGGCGCAGGACGTGTCCTGCCCACTCCAAGGATTGCAGGAATCCATTCTGTACGCATTGACTCCTCCTCTTACACCAGTTCCTCAGAATCATCGCTGCAGGAGCCGTCACAGTCCACCTCCACATGGACCCGTGATGAACGTGTACCTGTTACGACCGACATGAGCACAGCCGTGGCCAAACGTCAACAGGCCGTGTTGAAATTAATTTTTTTGGGGAATCGTAGCCACACAGCGCAGGAGCTCTGGAATGCCATCAAGCAGGAGAGCGATGTGTGGTTTGTGCCAGCGAATCTCCAGCCAGGCATGGTAGTGTGTGATAATGGCCGAAATCTGGTGGCAGCTCTGGGCCTCGGCAACCTCACTCACATCCCATGTCTGGCACATGTGCTCAATTTGGTCGTGCAGAGCTTTTTGAGGGACTATCCGGATCTTGATGCACTGCTGCACAAGGTCCGCCTAGAGTGTGCTCACTTGCGGCGTTCCAGCACGGCAAAAGCGCGCATTGCGGCTCTGCAGCGCCGACACCGCCTGCCGGAACATCGCATCATATGTGACCTACCTACCAGGTGGAATTCCACGTTACATATGTTGGAGCGGTTGTGTGAGCAGCAGCAAGCTGTAATGGAGTACCAGCTGCTTCAGGCGCAAAGAAGTCGCACTCAGCGCCGTACAGACTTCACAACCACAGAGTGGGCCACTATGAATGACGTCTGCCAGGTTTTGCGTCCCTTTGATTATTCCACGCGGATGGCGAGTGCAGATGATGCACTAGTCAGCATGACTGTCCCCCTTATCTGCCTGCTTGAAAAATCACTGCAAGCGCTAAGGGATGATGTTGTGGAAGAGGTGGAGGATGAGGATTCACCATTTCCATCATCTTCTGGACAGTCAGCGCCACGTGGTTCCTCACAAACGCTTAGGCAGGGGACAGTTTGTGAGGAGGATGAGGAGGAGTCAATGGAGGAGGAAGACGTCCGTCTAGAGGAGGGAGTTACCGAATTGTCCAGTACTCAGTGTGTACAGCGAGGGTGGGGTGATGACGAGCGGGCAGAGATCACGCCTCCAGCAGGGGACAGCGTTTCTTGGGCAGTTGGCAGTCTGCAGCACATGGTGGATTACATGCTGCAGTGCCTGAGAAACGACCGCCGCATCGCCCACATTCTCAACATGTCTGATTATTGGGTGTTCACCCTCCTCGATCCTCGCTACCGGGACAACGTAGAAAGCCTCATCACACCGTTGAACCGTGAGCGAAAAATGCGGGAGTACCAAGACACACTGGTCAATTCCATCATCTTCTCCATTCCAACTGAGAGAAGTGCTGCTAGTGCATTCCAAAGCAGCTCAGTGCGTCCAGGCAGTGGTGGAGGCTCTGCACAAAGAGGGAGCAGAAGCAGTGCCTCTGCCCAAGGCAAGACCAGTATGGCCCAACTGTGGCACAGTTTTCTGTGCCCCCCACAAAAGTCTACACCATCACAGACGGCTCCAGTCAGCAGGAGGCAACGGTTCCGTCAGATGGTGACAGACTACATGTCTTGCCCTCTTGCTGTACTCCCAGACGGCTCTTCCCCTTTCAAGTTTTGGGTCTCAAAGCTGGATACATGGCCAGAGCTAAGCCAGTATGCATTGGAGGTGCTGTCTTGCCCTGCGGCCAGTGTATTATCGGAACGTGTCTTTAGTGCTGCAGGTGGTGTACTAACTGACCGTCGCATGCGACTATCCTCCGATAACGTTGACCGGCTTACTTTCCTGAAAATGAACAAGGCCTGGATCTCGCAGGAATTTGCCACTCCTCCTCCTGATTAAATAATTAGGTCACTGTATACGTTATCCAGGTCTCCTGTTGTGTTCATCTTTCTACCACCTGAACTTTAATTCCTGGGCTCCAACACCGCCAGTTGAGGCTCAGAAGTGCCGTCTGCACAGTCAAAACATACGACCCAGTGTTATTGGGTTTCAGTAACGTCAGCTGATCCCCAGCTGTGTAGCCGGCAATGTGTCATGCGACCGCCACGCCGACACAACAACTGAAATGTAAGGGAATCTGTCCCCCCCCCCCCAAGGCGTTTGTTACTGAAAGAGCCACCTTGTGCAGCAGTAATGCTGCACAAGGAAAAGGTAGCTATTTTTGTTTAGCTCCTTGCACACGCAGAACTTAACACTTATAAAATGTGTCCCCTGCAACCGTAAAACCGTCCCGGAGGTGGGACTTTCCTTCGTAATGTGACGCAGCACAGCCGTCATTCCTACCCCCCCGGCGCCGCGCACCGGCTCCTCAGCGTTGTTTTATTCCGTCCCGGAGCCTGCGCTGTTATGTTATCCCGTGGCCAGGCACACTTAGCGCTGCCCGTCTTCTGGCATCATTTGGTGTCAGGATGGCTGCGCCTGTGCGGCCGCGCTGGCAGAGAGCCCGCCTCGCAGTGTCTTCTGATTTAATCCCACTGGGGGCCTGGGATCCATGGACATGCGCAGTGCATATCTGAACCTCCACCTCTCACTCATTTCCCTATGGCTTCTTCAGACTGTTCGGTGTCAGCTGGTCCCTAATAGCATGCCACGGCCGTGACACCGCACAGTCTGAAAAAGCCGTAGGGAGGGGAGTGAGAGGCGAGGATATGCACTGCGCATGTCCATGGATCCCAGGCCCCCAGTGGGATTAAATCAGAAGACACTGCGAGGCGGGCTCTCTGCCAGCGCGGCCGCACAGGCGCAGCCAGCCTGACACCAAATGATGTCAGAAGATGGGCAGCGCTAAGTGTGCCTGGCCACGGGATAACATAACAGCGCAGGCTCCGGGACGGAATCAAACAACGCTGAGGAGCCGGGGCGCGGCGCCGGGGGGGTAGGAATGACGGTTGTACTGCGTCATATTACGAAGGAAAGTCCCACCTCCGGGACGGTTTCACGGTTTCAGGGGACACATTTTATAAGTGTTTAGTTCTGCGTGTGCAAGGAGCATGATGAAAAGAGCCACCTTTTCCTTTTGCATCTTTTGTGCTGCACAAGCTGGCTCTTTCAGCTACAAACGCCTTGGGGGGGGGTTAAAGGTTCCCTTTCGACTTTCTCAGGCTTCGGCCTACATTGTGTTCCTCTGCTTTTCCACCTGTCCCTGGGCTCCAACACCGCCAGTTGCCGTCCAGAAGTGCTGTACGCACAGTCAACAGTCCCTCCTCTGTTATTGGGGTTCAGTAACGTCAGCTGTTCCCCTGCTGTGTGTGTGGCAATCCCTCCTACCTCCTCCAACCTCCTCCTCCTCCACCTGTCCCTGGGCTCCAACACCGCCAGTTGCCGTCCAGAAGTGCTGTACGCACAGTCAACAGTCCCTCCTCTGTTATTGGGGTTCAGTAACGTCAGCTGTTCCCCTGCTGTGTGTGTGGCAATCCCTCCTACCTCCTCCAACCTCCTCCAACCTCCTCCTCCTCCTCCACCTGTCCCTGGGCTCCAACACCGCCAGTTGCCGTCCAGAAGTGCTGTACGCACAGTCAACAGTCCCTCCTCTGTTATTGGGGTTCAGTAACGTCAGCTGTTCCCCTGCTGTGTGTGTGGCAATCCCTCCTACCTCCTCCAACCTCCTCCTCCTCCACCTGTCCCTGGGCTCCAACACCGCCAGTTGCCGTCCAGAAGTGCTGTACGCACAGTCAACAGTCCCTCCTCTGTTATTGGGGTTCAGTAACGTCAGCTGTTCCCCTGCTGTGTGTGTGGCAATCCCTCCTACCTCCTCCAACCTCCTCCAACCTCCTCCTCCTCCACCTATCCCTGGGCTCCAACACCGCCAGTTGCCGTCCAGAAGTGCTGTACGCACAGTCAACAGTCCCTCCTCTGTTATTGGGGTTCAGTAACGTCAGCTGTTCCCCTGCTGTGTGTGTGGCAATCCCTCCTACCTCCTCCAACCTCCTCCAACCTCCTCCTCCTCCACCTGTCCCTGGGCTCCAACACCGCCAGTTGCCGTCCAGAAGTGCTGTACGCACAGTCAACAGTCCCTCCTCTGTTATTGGGGTTCAGTAACGTCAGCTGTTCCCCTGCTGTGTGTGTGGCAATCCCTCCTACCTCCTCCAACCTCCTCCAACCTCCTCCTCCTCCACCTGTCCCTGGGCTCCAACACCGCCAGTTGCCGTCCAGAAGTGCTGTACGCACAGTCAACAGTCCCTCCTCTGTTATTGGGGTTCAGTAACGTCAGCTGTTCCCCTGCTGTGTGTGTGGCAATCCCTCCTACCTCCTCCAACCTCCTCCTCCTCCACCTGTCCCTGGGCTCCAACACCGCCAGTTGCCGTCCAGAAGTGCTGTACGCACAGTCAACAGTCCCTCCTCTGTTATTGGGGTTCAGTAACGTCAGCTGTTCCCCTGCTGTGTGTGTGGCAATCCCTCCTACCTCCTCCAACCTCCTCCTCCTCCACCTGTCCCTGGGCTCCAACACCGCCAGTTGCCGTCCAGAAGTGCTGTACGCACAGTCAACAGTCCCTCCTCTGTTATTGGGGTTCAGTAACGTCAGCTGTTCCCCTGCTGTGTGTGTGGCAATCCCTCCTACCTCCTCCAACCTCCTCCTCCTCCTCCACCTGTCCCTGGGCTCCAACACCGCCAGTTGCCGTCCAGAAGTGCTGTACGCACAGTCAACAGTCCCTCCTCTGTTATTGGGGTTCAGTAACGTCAGCTGTTCCCCTGCTGTGTGTGTGGCAATCCCTCCTACCTCCTCCAACCTCCTCCAACCTCCTCCTCCTCCACCTGTCCCTGGGCTCCAACACCGCCAGTTGCGGTCCAGAAGTGCTGTACGCACAGTCAACAGTCCCTCCTCTGTTATTGGGGTTCAGTAACGTCAGCTGTTCCCCTGCTGTGTGTGTGGCAATCCCTCCTACCTCCTCCAACCTCCTCCAACCTCCTCCTCCTCCACCTGTCCCTGGGCTCCAACACTGCCAGTTGCCGTCCAGAAGTGCTGTACGCACAGAGCCAAACACCTCGCCAATGTGTTAGTGGGGTTCAGCACCGCCAGCTGTTCCCCTGCTGTGTATACGGCAACGTGTACTGCGACCGCCACGCAGTCACAACAAGTTTACTTTAAGGGAACCTGTCCCCCCCCCCCCCCAGGCGTTTGTTACTGAAGGAGCCACCTTGTGCAGCAGTAATGATGCAAAGGGAAAAAGTGCCTCTTTTCGTGGTGCTCCTTGCACATGCGGAACCTAACAGTTATGAAATGTGTCCCATCACAGCGTTAAACCGTCCGGTAGGTGGAACTTTCCTTTGTCGTGTGACGCAGCACAGCCATCATTTTTACCCCCTTGGCGCCGTGCGCCGCCTCCTCAGCGTTGTTTGAATCTGTCCCGGAGCCTGCGCTGTTAGGTTAGCCCTTGGCCATGCACACATTTTGCGCTGCCCGTCTTCTGACATCATTTGGTGTCAGGCTGGCTGCGCCTGTGCGGGTGCGCTGGCCGAGATCCCGCCTCGCAGTGTCGTCTAATGTAATCCCACCGCGGGCCTGTGATCCGTGCCCGTGCGCAGTGCATATCCTCGCCTCTCACTCCCCTCCCTACGGCTTCTTCAGACTGTGCGATGTCAGCTGGTCCCTAATAGCATGCCACGGCCGTGACACCGCACAGTCTGAAAAAGCCGTAGGGAGGGGAGTGAGAGGCGAGGATATGCACTGCGCACGGGCACGGATCACAGGCCCGCGGTGGGATTACATTAGACGACACTGCGAGGCGGGATCTCGGCCAGCGCACCCGCACAGGCGCAGCCAGCCTGACACCAAATGATGTCAGAAGACGGGCAGCGCAAAATGTGTGCATGGCCAAGGGCTAACCTAACAGCGCAGGCTCCGGGACAGATTCAAACAACGCTGAGGAGGCGGCGCACGGCGCCAAGGGGGTAAAAATGATGGCTGTGCTGCGTCACACGACAAAGGAAAGTTCCACCTACCGGACGGTTTAACGCTGTGAGGGGACACATTTCATAACTGTTAGGTTCCGCATGTGCAAGGACCATAATTAAAAGAGCTAAGTTTACCTTTTCCAGCATTAGTGCTGTACACAATGGCTCTTTCAGCTACAAACGCCTGGGGGGGGGGGGGTTAAAGGTTTCCTTTCAACTTGCTCGAGTGCAGGCTTCGGCCTACACTCCGCTCCCCCTGCTCCTCCTGCTGACCCTGGGCTCTAACACCGCCAGTTGGGGCCCGGTACTGCTAGCTGCACAGAGAAAAACACCGGCCAATGTGTCAGTGGGGTCCAGCACCGCCAGCTGTTCCCCTGCTGTGCAGCCGGCAACGTGTCCTGCAAAAGCCACGCAGACACAAGAACTGAAATTGAAGGGAACCTGTCCCCCCTCCCCCAGGCGTTTTTACGTTATCCAGCCACCTTGTACAGCGGTAATGCTGCATGTGTGCAAGGTGGCTCAGAAACGTATTCTCCTCGCACATGTGGAACTGAAAACACGTCTGCAATGTGTCCTCTGTGTGACCATTTAACCGTCCCGGTGGTGTGACTTTCCTTTGTAATGACACGCTGCAACCCCCTTGGTAGCGCTGCCCGTCTTCTGGCATCATTGTTTGGCTGCCTGCGCCTCTGCGGCCGCCCTGACCCACACAACGCCCCTCGGTGTCTTATTTATTGGGACTGCGAGGGTGTGTTTGATGGGCATGAGCAGTGCATCAGTTCGCCTGTCCCTCATCTCCTTCCGCCTTCTTCAGACTGTGCGGCTTCATGGCCGTGGCATGCGATAAGGGATCAGCTGACGCCACATAGTCTGAAGCAGGTGTAAGAACCCAAGCGAGAGGCGAACATATGTACTGCGCCAGGCCATGAATCCCAGCCCCGCAGTGTTTTAACTATGTCAATACACTGCGGGGCTGTGATTCATGGGCATCGCGAACCGCACCAGCCAACATTAAATGAGGTCAGAAGATGGGCAGCGCTAACAGCGCTAGGCCAGGGGATAACACGACAGCGCAGACTCCTGTACAGCAAATAACAACGCTCAGGAGGCTGCACCCAGCACCAAGGTGGGATTCTTGACATCTGTGCTGCGTCTCATTACAAAGGGAACTCGCGCCTCCAACACAGTTTGACTGTATAAAGGGCTAAATGTTATACGTGTTTCATTCAGCGTGTGCAAGGAGCGAAATTAAAAGAGCAACCTTTGACTTGTGCAGCACTACTGCTGCATAAGCTGTGGCTCTTCTACTTTGTAACCCCTGAGGGGGGGTTAAAGGTTACCTTTGAAATTGGTTCAAGTAGGCTTCGGCCTACACTCTGCTCCCCCTGCAGAGCCCTGGGCTCCAACACCGCCAGTTGGGGCCCGGTACTGCTAGCTGCACAGAGAAAAACACCTCGCCAATGTGTCAGTGGGGTTCAGCACCGCCAGCTGTTCCCCTGCTGTGCAGCCGGCATCGTGTCCTGCGACCGCCACGCAGACACAACAGACCCAAAGCTGCCGCCAGTGCAGGCTTCGGCCTACACTCCCCTCCCCCTGCTCCTGCTCCTCCTCCTCCTGCTGACCCTGGGCTCTAACAAACCGCCAGTTGGGGCCCAGATGTGCTAGCTGCACAGAGAAAAACACCAGCCAATGTGTCAGTGGGGTCCAGCACCGCCAGCTGTTCCCCTGCTGTGCAGCCGGCAACGTGTCCTGCAAAAGCCACGCAGACACAAGAACTGAAATTGAAGGGAACCTGTCCCCCCTCCCCCAGGCGTTTTTACGTTATCCAGCCACCTTGTACAGCGGTAATGCTGCATGTGTGCAAGGTGGCTCAGAAACGTATTCTCCTCGCACATGTGGAACTGAAAACACGTCTGCAATGTGTCCTCTGTGTGACCATTTAACCGTCCCGGTGGTGTGACTTTCCTTTGTAATGACACGCTGCAACCCCCTTGGTAGCGCTGCCCGTCTTCTGGCATCATTGTTTGGCTGCCTGCGCCTCTGCGGCCGCCCTGACCCACACAACGCCCCTCGGTGTCTTATTTATTGGGACTGCGAGGGTGTGTTTGATGGGCATGAGCAGTGCATCAGTTCGCCTGTCCCTCATCTCCTTCCGCCTTCTTCAGACTGTGCGGCTTCATGGCCGTGGCATGCGATAAGGGATCAGCTGACGCCACATAGTCTGAAGCAGGTGTAAGAACCCAAGCGAGAGGCGAACATATGTACTGCGCCAGGCCATGAATCCCAGCCCCGCAGTGTTTTAACTATGTCAATACACTGCGGGGCTGTGATTCATGGGCATCGCGAACCGCACCAGCCAACATTAAATGAGGTCAGAAGATGGGCAGCGCTAACAGCGCTAGGCCAGGGGATAACACGACAGCGCAGACTCCTGTACAGCAAATAACAACGCTCAGGAGGCTGCACCCAGCACCAAGGTGGGATTCTTGACATCTGTGCTGCGTCTCATTACAAAGGGAACTCGCGCCTCCAACACAGTTTGACTGTATAAAGGGCTAAATGTTATACGTGTTTCATTCAGCGTGTGCAAGGAGCGAAATTAAAAGAGCAACCTTTGACTTGTGCAGCACTACTGCTGCATAAGCTGTGGCTCTTCTACTTTGTAACCCCTGAGGGGGGGTTAAAGGTTACCTTTGAAATTGGTTCAAGTAGGCTTCGGCCTACACTCTGCTCCCCCTGCAGAGCCCTGGGCTCCAACACCGCCAGTTGGGGCCCGGTACTGCTAGCTGCACAGAGAAAAACACCTCGCCAATGTGTCAGTGGGGTTCAGCACCGCCAGCTGTTCCCCTGCTGTGCAGCCGGCATCGTGTCCTGCGACCGCCACGCAGACACAACAGACCCAAAGCTGCCGCCAGTGCAGGCTTCGGCCTACACTCCCCTCCCCCTGCTCCTGCTCCTCCTCCTCCTGCTGACCCTGGGCTCTAACAAACCGCCAGTTGGGGCCCAGATGTGCTAGCTGCACAGAGAAAAACACCAGCCAATGTGTCAGTGGGGTCCAGCACCGCCAGCTGTTCCCCTGCTGTGCAGCCGGCAACGTGTCCTGCAAAAGCCACGCAGACACAAGAACTGAAATTGAAGGGAACCTGTCCCCCCTCCCCCAGGCGTTTTTACGTTATCCAGCCACCTTGTACAGCGGTAATGCTGCATGTGTGCAAGGTGGCTCAGAAACGTATTCTCCTCGCACATGTGGAACTGAAAACACGTCTGCAATGTGTCCTCTGTGTGACCATTTAACCGTCCCGGTGGTGTGACTTTCCTTTGTAATGACACGCTGCAACCCCCTTGGTAGCGCTGCCCGTCTTCTGGCATCATTGTTTGGCTGCCTGCGCCTCTGCGGCCGCCCTGACCCACACAACGCCCCTCGGTGTCTTATTTATTGGGACTGCGAGGGTGTGTTTGATGGGCATGAGCAGTGCATCAGTTCGCCTGTCCCTCATCTCCTTCCGCCTTCTTCAGACTGTGCGGCTTCATGGCCGTGGCATGCGATAAGGGATCAGCTGACGCCACATAGTCTGAAGCAGGTGTAAGAACCCAAGCGAGAGGCGAACATATGTACTGCGCCAGGCCATGAATCCCAGCCCCGCAGTGTTTTAACTATGTCAATACACTGCGGGGCTGTGATTCATGGGCATCGCGAACCGCACCAGCCAACATTAAATGAGGTCAGAAGATGGGCAGCGCTAACAGCGCTAGGCCAGGGGATAACACGACAGCGCAGACTCCTGTACAGCAAATAACAACGCTCAGGAGGCTGCACCCAGCACCAAGGTGGGATTCTTGACATCTGTGCTGCGTCTCATTACAAAGGGAACTCGCGCCTCCAACACAGTTTGACTGTATAAAGGGCTAAATGTTATACGTGTTTCATTCAGCGTGTGCAAGGAGCGAAATTAAAAGAGCAACCTTTGACTTGTGCAGCACTACTGCTGCATAAGCTGTGGCTCTTCTACTTTGTAACCCCTGAGGGGGGGTTAAAGGTTACCTTTGAAATTGGTTCAAGTAGGCTTCGGCCTACACTCTGCTCCCCCTGCAGAGCCCTGGGCTCCAACACCGCCAGTTGGGGCCCGGTACTGCTAGCTGCACAGAGAAAAACACCTCGCCAATGTGTCAGTGGGGTTCAGCACCGCCAGCTGTTCCCCTGCTGTGCAGCCGGCATCGTGTCCTGCGACCGCCACGCAGACACAACAGACCCAAAGCTGCCGCCAGTGCAGGCTTCGGCCTACACTCCCCTCCCCCTGCTCCTGCTCCTCCTCCTCCTGCTGACCCTGGGCTCTAACAAACCGCCAGTTGGGGCCCAGATGTGCTAGCTGCACAGAGAAAAACACCAGCCAATGTGTCAGTGGGGTCCAGCACCGCCAGCTGTTCCCCTGCTGTGCAGCCGGCAACGTGTCCTGCAAAAGCCACGCAGACACAAGAACTGAAATTGAAGGGAACCTGTCCCCCCTCCCCCAGGCGTTTTTACGTTATCCAGCCACCTTGTACAGCGGTAATGCTGCATGTGTGCAAGGTGGCTCAGAAACGTATTCTCCTCGCACATGTGGAACTGAAAACACGTCTGCAATGTGTCCTCTGTGTGACCATTTAACCGTCCCGGTGGTGTGACTTTCCTTTGTAATGACACGCTGCAACCCCCTTGGTAGCGCTGCCCGTCTTCTGGCATCATTGTTTGGCTGCCTGCGCCTCTGCGGCCGCCCTGACCCACACAACGCCCCTCGGTGTCTTATTTATTGGGACTGCGAGGGTGTGTTTGATGGGCATGAGCAGTGCATCAGTTCGCCTGTCCCTCATCTCCTTCCGCCTTCTTCAGACTGTGCGGCTTCATGGCCGTGGCATGCGATAAGGGATCAGCTGACGCCACATAGTCTGAAGCAGGTGTAAGAACCCAAGCGAGAGGCGAACATATGTACTGCGCCAGGCCATGAATCCCAGCCCCGCAGTGTTTTAACTATGTCAATACACTGCGGGGCTGTGATTCATGGGCATCGCGAACCGCACCAGCCAACATTAAATGAGGTCAGAAGATGGGCAGCGCTAACAGCGCTAGGCCAGGGGATAACACGACAGCGCAGACTCCTGTACAGCAAATAACAACGCTCAGGAGGCTGCACCCAGCACCAAGGTGGGATTCTTGACATCTGTGCTGCGTCTCATTACAAAGGGAACTCGCGCCTCCAACACAGTTTGACTGTATAAAGGGCTAAATGTTATACGTGTTTCATTCAGCGTGTGCAAGGAGCGAAATTAAAAGAGCAACCTTTGACTTGTGCAGCACTACTGCTGCATAAGCTGTGGCTCTTCTACTTTGTAACCCCTGAGGGGGGGTTAAAGGTTACCTTTGAAATTGGTTCAAGTAGGCTTCGGCCTACACTCTGCTCCCCCTGCAGAGCCCGGGCTCCAACACCGCTAGTTGCTGTCCGGAAGTGCTGGCTGCACAGAGCCAAACACCTCGCCAATGTGTCAGTGGGGTCCAGCACCGCCAGCTGTTCCCCTGCTGTGCAGCCGGCAACGTGTCCTGCAAAAGCCACGCAGACACTTGCTCTTGGACCTTCTGCTCCCCATCCTGGTTCCAGTACCGTCAGCTGGTTCCGGGCAGAGCCTTTGGCTTAGGTGCCTCCCTTTGGTATCCGAGTTCCACCAACGTCAGGTGGTCCTTGGTAGTGCTTTCAGGCACGGGTACCTCCTGCTTAGTAACCGGGTTCCAGTAACGTCAGCTGGTCCTCGGTAGTTCCATTGGCTCTTGGACCTTCGGCTACCCATCCGGGTTCCAGCACCGTCAGCTGGTTCTCGGCAGTGTCTTTTGCTCTTGTACCTTCTGCTCCCCATCCTGGTTCCAGTACCGTCAGCTGGTTCCGGGCAGAGCCTTTGGCTTAGGTGCCTCCCTCTGGGTATCTGAGTTCCACCAACGTCAGGTGGTCCTTGGTAGTGCTTTCAGCACAGGTACCTCCTGCTTAGTAACCGGGTTCCAGTAACGTCAGCTGGTCCTCGGTCGTTCCATTGGCTCTTGGACCTTCGGGTAGCCATCCGAGTTCCAGTTCCATCAGCTGGTTCTCGGCATTTTCTCAGCCTTCTTGTACCTTCTGCTACATTTCCAAGTTCAAGAGACTAAACACGATGACCCGGAAGACCACCCCTAAGATGACGACGACACCAGAGACGACAACCACCGTGATGACGACGACCCTGGAGACGATGACCCTGAAGACCACCCCGATGACGACGACCCCGGAGACGACGACCCTGAAGACCACCCCGATGACGACGACCCCGGAGACGACGACCCTGGAGACGACGACGACCTGGAAGACCGAGAAGCAGAAGAACAAGAGGCTGCAGAACAAAGAGCAGAAGGACATTAAGCATAACACAAAATATCAGAGCAAAAAATATTATGTAAATTATAAGCAGAAGAAGACTAAGCAGTGTATGGGGGTGAGTCCGTTCCTCCTCGTGGTGCCCCTGGATAAAGCCTGATGCTGCAGGCCAAACTGAACGCGGACAAATGTAACTGTTTTGTGACAGGCAGAACGGAAGGTGTAATCTTCAAACTTTTATAGATAACAACTACGGGAATGCCTGTCACAAATAAGAATATGATGAAGAAGTAGAATATGATGAAGATAATAGTAAACTAAAAACAATATGAACAATGTAACCCAAAAAATAATAGGTAGAAGATGAAGAAGAAGATGAATAAGGTGAAGAAGTTGATGTCAAAGAAGCTGATGATGAGGATAATTAAGAAGAAAGCGTGGGAGAAGTAAAAAAAAAGGTGAAGGGCGTGGAAGCAGTGAAACATCAATATCTGACATTAAAAAAAAAATTAACATAGTCAAATTCTTTCTAACGCCGAACGTCATAAAAAAAAACGCAAAATCCTGCTATTCTATTACATTGGGCTAAACCTCTGTGCCTTTAATATCTCCGCCACGTCCCCCAATACATCCTACATTATTCTTAGTTGTTTTCCTTCATGTAGAATGAACCTACAAGTGTATAAAGGGTTTATTTTAATTCCGATATTTTCGTCCCATTGACTTGCATTGGGATCGGGTATCGGTATCTGATTAGATCCGATATTTTGACGGTATCGGCCGATACTTTCCGATACCGATACTTTCCGATATCGGAAGGTATCGCTCAACACTAGTTAGCAGGTGGGAGCAGGAGAGGGCATGAGGGGGCTGCCTGTACTTTGAGACAGAGGATTGTATGTTAAGGAACAGTTCTGAGGAGGAGTTCAGATGGATGGGGAGGATTGAAGAGGAGATGAACTGTTCCTTACTTGGTGTGGGGATTGGGGGAGGTAGCAGAAAGTGAAAGATTATAGGGGTAAAAGTGAAAACAAACTGAAACATTGTTTGCAGTGACTGGCCAGTTACCTTCAGTTCAATTCAGGTTTTAATTCTAATGTAATCCACACTTTTAGGACACACTTCTAGGGATCACACTGCAGACTAAAGTCATTGCAGACTTTTGCTATGCAATATATGGAAAACTAAGTGTGTTCAGGTGTGAAGCAGAGAGGAGTGGTCTCTGCTCATCTTGGTCAGAGAATTAAGAGTGGACCAGATGCATACAATCAAGCCTGAGTAAACAAGGTCATAAATAACACAGGGTAAGCTGGGGTTAGCTGAAAGGCATACCATGTGAAAGCAAGGAGCAGGGGGAAGTCTATGTGCAAAGCTGGGTGATGTACTATGTGCACTTTATAGACAGACAGCAGGAGAGCTGGGTGGATGAACATACCATGTGAAAGCAAGGAGCAGGGGGAAGTCTATGTGCAAAGCTGGGTGATGTACTATGTGCACTTCATAGACAGACAGCAGGAGAGCTGGGTGGATGAACATACCATGTGAAAGCAAGGAGCAGGGGGAAGTCTATGTGCAAAGCTGGGTGATGTTCTATGTGCACTTCATAGACAGACAGCAGGAGAGCTGGGTGGATGAACATACCATGTGAAAGCAAGGAGCAGGGGGAAGTCTATGTGCAAAGCTGGGTGATGTACTATGTGCACTTCATAGACAGACAGCAGGAGAGCTGGGTGGATGAACATACCATGTGAAAGCAAGGAGCAGGGGGAAGTCTATGTGCAAATCTGGGTGATGTACTATGTGCACTTCATAGAAAGACAGCAGGAGAGCTGGGTGGATGAACATACCATGTGAAAGCAAGGAGCAGGGGGAAGTCTATGTGCAAATGATATCTATATATCCACATACAGTGCCTGCATGACTTGCACTGATATGTATAGAGCCACATACACTCCCTTGCCTACCTAGCACTGCAATCTATATATTCTGTAATTAGTCCTTAGAAGGACTTTTGGTTTAGCTGGATTTGTGGATTCTATGATGGTAGACCCCCACTAACTAATAAATTCCCAAATCTGACCCTATCTCAGCAGCAGCTCTCCTTACACTGTCCAGAGCTGAATGCTGGGCAGGGCAGTGCCAGGTCTCTTATAGACATAATGACACTGTGCGGCCAGCCAATCACTGTAATACCACAACAAAGAAAGCTGTGACATTACAGTGCATGGCACACAATCCCTGCATGTTGATTGGCTCTGTAAAGAGTGCCAATCATGCAGGGTAGAGACCTGAGCTCCATCGAGCAAACCCGGAAATGCTCGGTGCTCACCGAGTACGGCGAGTATAGTATTACAGTAACGAGTATTACCGAGTATGCTCGCTCATCACTAGTGGGAATGCTTGATATGAGAATATTGAATGGGGGAAACGTGGGCTCTGGGTTAACAACTGTGAGGAACTTTGGATGTGGCGTGTGATGTTCTCTGACCCGAATGTGGCTTTGCAGATAGGAAAGGTTAGGGACAACCACTTATTGCTGGCTTAAAATTGTATTTATGGTGCACACACAACATGCAATGGGCCTAACTTATTAAGAGGTGTGCACCTACCATTAATTTAGGTAGCTCTATCTAACCCTATAATGAGTGATACTGCACTTCTTAGTTTCCATGTGAATGTCTCTTCACATTATTGCCCATATGGAGTCCAGACCAATCTCAAGGGAATATCACACTAATCCTACTACCAGTATTATGGTGTGGGGTGGCATAGTGTATGGTAGCTGTATCCCTCTTGTCTTAATTCCAGGCAGACTAACAGCTCAGTGTTACATAGATTTAAATGTGGAATCAGTGGTATGGCCATTTCTCCAAAGTGTCCCAGGGCTCGTTTTTCAATGCCTGGCTACATTTAGCTTGTGCTATGGTAAGCACGCCTGCATGTCTAAAATGTGCAACCGTGACCTACCGCGTTTCTGGACTTGTCTCTCATCAAGCATATGTGGGACGTCATTGGTTGGCAATTGCTAAGAGAGCTGCCAGCAGCGGATCTTTATGATTTGTCTATCCAATTGTACCTTGTATCATGGCTCTGCTTCCCCATCCCATCCTTGTATGTATGGCTCCCCCATCCCATCCTTGTATGCATGGCTCTCCCCGTTCCATCCTTGTATGCATGGCTCCTCTCGTCACATCCTTGTATGCATGGCTCCCCCATCCCATTCTTGTATGCATGGCTTCCCCATCCCATCTTATATGCATGGCTGGGCTCCCCCGTCCTTCCCCATCCTCCCCCGTCCTCCCCCTTGTATGCATGGCTTGGCATTCTCCCCGTCATACTCACCCTCCTCGCGCCTTCGCTGAACATCCCTGCATCTCCATTGTCCCGACACAGCAGCTTCTTCCTGTGCTGAGCGGTCATGTGGTACCACTCATAAAGGTCATGAATATGTGCTCCACGCCTATGGGAGTGGAGTCACGTGCATATTCATTACCTTAATGAGCGGTACCACCTGACCGCTGAGCACAGGAAAAGGAAAGAGCTGCCAGCACCGGGACAGAGATGCAGGGACGGAGATGCAGCAATGGAGGGTGAGTATTGATGCCTTCTGGAAGCCAGTGGCTACAGCTGTCACTATGCTACAGCCGCCGCCTCCCCGCTTCCCCTCCCCCGCCGGCTTTCCGGACCATGACTCGTATAAGCCCAGGGGGGCGATTTCAGCACAAAAAAAGTGCTGAAAATCTCGGCTTATACACGAGTATATACGGTATGTGTCTCACTGTTTGATCATTTATTTACTATATGAACAACCTTTACTTCTGTTCTATTTCCCAATTGTGAGCATCATAGGCACCACATACATATGCTCTGCTCGGAACTGGTTGACCTAGCTACTTTACTTTTATACTCGCTATGTAAACTTTAATTCAGCATAACTTTTTGTTACATTCTTAGTGCTGTGATTATACGCTGAGCACATTGTGAAAACATGAAATCAAGTTCACAGACTTTATAGATGTGGACTAATTTATCATCGAGGATGGTCATTATGTAATTAATTTATCTACGATTCTCAAAGAGAGTTCATTAAATTTGAAAAATGATTGCAAAATAATTTTGAGATGAAATACTGATTTATAAACAATTACCTTACTTTTCATAAAGATATTAGATAGTAAAGTTTAAAACATTGACTATTGCAAACAAATTAGTGAAACATTTGTAGTTCTGGCATTATGATGTTATATTTTATATATGTTACTTTGTAAACATGAAGATAAATTACACAGTTTTACATTTTTCAGGAAGAGAAAGCCTGCCAAGATTAAAGTCGTTACTTTTTTGTAAAAAAGTTTGACCACCTGATAAAAATATCAGGCAAAGAAATTTTCAAAAACAATTATGGTTTTTCCAACATGATTTTATTATGTAATAGATCTATGTAATAATGTGTGCAGTTTGTATTTTGATATTCACTGACCCCTGTACAAAAAAAGACAAAGGACCTCAAGGTTATTGTAAAATGGTTTTAATATTTTGTACAAGTTTATATAAATTGCAAAATCGTATGCACGGATCTAAGGACTGCATTAAACCTTAATAAAGTGCAGAAAATAGAAGATAAAATTAAAATTTTACTTTTATTGCCTAATCAATCTGGGTCCTTCCTTATGGTTAAGTTTATTTTTAATTACAAAAATACTGGCATTCAGTATTTGGGAAAAACATTTACAGCATGATGCTGCCACCACAGTGTTTCACTGTGGGGATGTTTTTCGACAGTAAGGACAGAGAAAATGGTCCGAGTCGAGGGGAAGATAAATGGTGCAAAATACAAGGATATTCTTGAGCAAAATCTGTTTGAGTCTGTCAGTGATTTGAGACTGGATTGGAGGTTCACCTTCCAACAAGGCAATGACCCGAAGCATACTGCTAAAGCAACATTTGAGTGGTTAAGGGTAAATGTGTAAATGCTTTGGAATGGCCTTTTCAATGCGCAGACCTCAATCCAATTGAGAATCTGTGGTCTGACTTGAAAACTGATGTTCACCAGAGGAAACCATGTAACTTCAGGGAGTTGAAGCAGTTTTGTGTTGAGGAATGGGCAAAAATCTCAGTGGCAAGATGTGGAAAGCTCAAATGACTTATCCAAAGTGACTTGCAGTTGTAATTGCTGCAGACTGACTTTGGGGGGTGAACAGTTATGCACACTGAAGTTTTCAGTTATTTTGTCCTATTTGTTGTTTGCTTCACAATAAAAAGAAAACCAAATATTCACAGTCGTTGGCATGTTCTTTACATGAACTGATGTAAACCCTAAAAAAAATGAATTCCAGGTTGCGAGGTAGCAAAACCTAAAAATCCCAAGGGGGGTAAATACTTTTGCAAACCACTGTGCAAATCTATTAACAAATTTACTTTCTTAAGAATGAAACAAAGAGCTGCATTCTGGCTGTTGGCCAAAAAAATAAAAGGATCTAAAAGAACACAACCTGCTAATTATTAAAGATTATTATCATTATCATTATACAGCAACTTATCTATCCACACTTAAAAATGGAGGACCATGAACCATGAGAAGACCTAGATATACAGTGGGGCAAAAAAGTATTTAGTCATTCAGCAATAGTGCAAGTTCCACCACTTAAAAAGATGAGAGACGTCTGTAATTTACATCATAGGTAGACCTCAATTATGGGAGACAAACTGAGAAAAAAAAAATCCAGAAAATCACATTGTCTGTTTTTTTATCATTTTATTTGCATATTATGGTGGAAAATAAGTATTTGGTCAGAAACAAACAATCAAGATTTCTGGCTCTCACAGACCTGTAACTTCTTCTTTAAGAGTCTCCTCTTTCCTCCATTCATTACCTGTAGTAATGTCACCTGTTTAAACTTGTTATCAGTATAAAAAGACACCTGTGCACACCCTCAAACAGTCTGACTCCAAACTCCACTATGGTGAAGACCAAAGAGCAGTCAAAGGACACCAGAAACAAAATTGTAGCCCTCCACCAGGCTGGGAAGACTGAATCTGCAATAGCCAACCAGCTTGGAGTGAAGAAATCAACAGTGGGAGCAATAATTAGAAAATGGAAGACATTCAAGACCACTGATAATCTCCCTCGATCTGGGGCTCCACGCAAAATCCCACCCGGTGGGGTCAGAATGATCACAAGAACGGTGAGCAAAAATCCCAGAACCATGCGGGGGGACCTAGTGAATGAACTGCAGAGAGCTGGGACCAATGTAACAAGGCCTACCATAAGTAACACACTACGCCACCATGGACTCAGATCCTGCAGTGCCAGACGTGTCCCACTGCTTAAGCCAGTACATGTCCGGGCCCGTCTGAAGTTTACTAGAGAGCATTTGGATGATCCAGAGGAGTTTTGGGAGAATGTCCTATGGTCTGATGAAACCAAACTGGAACTGTTTGGTAGAAACACAACTTGTCGTGTTTGGAGGAAAAAGAATAGTGAGTTGCATCCATCAAACACCATACCTACTGTAAAGCATGGTGGTGGAAACATCATGCTTTGGGGCTGTTTCTCTGCAAAGGGGCCAGGATGACTGATCCGGGTACATGAAAGAATGAATGGGGCCATGTATCGTGAGATTTTGAGTGCAAACCTCCTTCCATCAGCAAGGGCATTGAAGATGAAACGTGGCTGGGTCTTTCAACATGACAATGATCCAAAGCACACCGCCAGGGCAATGAAGCAGTGGCTTCGTAAGAAGCATTTCAAGGTCCTGGAGTGGCCTAGCCAGTCTCCAGATCTCAACCCTATAGAAAACATTTGGAGGGAGTTGAAAGTCCGTGTTGCCAAGCGAAAAGCCAAAAACATCACTGCTCTAGAGGAGATCTGCATGGAGGAATGGGCCAACATACCAACAACAGTGTGTGGCAACCTTGTGAAGACTTACAGAAAACGTTTGACCTCTGTCATTGCCAACAAAGGATATATTACAAAGTATTGAGATGAAATTTTGTTTCTGACCAAATACTTATTTTCCACCATAATATGCAAATAAAATGATAAAAAAACAGACAATGTGATTTTCTGGATTTTTTTTTCTCAGTTTGTCTCCCATAGTTGAGGTCTAACTATGATGTAAATTACAGACGCCTCTCATCTTTTTAAGTGGTGGAACTTGCACTATTGCTGAATGACTAAATACTTTTTTGCCCCACTTTATTTAGAAAATTATTTGACACTTAAACACAAATTGAAACCTCTCATAATAAGCTTATCGTGGGAAATCAAACATTGGAAGGCATTTCTCAACATTCAGTTAATATTTGGACAGATTTCCATTGTACTGCAAAAATACTGACCACCTCTTTTCTAAAATTTGCAGCAATAGAAACTCTGGAGAGGGCAATTGATTTACTTGGACTTAAAACAGTGAAAGCTGTAAGGTATTTTTACAATTGCTCAGTTACATATAAAAGCTGAACTATTGCCATTTCCAATATTATATTCTAAGACTGGGTTTATAAAAACTTAAAGAATACCATTTCATCCAACAAAGCTCCACAGCAGGATAAAGTAGCCAATTCATAAAGATTGAAGTTGTTCAAAATTTATTGAAAAGTTGGTGGAACTCAAACAAGGCGTGGAAAGCACACCCAACAAATTAATCAAAATTTGGTGTAAATTATAGCAAAAATGCACGCCAACCACTGTCTGGAGTACATGTCTGTAAATGGCGCATGACGGTTGGAAGAGGAGCCAAATTCATTGAATTCTTATTGAATCAAGATCTTAGTGTAAGAAAGATTTTGTTAAAACAGCAGTTGTTAGTCATAATAAATTGCTGTAATAATGTCATTGATCGGTAACTGCTTGTTTTGAGATCTTTAGCTCTGACTCTAAATTCTAGGGGTTGTGAGTTCCTGCTTAACATGATGGAGTCCAGAACCTTGAAGTTCCAACCTAACTCCTTCTGAGTATATCGCATTTTAATATATTTTTTTTCAGATCAGACATATTTATAAAAATATTTAGTGTGGCACTACATATTGCTTTTTTAAAATAAAAACAGCAGTAACAGGGCAGTTAAAGAGTACCTATCACCTAATGGTAACATCATTAGAATGGCTATTGTTTGGTAACAGCTAAGTAAAAAACGCGCCAGTGCTGGGTTAGCGTAAAGAGAGAGATATCGCTCTTTTACAATGAGGGTCACAAAAGTTTGTGGAATCTCATGATCCAAAAGTTCGGATCTGACTTTTGAAAGAAAGGGTACATTAGAGACACTTTTTATTTATAGGTATTATTTAGAAAAGTTAGCAGTCTGAAGCTGCCCATTCTCTTTTTAGTTAAAGAGGACAGCCCCAGACTGGTGACAAGGAACACATTAGAATCAGACACTATTAAGAACATATCTCCAATGTCTTTCACAGGCAATCCAGGACATATTTTACTTGTTTTGGATGCCTTCCAGGCCATTCAACATTTTATAACACACATTATATGATAGGCTAGAAAGCTAAATTTTATTCCCAAATTAATCCAACATAACATGGAGCAAAGCACAACTTCCTTAAGTGATCAATTATATCTTGCTATTATTCTAGATGAAAAATTCAATAAAAATTATTGCAAAAAAATAAAATACCAGCACTATCATCAATTGTAAAATTCCTTATAATTAGTGAGTAAAGTTATGTATATACACAAATTAAGGAAATTTAAGTTATCTAAAATATTTTGCCATTTTAGAGTAGTAAAAGCTAATGACCTAATTATGATATACACTTATGATAAGAGCAGATTTCTCACATGTTTCACAACATTAAATTGAAGTCTTTTTGAGCATTTAAACAAAATTGAAGAAAGTGTAGAAAGGAAAAAGAAAAATTCATATTGCAGAGATGGTGTATATACTCATGAATGGATAGTACAGCTGCCAAGACAGTCACGTAACTCTAAGAAAAGAAAGCAAAAAAATTGTATATTTCAAGAGGGGGAAACTGGATAAATCAAATGAATGGAATTCAGGCTCAGATTGACTCACCAGTAGAGATAAGCAAACCCTTCAAGGTTTGTTTCGGTTTTGCCAAACGGACCTCCGTTCGCCGAACATGTTTGCCAAACGGTTCAATGAACGTACCTGAATCCTATTAGATTCAATGGGATGCAAGACCAAATGCACAGACAACATCTTAAGGGATGACAAACATCTTCCAAAACACCTAAAATTAGGGGCAGGCAGTAAAAAAAAGTGGCATCGATTGACCCACAGTAGAAATTTGCAAGTGGCACAGTAGCAATCAGACATGGGCCATGCTTGAGGTATCAGGGCCTGCCCAGCATGGAATTGAAGTATTAATGAGGACCTGGTGGTTAAGGGCGTGGTGAAATCTTTTAAGCTGGGAGACCTAACATCTCTTCAACACCTCCAATTTTTATTTATTTTTTATTCCAGCCACACTCAGATGGCACAAAAATGTAAGGAAAGTAACACAGGTAGTTAACTGAAAGAAAGTGCAGGCCTGCCTGTCTGGGAGACCAACTTATACGGGCAACCTGTCAGATGGAGAGCGAACTTAGAGTCTCCACATTTCAAAAAAAATAAATGTCACACAGCATAAAAGTAGCATCAATTTCCACAGAGTAGAAACAGTATAAAATGCCTATGACACACCTTCTATTACACGCAACTCACCAGATGGAGACCCAACTTGGAGTCTCCACATTTCAAAAAATTGTTGGTAACATCAGCAGCAGTAGCAACAGAAGGTACAGAAGACACCACAAAGATGGCACATACTGCAATAATGCAAGATCAATACAAGACACTAAAAACTATACCATCGCCTAGTCTGCCCAATCCGCAACTGGGATGAAAAAGTAATCAGAGATCCATGACTTGTTCACCTTAATGAAAGTTAGGCGGTCTACACTTTATAGGAATGTCCAGATGTGCTTATCTGTCAGGACACCACCAGCAGCACTGAAGACATGCTCTGAGAGAGCGCTGGCTGCCGAGCATGACAAAACCTCCAAGGTATGAAAGGCAAGCTCCAGCTACTCTTCCATTTTTGAAGACCAAAATATAAAAGGGTTCAACCCCCCCCCCCGATGGCATTGATATTAAATTCCAGATACTCCTGCACCATCCTCTACAGCCATTCACAACGTGACAGACTTGTACTCTGTTCTGCTGGAGCATTAGTTGGTCTAAAAAATGTGTTAAATGACTCACAGAAATTGCTTATGCCACTTAGACTGCTGCTGCTGCTAATGTTTTGGCAATAACGACTTGACAATCTCTAGGTTGGAAGTCTACAACTGGGATGCACACTGTGTGACTCACTGCTGTCTTGGGGAAAACCACTCTTAAGATTGTCTACATGCATATTTCGATACTCCAGCATGTGCGCATCCCTTTCCAGGAGGAAAAGCATCTGGCTAAATTTACTCTTGTACCGTGGATCTAACAGAGTGGCAACCCAGTAGTCAGCACTATTTCTAATCCTAAGGATACGGGCATCATGTTGAAGATAATGCCCTCAAGGTTACTTCCTCCATCCCCTCCCGCTAACCACAGAAAACAGAGAACGTATCATTATCTTCTTCATGTCCTGACTATTGGGCATCCATCACCTCGTCCTACTCAATTTGTTCCTCGGTTTCTGCATCTTCTCTAACAGTCTGGTACCTTGAGCCCCCTTGATTGCTGTAAGCCACCTTCCCATGGCACCAGTCTGTGCAATGACAGTCTGGAAATTTGAGATATTGTTATGCCTTCCGCATCCTCCTTTGCTTCCAACTCTTTCTCTGGGACAATCAACTCCTCACACAGACTATTCAAAGTGTGCTGCAGCATCTATATGACCGGAATAGTGATGTTGATGATGGCATCATCAGTGCTAACCATCTTAATAGCCATTTCAAAACTGTGCAGAAGGGTGCAGAGGTTCTTCACCTGTACCCACTCCGCAAGCGCGATTTGCACCATGTCCAGACAGCATTAACGTGGGCTATGCAAAAGGACATACTGCACCAAGTCTCATTGCTGCTGCCACAGCTGCTGCAACATGTGCAGAGTGGAATTCCACTGTGTCGGAACATCACTAATCAAATGGTTAACCACTATCTCTGTAGCAATGTAAGTCGATGACATGTGGGGTGTGATCATCTGAAATGTGCGACTGTGCTCTCTGCAGCAGTGCATCCAGGCCAGGATAGTGGTGAAGAAATTGCTGCACCACTAGATTGAGGATGTGAGCCATGCAAGGCACGTGTGTGAGATTGCCACGGTGTATGGCCACTACTAGGTTTGCACCATTATCGCACATGGCCTTCCCTGGCACCAAGTTTAGTGGAGACAGCCATTGCTCTAACTCGGCCTGGATACCTGTTGAGCTGTGTGACTGCGATCTCCAAGACATAATAATTTAAACACTGCCCAATTGCGGTGAGCCATGAGTGCACAGTAGGAAGGTGGGTAAGATTCTATCTGCACGGTTGGAACGCGTGTCTGATTAAGGGCAGAGGTTGAGGGCACAGGTGGAGGCCCTAGAGGAGTTGGAGGAGGCAGAAGTAGTGGAGGAAGTGTTAGATACAGAGGTTTGTCCCGCAAGTCTTAGGGATTCAAAGTTTTGTGGAGCAGCCCCTTGACCTCCTGCCCCCACAGCCACTAGAGTCACCCAGTGGACAGTCAGCGAGATGCAACACCCCTGCCCATGTTTGCTCGTCCAGGTGTCAGTGGTGAAATGCACCCTGGCAGAAATAGATTTTATCAGGTAATGGGTGATGTTGTCAGTGACATGTTGGTGTAGCGCAGGCACAGCTTTCTTTGAGAAGTAATGGTGAATGGGAAAATGGTACTGCGACAACCGTCAACTTTTGGAAACCATCTGTATCCCCCAGTCCCTCCCCCATTCATCATACAGGAGCACTATCTTAGCCAAAGTCATATAAAAGTATTAGCGGAAACTGTGGCCGAATTTTGCCGACTTTGAGTAAAAATGCTTGTGAAAGCAAACACCAATCTAAATGTGCTACGTTTGTGTCGAATTTGAGATTGGCGATCGTTTCCCAAACACTTTCGCTCATCTCTACTCACCAGGAGAAAGGGTGATTACTAAGGTTAACCCCTCAAAATAAAATTGGCCCTTCTTCAGTCCTTTATTAGGATATGGATGCCACAATGGCAAAATCTGTCTGTTATGGAGTAGTTATGGTTTAGGTAAATAAATCCCACATCAATGGACACCTGCCAGCATCTCCAATAATGGCAAGAAGAACAAGTGCTTTCTGTGTATTTTTGTCCCTAGCAAAGGGGTGCAAAAATATGCTAGATAAAATAATGGCCCCTAAGGTGGACAGTATATCTCTAGCATACCTAGAAAATCACATGGAAAAGAAAATGCAATATTTCCATGCCATACCTATAATCATCTAATACCAATACCATCCATAGACATAACTGGGATCAGGGGACATGAATGTTTTTGCCGGAATTTTCGGTCTTGGAAAACCACAGAAATGTAATATTAGCCTGATTATGGATATACTAGATGGTGGCCCGATTCCAACACATCGGGTATTCTAGAATATACATGTCCACGAAGTATATTGCACAGCCACGTACTATATTGTACAGCCACGTAGTATATTGCCCAGCCACGTAGTATATTGTCCAGCCACGTAGTATATAGCACAGCCACGTAGTATATTGCACAGCCTATATAGTATATTGCACAGCCCACATAGTATATTGCCCAGCCACGAGGTATATTTCCCAGCCACGTAGTATATTGCCCAGCCACGTAGTATATTGCCCAACCACGAAGTATATTGCACAGCCACATAGTATATTGCCCAGCCACGTAGTATATTGCACAGCCATGTACTATATTGAACAGCCAAGTAGTATTTTGCACAGCGACGTAGTATATAGCACAGCCATGGAGTGTATTGCAAAGCCACGTAGTACAGTATATTGCCCAGTCACATAGTATATTGCACAGCCACGTAGTATATTACCCAGCCATGTAGTATATTGCCCAGCCACATAGTATGTAGCACAGACACATAGTATATTGCACAGCCACGTAGTATATTGCACAGCCGCGTAGTATATTGAACAGCCACATAGTATATTGCACAGCGATGTAGTATATAGCACAGCCACAGAGTATATAGCACAGCCCAAGTAGTATATACTCACCTTCCCTCTGCAGGTGTCACCGCCGCATGTGCTGCGCTGTTTTCTGCTGTCGCAGATGTCATCAATAACAGCGGCCATAATCACTGACCGCGGCCGCAAATTTAGTCCTCGGCTTTTGGTGGCGGTAGGCCCAACAGCGCCCATGGTCCCAGCCAGCTCCGCCTTCCTCACGGTGACTCCGTCCCCTTCGCAGCGCTTCTGGCCAGGCCTGTACTGGCTGGCCGCGACCCGCAGCCTCTAATTTAGTCCCCGGCTTTTTGCCGCGGTTGGCCCAACAGCGCCCATGGTCCCAGCCGGCTCTGCCATCCTCATGGCAACTCTGCCCCCTTTACAGCGCTTCTGGCCGGGCCTGTACGGAGTGGGCGGGGACTCGCTCTGCATACTTCCTGGCCTCCCCTGCCCCTTTGCCTACGCCCACTGGCTGGCCGCGACCAATGAATATCAGCGACAGACAGAAAGACAGACAAACAAAAAGAAAGACGGAAGTGTCCCTTAGACAATTATATAGATAGATCTTTGTTGTGAAAACCTATGTGCCTAAATGATTGTAAATTGTACATCACATAGCTTTTCTCTGCAGCATTATAATGGTGCATGAATTTAGTTTTTAGTTTTTAAACATGGACATACACTTTTTGCCACGGTAGGCCCAACAGCACCCATGGTCCCAGCCGTCTCCGCCCTCCTCATGGTGACTCTGCCCCCTTTACAGAGCTTCTAGCTGGGCCTGTACGGAGTGGGCGGGGTCTCACTCTGCATACTTCCTGGCCTCCCCTGCCCCTTTGTCTACGCCCACTGGCTGGCCATGACCAATGAATATCCGCGACAGACAGAAAGACAGACAGACAGAAAGAAAGACGGAAGTGCCCCTTAGACAATTACTGTATATAGATAGATCTTTGTTGTGAAAACCTAAGTGCCTAAATGATTGCAAATTGTACATCACATAGCTTTTCTCTGCAGCATTACTGTATAATGGTGCATGAATTTATTTTTAGTTTTTAAACATGGACATACACCACTAGAAAGGTTTTCTTTGTGCATGCTATGGCATTTAGTTCAGCTGGATATCTTCAGTAACTTAGTACAGTAGACCTAAATTTGAATAGGAGCACATTCGCAGTACCTGGCAGAAGGCACTAAACTGTTGATGGGGCTGTGCCGTTCAGCTTTGCAACCCCTTCCATCCGGCAACTGGTGAATCAGAGAAAAGCTGATAGTGGGGGTGCCTGTTGTGTGATCCACACTGTTCTGATATTGATGACCTATTCAAAAGATCGATTTGAAAGTAAAGAAACACCCCCTTAAGGTTTTCATATTTAATGTACACTGAAAATGAAGGCAAAATCTTAATAAATCTAAATAATTGCGAAATACATAAAAGAGACACCTGCGCTAAAAAAAGAAAATATGTACATACAGAAAGAGCTATTAACAGATGGACTGATATAGTCACTGCTATACTGGTGCAGAAGTCCCCTGTAAACAAATCCCATGTGTATTAACATTAGCGTTGAGAGAGGGCAAACTTACTTGTGCCCAGTAGATAACATGGTAGCAGGGTGATGTGTCATGGTTCCTGTTGAATGAAGATGATGCGGAGTACACTCACAGCGTCGTACTGTATAAAGCTTGGTGGATTTCGCAGCAGAGATAGATGAAGGTATGCTGTGCCACCAGAGGAGCGTCCCTCCTAGGTGGTGGGGAAGCCTCCGATGCTGCTGTGTAGCCGGAATGGGTGAGTGGCGGCTTGCTCCGGCCGAGAGACGCCGCCGAAGAGTAGCGCTGCTCTACAGCCATATCTCATCTTGTCATTTAGTGGTGGCAAAATTGTTCTGTCTTGCACAGTAAAAAAAAATATTTTTTTCTGTGACAAACGTGATAATGCAGGCTAGATCAGAGTTTGAAATTGTTTGGAGCATATCTTCTAGGTTACACAGGCCTCATCCACACTAAAGAAATACTTTCTTCTGTTACTAACATGGTACAGTAGGGAAAATCTCAGTTTGAAATTGTTTGGAGCATATAATCTATGCTATATAGGCCTCATCCACACAAAAAAATCATTCTGTTACTAACGTGGTACAGTAGGGGAGTTTTCAGTTGAAAATTGTTTGGAGCATACAATCTATGTTATACAGGCCTCATCCACACTAAAAAATACAATTTCTTCTGTTACTAACGTGACACAGCAGGGGGACATCTTGGTTTGAAATTGTTTGGAGCATATAGTCTAGGTTACACAGGCCTCATCCGTACTAAAGAAATACTTTCTTCTGTAACTAACATGATACAGTAGGGAAAATCTCAGTTTGAAATTGTTTGGAGCATATAATCTATGCTATATAGGCCTCATCCACACAAAAAAAATTATTCTGTTACTAACGTGGTACAGTAGGGGAGTTCTCAGTTGAAAATTGGAGCATACAATCTATGTTATACAGGCCTCATCTACACTAAAAACTAAAATTTCTTCTGTTACTAACGTGACACAGCAGGGGACATCTTGGTTTGAAATTGTTTGGAGCATATAGTCTAGGTTATACAGGTTTATTTATCAGTGGGGGCTTTTGTTACCCAATCAGGATTATATTAGATTTTGAAGCAAATTGGGATATTTAAAACTTAACTTTTAATGTAAACATGTAAAAACTCCTATATAAAAAAGTGCAAACAGTGCGGAAAGTGCAAGTGCAAATAAGCTCAAATAATATCAACAAACAAAGCAGTATACCGCCTTCTACTCTATCTAATTATCAAAACGATCTGCCAACATTTCAGTGATATCAGGTTCTCAATTAAGAGTATTAAATACTGCTACGCAAAATTTATCAATCCCCAATTGTTGTCTGGGTAGCTTAAATATATAGTATATTTCATAGCATATCAACTAAACAGAGACCCTATACCTTTAAAGATTTAAAATGCATAGGTAAATACAAAATGATTTTATACAGGCCTCAGTCACACAAAAAAATTTCTTTCTTCGGTGACTACGGTGACTCAGCACGCCATATTTCACCTTGTCATTTAGTGCAGAGCTGGTGCAGAGTAAAAAAACTATTTTTTTGTTGCTAATACTGTGCTCCTACCACACTATCTGCGCAACATGACTGGGAAAAAGTGAGGTCATGGTAGAAGGGGGATTAGGCTTGTTTTGTATGTGGGGTCGGTGATAATGTTAATGAAAGCACTAGTGAACCAACAACATCATGTCATATACAAACACAACTGACAACTTCTGCTACTGTACAGGCTACTCCACTCCCTTTGTTTGGCAGATGCACAGCGGTACGCCTTGTTGATGAGACCCAAAAGAGAATGAACTCGAGTGGATGGCAAGCGCAGCTTCAAGTGGCCTCTGCTCCTCCTCCTCCACCTCAACATCAAACCCAGCATAGTCCACAGAGGTGGCACCCCAATTACCCTTGCTCCCTCCCATGTCACAACTCTCCAACTGCCCAACTGACTGTAGGGTACCACAGATGGGTGAGTCTGTAGAGCTGTTAACACATTCTTTGACATGGGCATCAAAAGTGTACTCCAAAGCTTCACAAAGTCAAGAGGAGGAAATCATCTGCAGTGATGCCCAAATTTTTTTTAGCTTGCATCTGGAGCAGGATGAAGTAGAGTCCGAGCAGCATCATTACCATCGTCACCAGACATTATCCCCTAGGGGGAGGTGATCCTGATGAGACTCAGATATCTCAGTGTCATGGTAAGCTGCAGCCGCTGATGCGGCCCAGCCCATAAACGGCCCCACAACGACCGACCACGACAGCGTGGGGCGCGCGTTCCCCTGGGAAGCAATACGGCCCTTTATACTGTAGAGGGGGACTGGAGCCTACCCGAACTAGAGGAGGGCAGAGACCGGGGTTCTGTGGCAGCTGAGCATGTGGACAAGGAAAGAGACACGTAGGACTTGATTACACTGCACAACTTCAGGAATAGAAAAAGTAAAGTTTACTAAAGTCACACAGTACATAAACCAAACATAACTATGCCAGGCTCCCGATTCCACACAAGGGTACTACCCAGTGGACGCCAAGGCACCAATGGATCACCGAGGCACACATAGGCGGGACATCAGGACACAGGCAGGACATCAGGACATCTGGACACAGGCTGGATATCAGGACACAGGCTGAACATCAGGACATCAGGACACAGGCTAGACAACTGGACTTCAGGACACAGGCTGGACATCAGGACATCAGGACACAGGCTGGACATGTTGGATAGATGTCAGATGATGGCAGGAGTCATCACGGGTTGATGCAGTCCAGGGTCATCTGGCACGGGCATACTAGGACTGCCTCCCTCTCAGGCTTCAGGCATAGCACAGGGGCAGCAGGAGTACATCAGACACCGATCCAGGATAGACGTCATCACAGGGTGGACCTCGGAGAAGCGGTGGAACATCGGGTCACAAGCTAGAACACGGATGGCACAGGACCAGGCATCAGCGGTCATCAGGTTCCTAGCTATGGCTGTCAGGCTCCGGGCATCGGACCTAGAAAGGAACTCAAGCATGATTGTGCAAGCACCGCCCGACTGGACCTGGGCTGGACGGGGTTAGCACCACATGGTGGTCAGAGCACAGAGTAGTAGATGCTCAGCAGAAACACCGGTTACAAGAGACTCAAAGTCACTGGGTGCGAGGCTCCAGACGCAGAGGGATTCCAGGAACATAACACAGAAGACACATTTCAGACAGGGTCAGGTACAGGACAGGTATAGAATCAAGGATTCAGGCCTGGATATACCGCCTCCAGGACAGGTGCCAGAAAAGGACATAACAGGAATCAAGGCAAGGACTTTGGTACCAAAACATAGACAGGAGAGGTGCAGGAACACAAAACACACATAGCAAAGTTCAGGAGCTTTGTGAGTAGCTCAGGCCCCGCCCATAGGACAGGGGAACTATATATACAGTAGGAGCTGCCCCTCAGTAATTGACTGGGGACAGCATTTCAAGTACACACACTAACCCTGATAAAAGCAGGGGAGGTGTGGCCGTGCACGCCCTAAGCACAAACAGAAACCATTACAGCACAATCTGTGCAGGAACTGAGTCTCAGGGCACCTGGCAGTGGCTGCATGTCCAGACACACGTGGAAAGTCATACACCAGCTGTAAATGACCTCGCAACCAGTGGACAGCTTCCACAGCAGCAACCAGGGACCACACATGCGGATGGTCATGCAGCAGAGCAAAGACCTAACCACCCATGTATGGCTCCATACAGGTAACAGCCAACAGTATCCCAGCTCAATTAGGGGGAAAGGAGCAAAGAGTGACAGCAAAAACATGCATTATGATGCTGAAAACCAGATACAGACAGAACGGTGTGACACTGAGGCTCACACGAACTGTACTGTGCTGTCAGGGCAGGAAGAAGAGGAGGATGACTTTCAGGGCAAGGAATGTGACAACACATCTGTGTATGCTCCTGCATACTATGTGTTTAATTTGAAGAAATGCGTTATAATTAACTACACTATTACTGCACTTTAGGATTTGGAGGGTTAAATGCATGTTATGGCAATAATACGGATATACAATTGATTACAATCTAATTGATTCACATAATATCAATTCACATTCCTGGCACAGATATATGTTTTAAAATACACATATTATATATATATATATATATATATTTATTTATTTATTTTTTATTATTTTCTAGTTTTTTGCTTGATATACCCCTTTAGAGTGCATTGTTTTTTAGTTTTTCACTTATTTTGCCAATTTTGTGTTTATTCACCCATGTCACTAATTATTTATAAATATATTTACACATATACAGATATTTATTATTGCTTGTTTTAACATATTATATAGAGATTTTTATGAAATATTCACTTGGTTAATAATTATTATATATTTTATATTATATTGTAAATCTCTCACACATATTTGTGCATTTATTCCATTTCTTTCACTAGTATATCAATTGGGTACTGTTATTTGTATTATTTATATATAATTTTTGTCTCCAATTCTTTCGCATATGTTATTATATTTGCACATAATGGCCGGTTTATGACTGTGTTTTTAATATTCAAATAACCTTGATTGTAATTGCATTAGCACTTTATCTTTGTCTATTGGTATTTTTATTGCCAGTCAACTTTTGTGTACCACAGCCCCTCACATACAGGCTATATATTTATGTATTCTTTTATTTATTTTTTAATATATATTTAGTTATTCTAAACAGTTAAAATTATAATAAAATAATGATAATTGTTGTATGTCCTTTTAATACAAATAAAATAAATTTGATTAAAATTATTTATTGAGTTGTCAGTAAATATTTTCTTTGGGTATATGCTTGTCGTGCAGTATTTACTGAATAGATCATATTTTTGAGAATTGTTGGTATTTCTTTTCTATATAGGATTTTTTGGCTTGTTTGTTTGAAAAGACCAATCAATATGGATTACAAGAATCGAGACACTAATTGGATGTCACAATTGAATAACATTTTTAAGGAAGTAGGAAGGAATAATAATGATGGAATACCTGATAACATCCAGGAAGATAAAACATACTTGAAAGAATTACTATATAAAAGGACAAAATCTTGGTGGAATAAAAACTCACTCGAACAATATATACAACGGAATTTGATACCCCGTGGTCTTCGAATTCAGGTATTCCCAGCATTTTCACTAGATGATGAAGTACTGCTGAAAAAATGGGAAGATGCGTGTAACCTATGTTCACGCACCTTCATGGAAATATTAATTGAGATAGATAAAAGGACTGTGGAAAAGTTGGAAGGTGATATTAAAATCACTCAGGAGAAAATTCAGAAGAGTCTTTCTGCTGAACAATTATTGAATTTTGATAATGATCTTAATGCATCTTTTACTAAGTGGGAATCAGAAATCCAGAAATTGAAGGTCACTAAATTTCAGAGAGATATACATGATTATCAGAATGGTAGGATCTATAAATGGCGTGGCAAACCAACTATAAAGAGATCTGTATCTACTACCTCGTTGTCAAGTGTTGGCTCATCAGGTGCTATGAACACTTCAAATGGAGATCTGTCATGATCTCAATGGCAAGAGAACATAGCATAAGCATATATAGGAACTAGCTCTTGGAAGATGGGAACTGAGCTGACCATGAACTAAACCTAACGCACAACTAGCAGTGGCCGGGTAGCATGCCTACGTTGATTCTAGATGCCCAGCCCAGCCGGAGGACTAAATAAAGCTAGCAGAGGAAAATATTAGTCCTAGCTCACCTCTAGAGAAATACCCCGAAAGGAGACAGAGGCCCCCCACATGTATTGGCGGTGAGTTGAGATGAAATAACAAACGTAGTATGAAAATAGGTTTAGCAAATTTGAGGTCCACTTACTACATAGCAGAAGACAGAAAGGACACTTTCATGGTCAGCTGAAAAGCCTATCAAAAACACCATCCAGAAATTACTTTAAAACTCTGGCATTAACTCATAACACCAGAGTGGCAATTCCCGTTCACAAGAGCTTTCCAGACACAGTAACGAAACTACAGCTGTGAACTGGAACAAAATGCAAAAACAAACATGGACAAGAGTCCAACTTATCTAGTAGTTGTCTAGGAGCAGGAACAAGCACAGAGAGGCTTCTGATAACATTGTTGACCGGCAAGCAACTAACAGAGCAGCAAGGTTATATAGCGACTCCCACATCTTGATGGGAACAGGTGAACAGAGAAGATGAAGACACCAGTTCAATTCCACCAGTAGCCACCGGGGGAGCCCAGAATCCAAATTCACAACAGTACCCCCCCCTCAAGGAGGGGGCACCGAATCCTCACCAGAACCACCAGGGCGATCAGGATGGGCCCTATGAAAGGCACGAACCAGATCGGAGGCATGAACATCAGATGCATTCACCCAAGAATTATCCTCCTGGCCGTATCCCTTCCACTTGACCAGATACTGGAGTCTCCGTCTGGAAACACGAGAGTCCAAGATTTTCTCCACAACGTACTCCAACTCACCCTCAACCAACACCGGAGCAGGAGGCTCAACGGAAGGCACAACCGGTACCTCATACCTGCGCAATAATGACCGATGAAAAACGTTATGAATAGAAAAGGATGCAGGGAGGTCCAAACGGAAGGAAACAGGGTTAAGAATCTCCAATATCTTATACGGGCCGATAAACCGAGGCTTAAACTTAGGAGAAGAGACCCTCATAGGGACAAAACGAGAAGACAACCACACCAAATCCCCAACAGAAAGCCGAGGACCAACACGACGGTGGCGGTTGGCAAAAAGCTGAGTCTTCTCCTGGGACAACCTCAAATTGTCCACCACCTGCCCCCAGATCTGATGCAATCTCTCCACCACAGCATCCACTCCAGGACAATCCGAAGATTCCACCTGACCAGAGGAAAATCGAGGATGAAACCCCGAATTACAGAAAAACGGGGACACCAAAGTGGCAGAGCTGGCCCGATTATTGAGAGCGAACTCCGCCAATGGCAAAAAAGCAACCCAATCATCCTGGTCAGCAGACACAAAACACCTCAGATATGTCTCCAGGGTCTGATTAATCCGCTCGGTCTGGCCATTCGTCTGAGGATGGAAAGCGGACGAAAAAGATAAATCTATGCCCATCCTAGCACAGAATGCCCGCCAAAATCTAGACACGAATTGGGTCCCTCTGTCAGAAACGATATTCTCAGGAATACCATGCAAACGAACAACATTTTGAAAAAACAGAGGAACCAACTCGGAAGAAGAAGGTAACTTGGGCAGAGGAACCAAATGGACCATCTTAGAAAAACGGTCACACACCACCCAGATGACAGACATCTTCTGAGAAACAGGCAGATCTGAAATAAAATCCATCGAGATGTGCGTCCAAGGCCTCTTAGGAATAGGCAAGGGCAACAATAATCCACTAGCCCGAGAACAACAAGGCTTGGCCCGAGCACAAACGTCACAAGACTGCACAAAGCCTCGCACATCTCGTGACAGGGAAGGCCACCAGAAGGACCTTGCCACCAAATCCCTGGTACCAAAAATGCCAGGATGACCTGCCAACGCAGAAGAATGAACCTCAGAGATGACTCTACTGGTCCAATCATCAGGAACAAACAGTTTATCAGGTGGGCAACGATCAGGTCTCTCCGCCTGAAACTCCTGCAAGGCCCGCCGCAGGTCTGGAGAAACGGCTGACAATACCACTCCATCCTTAAGGATACCTGTGGGCTCAGAGTTACCAGGCGAGTCAGGCTCAAAACTCCTAGAAAGGGCATCCGCCTTAACATTCTTAGAACCCGGTAGGTATGACACCACAAAATTAAACCGAGAGAAAAATAATGACCAGCGCGCCTGTCTAGGATTCAGGCGCCTGGCGGTCTCAAGATAAATCAAATTTTTGTGGTCAGTCAATACCACCACCTGATGTCTGGCCCCCTCAAGCCAATGGCGCCACTCCTCAAAAGCCCACTTCATGGCCAAAAGCTCCCGATTCCCAACATCATAATTCCGCTCAGCGGGCGAAAATTTACGGGAAAAGAAGGCACAAGGCCTCATCACGGAGCAGTCAGAACTTTTCTGCGACAACACTGCCCCAGCTCCGATCTCAGAAGCGTCGACCTCAACCTGAAAAGGTAGAGCAACATCAGGCTGACGCAACACAGGGGCAGAGGAAAAACGGCGCTTAAGCTCCCGAAAGGCCTCCACAGCATCAGGGGACCAATCAGCAACATCAGCACCCTTCTTAGTCAAATCGGTCAATGGCTTAGCAATATCCGAAAAACCAGCAATAAATCGACGATAAAAGTTAGCAAAGCCCAAAAATTTCTGAAGACTCTTAAGAGAAGAGGGCTGCGTCCAATCACAAATAGCTTGAACCTTGACAGGATCCATTTCAATGGAAGAGGGGGAAAAAATATATCCCAAAAAGGAAATCCTCTGTACCCCAAAAACACACTTAGAACCCTTCACACACAAAGAATTAGACCGCAAAACCTGAAAAACCCTCCTGACTTGCTGGACATGAGAGTCCCAGTCATCCGAAAAAATCAGAATATCATCCAGATACACAATCATAAATTTATCCAAATAATCGCGAAAAATATCATGCATAAAGGACTGGAAAACTGACGGAGCATTAGAAAGACCAAAAGGCATCACTAAATACTCAAAGTGGCCCTCGGGCGTATTAAATGCGGTTTTCCACTCATCCCCCTGCCTGATTCGCACCAAATTATACGCCCCACGAAGGTCAATCTTAGAGAACCACTTGGCCCCCTTTATGCGAGCAAACAAATCAGTCAGCAACGGCAATGGGTATTGATATTTAACAGTGATTTTATTCAAAAGCCGATAATCAATACATGGTCTCAAAGAGCCGTCTTTTTTTGACACAAAGAAAAAACCGGCTCCTAAGGGAGATGACGATGGACGAATATGTCCCTTTTCCAAGGACTCCTTTATATATTCTCGCATAGCAGCATGTTCAGGCACAGACAGATTAAATAAACGACCCTTTGGGTATTTACTACCCGGGATTAAATCTATGGCACAATCGCACTCTCGGTGCGGAGGTAACGAACCAAGCTTGGATTCTTCAAAGACGTCACGATAGTCAGACAGGAACTCAGGAATTTCAGAGGGAATGGATGATGAAATGGAAACCACAGGTACATCCCCATGAGCCCCCTTACATCCCCAGCTCAACACAGACATAGCTCTCCAGTCGAGGACTGGGTTGTGAGATTGCAGCCAAGGCAATCCTAGCACCAAATCATCATGTAGATTATACAGCACCAGAAAGCGAATAATCTCCTGGTGATCCGGATTAATACGCATAGTTACTTGTGTCCAGTATTGTGGTTTATTATTAGCCAATGGGGTGGAGTCAATCCCCTTCAGAGGAATAGAAGTCTCCAAAGGCTCTAAATCATACCCACAGCGTTTGGCAAAGGACCAATCCATAAGACTCAAAGCGGCGCCAGAGTCGACATAGGCGTCCGTGGTAATAGATGACAAAGAGCAAATCAGGGTCACAGATAGAATAAATTTAGACGGTAAGGTGCAAATGGAAACAGATTTACCAAGCTTTTTAGTGCGCTTAGAGCATGCTGATATAACATGAGTAGAATCACCACAATAGAAACACAACCCATTTTTCCGTCTAAAATTCTGCCGCTCGCTTCGGGACAGAATTCTATCACACTGCATACTCTCTGGCGACTTCTCAGTGGACACCGCCAGATGGTGCACTGGTTTGCGCTCCCGCAAACGCCTATCGATCTGAATAGCCATTGTCATGGACTCATTCAGACCCGCAGGCACAGGGAACCCCACCATAACATCCTTAATGGCATCAGAGAGACCCTCTCTGAAAGTCGCCGCCAGGGCGCACTCATTCCACTGAGTAAGCACAGACCATTTACGGAATCTTTGGCAGTAAATTTCCGCTTCATCTTGCCCCTGAGATAGGGACATCAAAGTTTTTTCTGCCTGAAGCTCCAAATGAGGTTCGTCATAAAGCAACCCCAAGGCCAGAAAAAACGCATCCACATTGAGCAACGCAGGATCCCCTGGTGTCAATGAAAAAGCCCAGTCTTGAGGGTCGCCCCGGAGCAAGGAAATCACAATCCTGACCTGCTGTGCAGGGTCTCCGGCAGAGCGAGATTTCAGAGACAAAAATAATTTGCAATTATTTCGAAAATTCTGAAACCCGGATCTATTCCCCGAGAAAAATTCCGGCAAAGGAATTCTCGGCTCAGATACAGGTGCATGACAAACAAAATCTTGCAAATTTTGTACCTTCGTGGCGAGATTATTCAAACCTGCAGTTACACTCTGAAGATCCATTACAAACAGGTGGACACAGAGCCATTCAAGGGTTAAGAGGAGGTAAGAAGCAGCTAGACAGCAATTAAGGGCTAGGCAGCAAAACTCTGAGGGGGAAAAAAAAAAAAAAAAAATTTCCCTTCAACACTTCTTTTTCTCCTGCTTCAGCCCAAACAATTAACACTTTGTTGGCCGGTCAAACTGTCATGATCTCAATGGCAAGAGAACATAGCATAAGCATATATAGGAACTAGCTCTTGGAAGATGGGAACTGAGCTGACCATGAACTAAACCTAACGCACAACTAGCAGTGGCCGGGTAGCATGCCTACGTTGATTCTAGATGCCCAGCCCAGCCGGAGGACTAAATAAAGCTAGCAGAGGAAAATATTAGTCCTAGCTCACCTCTAGAGAAATACCCCGAAAGGAGACAGAGGCCCCCCACATGTATTGGCGGTGAGTTGAGATGAAATAACAAACGTAGTATGAAAATAGGTTTAGCAAATTTGAGGTCCACTTACTACATAGCAGAAGACAGAAAGGACACTTTCATGGTCAGCTGAAAAGCCTATCAAAAACACCATCCAGAAATTACTTTAAAACTCTGGCATTAACTCATAACACCAGAGTGGCAATTCCCGTTCACAAGAGCTTTCCAGACACAGTAACGAAACTACAGCTGTGAACTGGAACAAAATGCAAAAACAAACATGGACAAGAGTCCAACTTATCTAGTAGTTGTCTAGGAGCAGGAACAAGCACAGAGAGGCTTCTGATAACATTGTTGACCGGCAAGCAACTAACAGAGCAGCAAGGTTATATAGCGACTCCCACATCTTGATGGGAACAGGTGAACAGAGAAGATGAAGACACCAGTTCAATTCCACCAGTAGCCACCGGGGGAGCCCAGAATCCAAATTCACAACAGAGATCTGTCAGAGACATCCAGCGGATATAATACAAGATTTATGGGTGTGAAAAGGAAAAATCATCGAGAACAGGATCCCAACAATGAGGGCACCCTGAAGGTAATAAATTTATCTGATATACAATTGACACCTGCCCACATTTCTGTATTATCCCTTGGTTTGGGTTTCTGCCCTACAGCAAAATTAGAACAATTCTCTGTTATCAAGGATACTTTCTTATTTGCACGCAAGATTCTTTTAAAAAAATTTCATACTGACAAATTGATGTCTAATGTTTTTTCCACAGAAGAGGAATTGGAAGCATTACAGGCACTTGAGGCCTTAATTGCGGAACAGGAGGATACATCAGGTAATTTTCCTGAGTTTATAAAAAAGAAGTCAAAAACATTTCCTTCATTGTCACAAAATTCCTCAGTAGAAGTTTTTGTTAAGATGGTTTGTGATGAAGTTACCAAGATATCTGCACATAGACCCTACGATAATCTTCAGTATGAACAGAGGAGGGCACTTGATGAGCTTACTAGAATGAAAGAGGTGGTTTTTAAACCGTCTGATAAGGGCGGCAATATTGTGGTTTGGCCATGCACAAAATATGAAAAAGAAGCATTTAGACAATTAGGTGACCCATTATGTTATGAGCGCCTGTCTCAGGATCCTACTTTCAAATATCAGCAAGAATTATTCAGTATTTTGGATTTAGCATTGGAGGAAGGTATAATTCCTAAATCTATCTGGGAGGGATTAAGGACCGAATCGCCAACAGTTCCAACATTATATTTATTACCTAAGGTCCATAAAAATATGTTAGACCCTCCTGGACGTCCTATTATATCCGGAAATGGGAGTTTATTGGAACCAATTTCAAAATTCTTGGATTTTTATTTGAAACCCATAGTTGTGGAATTACCATCATATATCAGAGATACCACTGAAGCTCTCCAAAGATTGGATGGCATACACATGAGTTCGGATATGTTTATTGTAACATGTGACGTTGAATCTTTATATACGTCAATACCTCATGAATGTGGTCTATCTGCTGCCAGACGATATCTAGCCAGTCGTAATCTTGATACATTTTTTATGGAATTTTTGATGGAGCTTTTAGAGTATGTTTTATCTCACAACTATTTTGTTTTTAAGGATCGGTTTTATCTGCAAAAGAGAGGCGTAGCGATGGGCGCGGCTTTCGCGCCTTCCTACGCCAATTTATTCATGGGATCATGGGAGCATGATCATGTTCAAAATGAGGATTACATCATGACTGGTGCAGTAATACTGTGGATCAGATTTATAGATGATATTCTCTTTGTTTGGCAGGGTCCACAGGATGAATTAAATGATTATCTTCAATATTTGAATAGAAATGATGATAATATCAAACTTACCTGGACAATTGCACAGGATGCCATCAACTTCTTGGACCTCAGAATTAAAATTGATGAATTCGGCCATCTTCATACATCAATACATCGGAAAGAGACCAGTGTTAATGCTCTTCTACATGCACGATCTGCCCATCCTGCCCATGTGATTCGTGCAATCCCAACTGGGCAATTCCTTAGAACAAGACGAATTTGCGACCAAGACGCGATTTTTGAACAACAAGCTCAAGATCTCACCCAAAGATTTCTGAAAAGAGGATACAAGAGTGATATCATACATAAAGCTTATACAAGGGCAAGGGAAACTGAACGACAGTCATTAATGATTTCCCAAAAGAGGAACAGAGAAACTGATGGACAAATACGGTTTGTTACCAACTACCATTCGAGATGGCGAGAAATGACTGACATCTTTTCAAAATTTTGGCCTATACTCTTACAGGACCCTACCATATCAAAAATAATTCCCAAAAAACCTCTTTTGGTTGCAAGACGCTGTAAAACTTTAGGTGAGTCGCTGGTTCATAGCCATTACGTTCCCCCCACTTCTAATTTTATTTTTAATTCAAAGGGCCCTAAATGGGGATTGTATAGCTGTGGATCATGTAAGGCCTGTAGACACATGACAAAAACCGAAGTCTTCAATAATTCAATGGGAACTCGGGAATATAGGATTTTACATTACATCAACTGTCGCACATCGATGGTAGTTTATCAAGCGACTTGCCCTTGTGGTCGCATGTATGTGGGCATGACGACAAGAGAACTACGGGTTCGTGTTTTAGAACATATAAAGGACATCAAAGCAGCAGATAAAATTGAGAGTAATGATACTGATGCGATTTCTAGATTGAAACCTGTAGCAAGACATTTTCGTAATCACCATCCGAATCAGTCCCATGCTCTTCAAGTCAAAGGAATAGATAGATTACACATGGGCAATAGAAGGGGTGATGTTAGTAAGAAACTTGCCCAGTTGGAATGTAAGTGGATCACTTTATTACAGAGCATGTCTCCCACAGGCCTTAATGAACAATGGGGTTTTTCTAGTTTCCTCTAGGTTTCACCTATAGGTGAAGTACAATTTTTCCACAGTGTCTTCTTCTCTTCTCTTGTATTTTTATTTTTGTTTTTATTTTCTCAAGTATACTTTATTATTTTAAGTAATTTTTAATTTTATTTATATATATGAGTTTATTTTTTTGCTGTGGTTCATTTTTATTCCTTCCTTTGGTGTGTAGGGTGTTTATTCAAAATTATAAATATACATTTGAGACTATTTTGAATTACATTTTTTCGCATAATATTATGGATTTATGTTGCAATTATGCGGCTGTGCGCGGATGGGTGTGTGCATACGTGTTTTCACGTGCACGCATTTATGTGTTCACGCATACTATCATATTAATTTTATTTCTATACCTTCAGTAATATTTTTGGAGAAAGTTTTATATTCTATAACATTATTTTTTATATTCAATTGATACATATTTGCTTTTTATATATATATGTATATATATGTATATATATACATATATATATAGACACATACATTAATATATTTAATATTCACATGCTATTATAATTCATTTTTCATTACATTATTTAAATATTTAACAGTATAATTAATTATGTTTTCATTCCATCATTTATTATCTTTGATTATATATTCCTTTATTTTTATATTTCATTAATTATTAGGATTTTCTAGATATCTATATATATATTTTTTACAATAATTTATTGTTTATTATTATTAATATTATTTTTATTTGAATTGATATTTTTTCTATTTTTTGTTATAATAACATATTCATTTTATTATCTTGGATGTTGATATTGGTATGTTTGATGTATGAATGGTGAAAATGAGAATAAATGTTGGCTTTTATTATATATTTTGTGTTTATTATAATTTGTATGGTTTTATTAATATGAATTGCAATATTTACTGCTTTATTGTATGTGTATATATTGATCATTTTTTAATATGACTGTCCCGCATATATTATGGCTTGGGTTCATAAAGAGTAATGGCACATATCATTGCTTTTATATTTTTTCGGTAGTTCAAAAGAATGGTCTTTTTCTTCTCAGTCTTCCCTTAATAGCAATGGCTGCTGGTGCGCCGTGCGCCGGACGGCGCGTGCGCGCGTTCTCTGTTCTGTTGCCGGGGACTTGGTGCGTCGCTGACTGTGACCTTTTGGCCGCACTCGGTGACGTATTTCCGGTTTCCGGCTTCACGGGCGGGGAGCGCGTGCGTGCGCTGTATCGGCGCCATGTAATTATGGCGTTTTCCTTACTTTTGATTGTTTGCAGCTGACGGGTAACTATATTATGGGTCTGCACCCTGCACACACCACTCCCTGACGAAGCAGGTGCGAAACGCGCGTTGGAGTGGTGTGTGTGGGGGCTGCGGTGCACATTGTCCATTTGGTAAGGTCCGGCTTCCATCTGTGTATGCTCCTGCATACTATGTGTTTAATTTGAAGAAATGCGTTATAATTAACTACACTATTACTGCACTTTAGGATTTGGAGGGTTAAATGCATGTTATGGCAATAATACGGATATACAATTGATTACAATCTAATTGATTCACATAATATCAATTCACATTCCTGGCACAGATATATGTTTTAAAATACACATATTATATATATATATATTTATTTATTTATTTTTTATTATTTTCTAGTTTTTTGCTTGATATACCCCTTTAGAGTGCATTGTTTTTTAGTTTTTCACTTATTTTGCCAATTTTGTGTTTATTCACCCATGTCACTAATTATTTATAAATATATTTACACATATACAGATATTTATTATTGCTTGTTTTAACATATTATATAGAGATTTTTATGAAATATTCACTTGGTTAATAATTATTATATATTTTATATTATATTGTAAATCTCTCACACATATTTGTGCATTTATTCCATTTCTTTCACTAGTATATCAATTGGGTACTGTTATTTGTATTATTTATATATAATTTTTGTCTCCAATTCTTTCGCATATGTTATTATATTTGCACATAATGGCCGGTTTATGACTGTGTTTTTAATATTCAAATAACCTTGATTGTAATTGCATTAGCACTTTATCTTTGTCTATTGGTATTTTTATTGCCAGTCAACTTTTGTGTACCACAGCCCCCCACATACAGGCTATATATTTATGTATTCTTTTATTATTTATTTTTTAATATATATTTAGTTATTCTAAACAGTTAAAATTATAATAAAATAATGATAATTGTTGTATGTCCTTTTAATACAAATAAAATAAATTTGATTAAAATTATTTATTGAGTTGTCAGTAAATATTTTCTTTGGGTATATGCTTGTCGTGCAGTATTTACTGAATAGATCATATTTTTGAGAATTGTTGGTATTTCTTTTCTATATAGGATTTTTTGGCTTGTTTGTTTGAAAAGACCAATCAATATGGATTACAAGAATCGAGACACTAATTGGATGTCACAATTGAATAACATTTTTAAGGAAGTAGGAAGGAATAATAATGATGGAATACCTGATAACATCCAGGAAGATAAAACATACTTGAAAGAATTACTATATAAAAGGACAAAATCTTGGTGGAATAAAAACTCACTCGAACAATATATACAACGGAATTTGATACCCCGTGGTCTTCGAATTCAGGTATTCCCAGCATTTTCACTAGATGATGAAGTACTGCTGAAAAAATGGGAAGATGCGTGTAACCTATGTTCACGCACCTTCATGGAAATATTAATTGAGATAGATAAAAGGACTGTGGAAAAGTTGGAAGGTGATATTAAAATCACTCAGGAGAAAATTCAGAAGAGTCTTTCTGCTGAACAATTATTGAATTTTGATAATGATCTTAATGCATCTTTTACTAAGTGGGAATCAGAAATCCAGAAATTGAAGGTCACTAAATTTCAGAGAGATATACATGATTATCAGAATGGTAGGATCTATAAATGGCGTGGCAAACCAACTATAAAGAGATCTGTATCTACTACCTCGTTGTCAAGTGTTGGCTCATCAGGTGCTATGAACACTTCAAATGGAGATCTGTCAGAGACATCCAGCGGATATAATACAAGATTTATGGGTGTGAAAAGGAAAAATCATCGAGAACAGGATCCCAACAATGAGGGCACCCTGAAGGTAATAAATTTATCTGATATACAATTGACACCTGCCCACATTTCTGTATTATCCCTTGGTTTGGGTTTCTGCCCTACAGCAAAATTAGAACAATTCTCTGTTATCAAGGATACTTTCTTATTTGCACGCAAGATTCTTTTAAAAAAATTTCATACTGACAAATTGATGTCTAATGTTTTTTCCACAGAAGAGGAATTGGAAGCATTACAGGCACTTGAGGCCTTAATTGCGGAACAGGAGGATACATCAGGTAATTTTCCTGAGTTTATAAAAAAGAAGTCAAAAACATTTCCTTCATTGTCACAAAATTCCTCAGTAGAAGTTTTTGTTAAGATGGTTTGTGATGAAGTTACCAAGATATCTGCACATAGACCCTACGATAATCTTCAGTATGAACAGAGGAGGGCACTTGATGAGCTTACTAGAATGAAAGAGGTGGTTTTTAAACCGTCTGATAAGGGCGGCAATATTGTGGTTTGGCCATGCACAAAATATGAAAAAGAAGCATTTAGACAATTAGGTGACCCATTATGTTATGAGCGCCTGTCTCAGGATCCTACTTTCAAATATCAGCAAGAATTATTCAGTATTTTGGATTTAGCATTGGAGGAAGGTATAATTCCTAAATCTATCTGGGAGGGATTAAGGACCGAATCGCCAACAGTTCCAACATTATATTTATTACCTAAGGTCCATAAAAATATGTTAGACCCTCCTGGACGTCCTATTATATCCGGAAATGGGAGTTTATTGGAACCAATTTCAAAATTCTTGGATTTTTATTTGAAACCCATAGTTGTGGAATTACCATCATATATCAGAGATACCACTGAAGCTCTCCAAAGATTGGATGGCATACACATGAGTTCGGATATGTTTATTGTAACATGTGACGTTGAATCTTTATATACGTCAATACCTCATGAATGTGGTCTATCTGCTGCCAGACGATATCTAGCCAGTCGTAATCTTGATACATTTTTTATGGAATTTTTGATGGAGCTTTTAGAGTATGTTTTATCTCACAACTATTTTGTTTTTAAGGATCGGTTTTATCTGCAAAAGAGAGGCGTAGCGATGGGCGCGGCTTTCGCGCCTTCCTACGCCAATTTATTCATGGGATCATGGGAGCATGATCATGTTCAAAATGAGGATTACATCATGACTGGTGCAGTAATACTGTGGATCAGATTTATAGATGATATTCTCTTTGTTTGGCAGGGTCCACAGGATGAATTAAATGATTATCTTCAATATTTGAATAGAAATGATGATAATATCAAACTTACCTGGACAATTGCACAGGATGCCATCAACTTCTTGGACCTCAGAATTAAAATTGATTAATTCGGCCATCTTCATACATCAATACATCGGAAAGAGACCAGTGTTAATGCTCTTCTACATGCACGATCTGCCCATCCTGCCCATGTGATTCGTGCAATCCCAACTGGGCAATTCCTTAGAACAAGACGAATTTGCGACCAAGACGCGATTTTTGAACAACAAGCTCAAGATCTCACCCAAAGATTTCTGAAAAGAGGATACAAGAGTGATATCATACATAAAGCTTATACAAGGGCAAGGGAAACTGAACGACAGTCATTAATGATTTCCCAAAAGAGGAACAGAGAAACTGATGGACAAATACGGTTTGTTACCAACTACCATTCGAGATGGCGAGAAATGACTGACATCTTTTCAAAATTTTGGCCTATACTCTTACAGGACCCTACCATATCAAAAATAATTCCCAAAAAACCTCTTTTGGTTGCAAGACGCTGTAAAACTTTAGGTGAGTCGCTGGTTCATAGCCATTACGTTCCCCCCACTTCTAATTTTATTTTTAATTCAAAGGGCCCTAAATGGGGATCGTATAGCTGTGGATCATGTAAGGCCTGTAGACACATGACAAAAACCGAAGTCTTCAATAATTCAATGGGAACTCGGGAATATAGGATTTTACATTACATCAACTGTCGCACATCGATGGTAGTTTATCAAGCGACTTGCCCTTGTGGTCGCATGTATGTGGGCATGACGACAAGAGAACTACGGGTTCGTGTTTTAGAACATATAAAGGACATCAAAGCAGCAGATAAAATTGAGAGTAATGATACTGATGCGATTTCTGGATTGAAACCTGTAGCAAGACATTTTCGTAATCACCATCCGAATCAGTCCCATGCTCTTCAAGTCAAAGGAATAGATAGATTACACATGGGCAATAGAAGGGGTGATGTTAGTAAGAAACTTGCCCAGTTGGAATGTAAGTGGATCACTTTATTACAGAGCATGTCTCCCACAGGCCTTAATGAACAATGGGGTTTTTCTAGTTTCCTCTAGGTTTCACCTATAGGTGAAGTACAATTTTTCCACAGTGTCTTCTTCTCTTCTCTTGTATTTTTATTTTTGTTTTTATTTTCTCAAGTATACTTTATTATTTTAAGTAATTTTTAATTTTATTTATATATATGAGTTTATTTTTTTGCTGTGGTTCATTTTTATTCCTTCCTTTGGTGTGTAGGGTGTTTATTCAAAATTATAAATATACATTTGAGACTATTTTGAATTACATTTTTTCGCATAATATTATGGATTTATGTTGCAATTATGCGGCTGTGCGCGGATGGGTGTGTGCATACGTGTTTTCACGTGCACGCATTTATGTGTTCACGCATACTATCATATTAATTTTATTTCTATACCTTCAGTAATATTTTTGGAGAAAGTTTTATATTCTATAACATTATTTTTTATATTCAATTGATACATATTTGCTTTTTATATATATATGTATATATATGTATATATATACATATATATATAGACACATACATTAATATATTTAATATTCACATGCTATTATAATTCATTTTTCATTACATTATTTAAATATTTAACAGTATAATTAATTATGTTTTCATTCCATCATTTATTATCTTTGATTATATATTCCTTTATTTTTATATTTCATTAATTATTAGGATTTTCTAGATATCTATATATATATTTTTTACAATAATTTATTGTTTATTATTATTAATATTATTTTTATTTGAATTGATATTTTTTCTATTTTTTGTTATAATAACATATTCATTTTATTATCTTGGATGTTGATATTGGTATGTTTGATGTATGAATGGTGAAAATGAGAATAAATGTTGGCTTTTATTATATATTTTGTGTTTATTATAATTTGTATGGTTTTATTAATATGAATTGCAATATTTACTGCTTTATTGTATGTGTATATATTGATCATTTTTTAATATGACTGTCCCGCATATATTATGGCTTGGGTTCATAAAGAGTAATGGCACATATCATTGCTTTTATATTTTTTCGGTAGTTCAAAAGAATGGTCTTTTTCTTCTCAGTCTTCCCTTAATAGCAATGGCTGCTGGTGCGCCGTGCGCCGGACGGCGCGTGCGCGCGTTCTCTGTTCTGTTGCCGGGGACTTGGTGCGTCGCTGACTGTGACCTTTTGGCCGCACTCGGTGACGTATTTCCGGTTTCCGGCTTCACGGGCGGGGAGCGCGTGCGTGCGCTGTATCGGCGCCATGTAATTATGGCGTTTTCCTTACTTTTGATTGTTTGCAGCTGACGGGTAACTATATTATGGGTCTGCACCCTGCACACACCACTCCCTGACGAAGCAGGTGCGAAACGCGCGTTGGAGTGGTGTGTGTGGGGGCTGCGGTGCACATTGTCCATTTGGTAAGGTCCGGCTTCCATCTGTGTATGCTCCTGCATACTATGTGTTTAATTTGAAGAAATGCGTTATAATTAACTACACTATTACTGCACTTTAGGATTTGGAGGGTTAAATGCATGTTATGGCAATAATACGGATATACAATTGATTACAATCTAATTGATTCACATAATATCAATTCACATTCCTGGCACAGATATATGTTTTAAAATACACATATTATATATATATATATTTATTTATTTATTTTTTATTATTTTCTAGTTTTTTGCTTGATATACCCCTTTAGAGTGCATTGTTTTTTAGTTTTTCACTTATTTTGCCAATTTTGTGTTTATTCACCCATGTCACTAATTATTTATAAATATATTTACACATATACAGATATTTATTATTGCTTGTTTTAACATATTATATAGAGATTTTTATGAAATATTCACTTGGTTAATAATTATTATATATTTTATATTATATTGTAAATCTCTCACACATATTTGTGCATTTATTCCATTTCTTTCACTAGTATATCAATTGGGTACTGTTATTTGTATTATTTATATATAATTTTTGTCTCCAATTCTTTCGCATATGTTATTATATTTGCACATAATGGCCGGTTTATGACTGTGTTTTTAATATTCAAATAACCTTGATTGTAATTGCATTAGCACTTTATCTTTGTCTATTGGTATTTTTATTGCCAGTCAACTTTTGTGTACCACAGCCCCCCACATACAGGCTATATATTTATGTATTCTTTTATTATTTATTTTTTAATATATATTTAGTTATTCTAAACAGTTAAAATTATAATAAAATAATGATAATTGTTGTATGTCCTTTTAATACAAATAAAATAAATTTGATTAAAATTATTTATTGAGTTGTCAGTAAATATTTTCTTTGGGTATATGCTTGTCGTGCAGTATTTACTGAATAGATCATATTTTTGAGAATTGTTGGTATTTCTTTTCTATATAGGATTTTTAGGGTCAGGTACAGGACAGGTATAGAATCAAGGATTCAGGCCTGGATATACCGCCTCCAGGACAGGTGCCAGAAAAGGACATAACAGGAATCAAGGCAAGGACTTTGGTACCAAAACATAGACAGGAGAGGTGCAGGAACACAAAACACACATAGCAAAGTTCAGGAGCTTTGTGAGTAGCTCAGGCCCCGCCCATAGGACAGGGGAACTATATATACAGTAGGAGCTGCCCCTCAGTAATTGACTGGGGACAGCATTTCAAGTACACACACTAACCCTGATAAAAGCAGGGGAGGTGTGGCCGTGCACGCCCTAAGCACAAACAGAAACCATTACAGCACAATCTGTGCAGGAACTGAGTCTCAGGGCACCTGGCAGTGGCTGCATGTCCAGACACACGTGGAAAGTCATACACCAGCTGTAAATGACCTCGCAACCAGTGGACAGCTTCCACAGCAGCAACCAGGGACCACACATGCGGATGGTCATGCAGCAGAGCAAAGACCTAACCACCCATGTATGGCTCCATACAGGTAACAGCCAACAGTATCCCAGCTCAATTAGGGGGAAAGGAGCAAAGAGTGACAGCAAAAACATGCATTATGATGCTGAAAACCAGATACAGACAGAACGGTGTGACACTGAGGCTCACACGAACTGTACTGTGCTGTCAGGGCAGGAAGAAGAGGAGGATGACTTTCAGGGCAAGGAATGTGACAACACAGAGGATGATGAAGCGATTATAGATCCCACTTGGTGTGAACACACAGGCACGCAGCTGAGTAGGTCATCTGAGGAAATGTAGGAGGAAGACACGGAGGTTACGTTGCGCCGTTGTTGTGAATTTACCTTTTTGGCTCCCTCTAGTGGTTACTAGTGATTTGACTCTGGGAATGTCTGCCATCCCTTGTATGCTCACCTGGGTCGTTAGGTCAGGGGTGTTGCTATATAAGCTCCCTGGACCTTCAGTTCAATGCCTGGCAACGTTGTAATCAGAGCTAATCTGTTGTGCTCTTGTCTACTGATCCTGGTTCCTGCTAGATTAAGCTAAGTCTGCTTTCTTGCTTTTTGCTATTTGTTTTTGTTTGCATTTTTGTCCAGCTTGTACATAATCTGTATCCTGACCTTGCTGGAAGCTCTAGGGAGGCTGGAGTTCTCCCCCCGGGCCGTTAGACGGTTCGGGGGTTCTTGAATTTCCAGTGTGGATTTTTGATAGGGTTTTTGTTGACCATATAAGTTATCTTACTACATTCTGCTATTAGTAAGTGGGCCTCTCTTTGCTAAACCTAGTTCATCTCTGTGTTTGTCATTTCCTCTTACCTCACCGTTATTATTTGTGGGGGGCTTGTATCCAACTTTTGGGGTCTATTCTCTGGAGGCAAGAGAGGTCTTTGTTTTCCTCTTCTAGGGGTAGTTAGTCCTCCGGCTGGCGCGAGACATCTAGCGACCAACGTAGGCATGTTCCCCGGCTACTTCTAGTGTTGGCGTTAGGAGTAGATATATGGTCAACCCAGTTACCACTGCCCTATGAGCTGGATTTTTGTACTTCGCAGACTTACTTGTTCCTCTGAGACCCTCGCCATTGGGGTCATAACAGTTTGCCAGGCCAGTATTAAATGTTAAATGCATTGCAGAAGCGGGATTATAAGAAAGAAAATTCTGAGTTTTTTTTTTTTTTTTCTCTTTCTCATTTTTTTTTCTTTTCCCCTTTACCTCTGAGTGGCTTGTGTTTGCTGCAGACATGAATGTCCAGACCTTGATTACAGGTGTGGACCAGCTTACTGCTCGTGTGCAGGGCATACAAGATTATGTTATCAGAAATCCTATGTCAGAACCTAAGATACCGATTCCTGAACTGTTTTCCAGAGACCGATTTAAATTTAGAAATTTCAGGAATAATTGTAAATTGTTTTTGTCCCTGAGACCCTGTTCATCTGGAGACTCCGCTCAGCAAGTGAAAATTGTTATTTCTTTTTTACGGGGCGACCCTCAGGATTGGGCCTTCTCGCTGGCGCCAGGAGATCCGGCATTGGCTGATATTCATGCGTTTTTTCTGGCGCTCGGTTTGCTTTATGAGGAACCCAATCTTGAGATTCAGGCAGAAAAAGCCTTGCTGGCTATGTCTCAGGGCCAGGACGAGGCTGAAGTGTATTGCCAAAAATTTCGGAAATGGTCCGTGCTGACCCAGTGGAACGAGTGTGCATTGGCTGCAAATTTCAGAAATGGCCTTTCTGAAGCCATTAAGAATGTGATGGTGGGTTTTCCCATTCCCACAGGTCTGAATGATTCCATGGCCCTGGCAATTCAAATCGACCGGCGGTTGCGGGAGCGCAAAACCGCAAATTCCCTCATGGTGTTGTCTGAACAGGCACCTGATTTAATGCAATGTGATAGAATCCTGACTAGAAATGAGCGGAAAATTCATAGACGCCAGAATGGCTTGTGTTTCTACTGTGGTGATTCTACACATGTTATCTCAGCATGCTCTAAACGTCTTACTAGGGTTGTTAGTCCTGTCGCCATTGGTAATTTGCAACCTAAATTTATTCTATCTGTAACTTTGATTTGCTCACTGTCATCGTATCCTGTCATGGCGTTTGTAGACTCAGGTGCTGCCCTGAGTCTGATGGATCTGTCATTTGCCAAGCGCTGCGGTTTTGTTCTGGAGCCATTAGAAAATCCTATCCCTCTTAGGGGTATTGATGCTACGCCTTTGGCAAAAAATAAACCGCAGTTTTGGACACAGGTTACCATGTGCATGACTCCCGAACATCGGGAGGTGATACGTTTTCTTGTTCTGCATAAGATGCATGATTTGGTTGTTTTGGGTTTGCCATGGTTACAGACCCATAATCCAGTCTTGGACTGGAAGGCTATGTCGGTGTCAAGTTGGGGCTGCCATGGAATTCATGGAGATTCCCTGCCCTTGTCTATTGCTTCTTCTATGCCTTCGGAAGTTCCGGCGTATTTGTCTGATTATCAGGATGTCTTCAGCGAGTCTAAGTCCAGTGCACTGCCTCCTCATAGGGAATGTGACTGTGCAATAGATTTGATTCCTGGCAGTAAGTTTCCTAAGGGGAGACTGTTTAATTTGTCGGTACCTGAACATACCGCGATGCGTTCATATATCAAGGAGTCTCTTGAGAAGGGGCATATCCGTCCTTCTTCTTCCCCTCTTGGTGCGGGATTCTTTTTTGTGGCCAAAAAGGACGGATCTTTGAGGCCTTGTATTGACTATCGGCTTTTAAACAAGATCACTGTCAAATTTCAGTATCCTTTGCCGCTGTTGTCAGACTTGTTTGCCCGGATTAAAGGTGCCAAGTGGTTCACCAAGATAGACCTTCGTGGTGCGTACAACCTTGTGCGCATTAAGCAAGGCGATGAATGGAAAACCGCATTCAATACACCCGAAGGTCATTTTGAGTACTTGGTGATGCCATTTGGGCTCTCTAATGCACCTTCAGTTTTTCAGTCCTTCATGCATGACATTTTCCGGAAGTATCTGGATAAATTTTTGATTGTTTATCTGGATGATATTCTGTTTTTTTCTGATGATTGGGACTCGCATGTGGAGCAGGTCAGGATGGTTTTTAAGATTTTGCGTGAAAATTCTTTGTTTGTTAAAGGCTCAAAGTGTCTCTTTGGTGTACAGAGGGTTCCCTTTTTGGGGTTCATTTTTTCCCCTTCTGCTGTGGAGATGGACCCAGTCAAGGTCCGAGCTATTCATGATTGGACTCAACCCTCGTCAGTTAAGAGTCTTCAGAAGTTCTTGGGTTTTGCTAACTTCTACCGTCGTTTTATCGCAAATTTTTCTAGCGTTGTTAAACCATTGACGGATATGACCAAGAAAGGCTCTGATGTAGCTAACTGGGCTCCTGCTGCCGTGGAGGCTTTCCAGGAGTTGAAACGCCGGTTTACTTCGGCGCCTGTTTTGTGCCAACCTGACACCTCACTTCCCTTTCAGGTGGAGGTGGATGCTTCGGAGATTGGGGCAGGGGCCGTTTTGTCGCAGAGAGGCCCTGGTTGCTCTACTATGAGACCTTGTGCCTTTTTCTCCAGGAAGTTTTTGCCGGCAGAGCGAAATTATGATGTGGGCAATCGGGAGTTGTTGGCCATGAAGTGGGCATTTGAGGAGTGGCGTCATTGGCTCGAGGGTGCTAAGCATCGTGTGGTGGTCTTGACTGATCACAAAAATCTGATGTATCTCGAGTCTGCTAAACGCCTGAATCCTAGACAGGCCCGCTGGTCATTGTTTTTCTCCCGTTTTGACTTTGTGGTCTCGTATTTACCAGGTTCTAAGAATGTGAAGGCCGATGCTCTGTCTAGGAGCTTTGTGCCTGATGCTCCTGGAGTCGCTGAACCTGTGGGTATTCTTAAGGAAGGAGTTATCTTGTCAGCTATTTCTCCTGATCTGCGGCGTGTGTTGCAGAGATTTCAGGCTGGTAGGCCTGACTCTTGTCCATCTGACAGATTGTTTGTGCCTGCTAAATGGACCAGCAGAGTCATTTCCGAGGTTCATTCCTCAGTGTTGGCAGGGCACCCGGGAATTTTTGGCACCAGAGATCTGGTGGCCAGGTCCTTTTGGTGGCCTTCCTTGTCAAGGGATGTGCGGTCATTTGTGCAGTCCTGTGGAACTTGTGCTCGAGCTAAGCCTTGCTGTTCTCGTGCCAGCGGGTTGCTCTTGCCCTTGCCTGTCCCGAAGAGACCTTGGACACACATCTCTATGGATTTCATTTCTGATCTTCCGGTGTCTCAGGGCATGTCTGTTATCTGGGTGATATGTGATCGTTTCTCCAAGATGGTCCATTTGGTTCCTTTGCCTAAGCTGCCCTCCTCTTCTGATCTGGTTCCTGTGTTCTTCCAGAACGTGGTTCGTTTGCACGGCATTCCTGAGAATATTGTGTCGGACAGAGGATCCCAGTTTGTTTCCAGGTTCTGGCGATCCTTTTGTGGTAGGATGGGCATTGATTTGTCGTTTTCGTCCGCTTTTCATCCCCAGACTAACGGACAAACGGAGCGAACTAATCAGACTCTGGAGGCTTATTTGAGGTGTTTTGTCTCTTCTGATCAGGATGATTGGGTGACCTTCTTGCCGTTGGCTGAATTTGCCCTTAATAATCGGGCTAGTTCCGCCACCTTGGTTTCGCCATTTTTCTGCAACTCTGGTTTCCATCCTCGTTTTTCCTCGGGACATGTGGAGCCTTCTGACTGTCCTGGGGTGGATTCTGTGGTGGATAGGTTGCAGCGGATCTGGAGTCATGTGGTGGACAACTTGAAGTTGTCACAGGAGAAGGCTCAGCGTTTTGCCAACCGCCGCCGCGGTGTGGGTCCCCGACTTCGCGTTGGGGATTTGGTATGGCTGTCTTCTCGATTTGTTCCTATGAAGGTCTCCTCTCCCAAATTTAAGCCTCGCTTCATTGGTCCTTACAAGATATTGGAAATCCTTAATCCTGCATCCTTTCGCCTGGATCTTCCGGTGTCGTTTGCCATTCACAACGTATTTCATAGGTCCTTGTTGCGGCGGTACGTTGTGCCTGTGGTCCCTTCTGCGGAGCCTCCTGCTCCGGTGTTGGTTGAGGGCGAGTTGGAGTACGTGGTGGAGAAGATCTTAGATTCTCGTCTCTCCAGGCGGAGGCTTCAGTACCTGGTCAAGTGGAAGGGCTATGGTCAGGAGGATAATTCCTGGGTGGTCGCCTCTGATGTGCATGCGGCCGATTTGGTTCGTGCCTTTCACACCGCTCATCCTGATCGCCCTGGTGGTCTTGGTGAGGGTTCGGTGACCCCTCACTAAGGGGGGGGGTACTGTTGTGAATTTACCTTTTTGGCTCCCTCTAGTGGTTACTAGTGATTTGACTCTGGGAATGTCTGCCATCCCTTGTATGCTCACCTGGGTCGTTAGGTCAGGGGTGTTGCTATATAAGCTCCCTGGACCTTCAGTTCAATGCCTGGCAACGTTGTAATCAGAGCTAATCTGTTGTGCTCTTGTCTACTGATCCTGGTTCCTGCTAGATTAAGCTAAGTCTGCTTTCTTGCTTTTTGCTATTTGTTTTTGTTTGCATTTTTGTCCAGCTTGTACATAATCTGTATCCTGACCATGCTGGAAGCTCTAGGGAGGCTGGAGTTCTCCCCCCGGGCCGTTAGACGGTTCGGGGGTTCTTGAATTTCCAGTGTGGATTTTTGATAGGGTTTTTGTTGACCATATAAGTTATCTTACTACATTCTGCTATTAGTAAGTGGGCCTCTCTTTGCTAAACCTAGTTCATCTCTGTGTTTGTCATTTCCTCTTACCTCACCGTTATTATTTGTGGGGGGCTTGTATCCAACTTTTGGGGTCTATTCTCTGGAGGCAAGAGAGGTCTTTGTTTTCCTCTTCTAGGGGTAGTTAGTCCTCCGGCTGGCGCGAGACATCTAGCGACCAACGTAGGCATGTTCCCCGGCTACTTTTAGTGTTGGCGTTAGGAGTAGATATATGGTCAACCCAGTTACCACTGCCCTATGAGCTGGATTTTTGTACTTCGCAGACTTACTTGTTCCTCTGAGACCCTCGCCATTGGGGTCATAACAGCCGTACAGCACAGACACGGAATGTTGCAGCTGCGATGAGCACTGAATCCTCAGCCACAACTGTGGGCAGCAGTGTTCGCGGGTCTGCAGCTTGCATGGGTGGCAAGGGTTGTTTAGCCTGGGCCTTTTTTGACATTGCAAAGGATGAGCCAACTCACGTTATCTGCCAACTTTGCAAAAAAAACAGTAGAGGGAAAAAATGCAATAATTTGACTACTACATGCATGAACATTCACATGTGCAATCAACATGCCTTACTCTGGAGATCCCACTGAGATAAAATGAGGACCAGCGGGCCTCAACAACCATCAGCCACTCCATCAACTGCATTTTGTCCGATTCACCATACTCTGCCCTCTCTCAGCACTGCAGCCAGCCCAAGGTCCCACAGTTGTGGTCATGGAAAAAATTGTTTCCTCCTACACATGACAAAGCTAAGAGGTTGAACTCTACCATCTCCAATCTGTTGGCCATGCAAAAGCTGCTATTCCACCTGGTAAATACAGATGGTTTCCGAAAGCTAAATGGTCGTCGCAGTTTCCCAATACCAGTTGCCCAGTAGCCATTACTTTTCTAATAAAGTTGTGCCTGTGCTACACCAGCATGTCACAGACAGCATCATCCGTTCCTTGACTAAATCTATGTCTGCCATGGTGCATTTCACCACAGACACTTGAACGAGTAAGCATGGCCAAGGGCGTTACATCTCACTGACTGGGCACTGGGTGACTATGGTGGCTGTGGGGGCAGGTGGGGAAGGGGCTGCTCCACAAGTCTTGGAATCCCCAAGGCTTGCAGGACAAGCCTCTGTATTTCACACTTCTTTCACTGCTTCTGCCTCCTCCTCTACCTCCTCTAGGGTCTCCACCTGCGACCTCAACCTCTATTTTAATGAGACACATGTTCCAACAGTGCAGAGTGAATCCCCAGCACCTCTGTACTGTGCAGCCAGGGCTCACCGCAATCAAGCAGTGTTAAAGTTGATATGCCTTGGAGATCACAGTCATACAGCTGAAGAGTTGTGGACAGCTCTCCAGGCCGTGTTTTAGCAATGGCTGTCTCTGCTGAACTTGGATCCAGGGAAAGTCGTGTCCGATAACAGTGTGAACCTGGTGGCGGCCCTATACTGAGGCAAGCTCACATACGTGGCTTGCATGGCTCATATCCTCAACCTGGTGGAAACAGCATTTTCTCAGTCACTATCCTGGCCTGGGTAAGCAACTGCAAAAAGCACGGAAGCTGTGTGCTCACTTCTGCCGTTCACACCCCTCAGTTTACTGACTTAAATCGCTACAGAGATTTTTGTCCATGCCAGTTAACAGGTTGATATGCGATTTGCCAACACGGTGTAATTCCACTGTGACTGTGGTATTAGCAGCGAGCCCTGATGCAGTACGTCATGTCGTATAGTTAGGCCAACGCATTATGGACGTGGCACATATCACGTTTAATGGAGTGGGCACAGATTAAAGATCTCTGCACCCTTCTGCACAGTTTCAAAATGGTTACTAAGATGGTTAGCGCCGATGATGATGTCATCAGCATCACTATTCCGGTCATCTACATGCTGGAACAAAATTTGAAAAGCCTGTGGGAAGAGGTGCTGGTCCCAGAAGAAGAGGAAAAAGCAGAGGAGGAACACATGTGGGTGCCAAGGTAGGGTGGGTTACTGCGATCGACGAGGGCTGGTAGTACCAGGCAAACTGTTAGTGAAGGTGCAAAACCAATGAACAAATTGAGAAGGATGAGGTGATGGGCAAGCAACTGTCAGAAGATGAAGAGGATACTCATCCCCTCTCTGATGTTCGTGGTTGGTGGCGTGGATGGAGGAAACAAGCATCAGTCTTACCCAGCGAGCAACACAGCATGGGCTTGGACCTCATGGAAGAGCCCCACTATCTAGAACATGATCCCTGTGTATATATGATTCAAAGTAGTGCTGACTACTGGGTTGCCACTCTGTTAGATCCACGTTATAAGAGTAAATTTTGTGAGATCCTTCCCGCCTTGGAAACGGACCCGCGAATGCTGGAGTATCGAAACACGCTTTTACACAACCTTAAGAGAGGTTTTCCCCAAGACATCAGTGAGGCACATAGTGTGCATCTCAGCTCTAGACTTACAACCTCCGGTACATCAATTCGTTAATGCCAAAACATTAGCAGCAGCAGTAGTGTAAGTGGCAGAAGCAATTTCTGTGAGTCCCTTAACATATTTTTTAGACCAGCTCATCTACCAGCACAACAGAGTCCAAGTCTGACACGTGGTGAACGAATAGAGACGATGGTGCAGCAGTATCTAGAACTCAAAATCAATACCATCAGGGAAGGATTGGACCCTTTCACATTTTGCTGTTCAAAAATTGATGAGTGGTCTGAGCTTGCCTCTGACGCCTTGCAGGCTTTATCATGCCCGGCAGCCAGCGTTTTCTGAAAACGTATCTTCTGCTTCTGGTGGTGTCCTGATGTATAACCACAGCTGCCTGTCCCCTGAAAGTGTAGACCACCTAATTTTCATCAAGATGAACAAGTCATGGATCTTCAAGGAATTTTGCACCCCAATTGCAGACTGTACAGACTAGGCGATTTTGTAGCTTTTAGAGTGCTGCATTGATCTCACGTAATTGCAGTCTGTGATATTTTTAGTGGGGTTTCTGTGCCTGCTGTTGCTGCTGTTGCAGATGTTAACACTAATTTGTGGAAATGTGAACACTCCTTGTTGGGTCTCTATCTGCTGGGTTGGCTGTACTGGAAGATGTGTCGGTCCTTATACTATTTCTACTCGGGTGAAATTGATGCCACTTTGGTGGTGTCTGCCACTAATTTTTGGAAATGTAAACACTCCTGATTGAGTCTCTATCTGCTTGGTTGGCTTTACTGGAAGAGGTGACGGTCCCTATTATACTATTTATACTCTGTTGAAATTGCTGCCACTTTGATGGTGTCTGAAACTAATTATTGGAAATGTGGAGACTCCTGATTGAATCTCTCCATCTGCTGGGTTGGCTGTAGTGGAAGAGATGTCGCTCCACATGATACTATTCTACTCTGGTGATATTGATGAAACTTTGATGATGTCTGCCACTAATTTTTTATATTTGAAGACTCATGATTGGGTGTCCTTCTGCTGGGTCTGCGGTAGTGGAAGACGTATCGGTCCCTGTTGACTGTGCAGACAGCACTTCCGAGCAGCAACTGGCAGTGTTGGAGTCCAGGGAAAGCAGGAGGAGCAGACTGGAGGTATTGCTGCACACACAGCAGGTGAGCAGCTGGCGTTACTGAACCCCAATAACACGGCAGCAAGTGTTGACTGTGCAGACAGCACTTCCGGGCAGCAACTGGCAGTGTTGGAGCCCAGGGAAAAAAGGAGAAGCAGAGTGTAGGCTAAGGCCTAATTGGAGCAAGTTGAAAGGGAACCTTTAACCCCCCCCCCAGGCGTTTGTAACTGAAAGAGCCACCTTGTGCATCACTAATGCACTAATGAATCCCAGCCCCGCAGTGTGAATAAATCAGAAGACACTGCGGGGCGCGATCTCGGGCAGCTCGGCCACACAGGCGCAGTAAGCCTGACAGGAAATGGTGTCAGAAGACGGGCAGCGCTATCTGCGCATGCCCAAGGTTGAACATAACAGCGCAGGCTCCGGCACAGATTCAAACAACGCTGAGGAGGCGGCGCCCATCGCCAAGGGGGTATGAATGATGGCTGTGCTACATCTCATTACAAAGGAAAGTTCCACCTCTGGGACGGTTTCACGGTATGAGGGGCAACATTTTATAAGTGTTAAGTTCATCGTCTGCAAGGAGCATAACTAAAAGAGCCACCTTTTCCTTGTGCAGCAATTAGCGCTGCACAAAGTGTCTCAGTTACAAACACCTGGGGGGGGGACAGGTTCCCTTTAATTTCTGTAGTAGTGTGAGTGTGGAAGGAGCAGGAGCAATTGCCGGATACACAGCAGGAGATAAGCTGACGTTACTGAAACCCTATAACACTGGGTCATGTGTTGACTGTGCAGACGGCACTTCTGAGCAGCAACTGGCGGTGTTGGAGCCCAGGGATTGCAGTTCAGGTGGTAGAAACATGAACACAACAGGAGACCTGGATACTGTTGCCAACCAATTATTTAATCTGGAAGAGGAGTGGCAAATTCCTGCGAGATCCAGGCCTTGTTCATTTTCAGAAAAGTAAGCTGGTCAACGTTATCGGAGGATAGTCGCATGCGACGGTCTGTTAGTACACCACCTGTGGCACTAAAGACGCGTTCCCATAATACACTAGCAGCAGGGAAAGCCAGCACCTCCAATGCATACTGGCTAAGCTCTGGCCATGCATCCAGCTTAGAGACCCAAAACTTGAAGGGGGAAGAGCCGTCTGGGAGTACACTGAGAGGGCAAGACATGTAGTCTGTCACCATCTGAGGGAAACGTTGCCTCCTGCTGACTGTAGCCGTCTGTGATGGTGTAGACATTTGTGGCGGGCACACAAAACTTTGCCACTGTTGGGCCATACTGGTCTTGCCTTGTGCTGAGGCACTGCTTCTGCTCCCTCTTTGTGCAAAGCTTCCTCCACTGCCTCAATGCACTGAGCTGCTTTGTAATGCACTAGCAGCACTGCTCTCGATTGGACTGGAGAAGATGATGGACTGCACCAGTGTGTATTGGTACCCTCGCATTTTACGCTTCCGGTTCAACGGTGTTATAAGGCTTTGACAGTTGTCCCGGTAGCAAGGATCTAGGAGGGTGTACACCCAATAATCAGCCATTTTGAGAATGTGGGCGATGCAGCGGTCGTTTCTCAGGCACTGCAGCATGAAATCAACCATGTGCTGCAGACTGCCAACTGGCCAAGAAACGCTGTCCCATGCTTGAGGTGTGATCTCTGCCTGTTTTGCATCACCCCACCCTCATTCTACATACTGACTACTGGAGATTTGTGTAACTCCCTCCTCTGGACAGATGTCTTCCTCCTCCATTGACTCCTCCTCATCCTCCTCACAAAGTGTCCCCTGCCTAGGCCTTTGTGAGGAACCACGTTACGCAGACTGTCCAGAAGCAGATGGCGTTTGTGACTCCTCATCCTCCACCTCTTCCACAACCTCATTCCTTAGCGCTTGCAGTGTTCTTTCAAGCAGGCAGATGAGGGGGATAGTCATGCTGACTAGTGCATCATCTGCGCTCACCATCCGCGTGGAATCATCGAAGGCATGCAAAACCTGGCAGATGTCCTTCATAGTGGCCTACCAGCTACCATAGTGGAGTACCAGCTGCATCAGGCACAAAGAAGTCGCACTGTGCGCCGTTCAGACTTCACTGAGTGAGTTGTGAAGTCTGAATGGCGCACAGTGCGACTTCTTTGTGCCTGATGCAGCTGGTACTCCATTACTGCTGGCTGCTGCTCACACAACCGCTCCAACATATGTTACGTAGAATTCCACCTGGTGGGTAGGTCGCATATGATGCGATGTTCTGGAAGGCGGAATCGGCTCTGCAGAGCTGCAATGCACGATCTTGCCATGCTGGAACGCCGCAAGTGAGCACACTCTAGGCGGACCTTGTGCAGCAGTGCATCAAGATCCGGATAGTCCCTCAAAAAACTCTGCATGACCAAGTTGAGCACATGTGCCAGACATGGGATGTGAGTGATAGAAACAAAAACCTCAATAACATATTGTAATTAGTGTTGAGCATTCCGATACCGCAAGTATCGGGTATCGGCCGATATTTGCTGTATCGGAATTCCGATACCGAGATCCGATATTTTTGTGGTATCGGGTATCGGTATCGAAACAACATTAATGTGTAAAATAAAGAATTAAAATAAAAAATATTGCTATACTCACCTCTCCGACGCAGCCTGGACCTCACCGAGGGAACCGGCAGCGTTGTTTGCTTAAAATGCGCAGAAAGATAGGCAGAAAAGTACTAAGAGCTTAGTGTGCTTATTCCTGAACAGCTGCTAACAGGTATAAGAAACACTAAATTTATCAAGTGTGGACTAGACTTTAATATGAGCTAATGTGGCCTTCACAACTGTAAAGTGGAGTGTTTGGTGAACTTTATAAACTTTTAGTTTTTTTCGCAGAACAGACTACAGAGTGAGCTGCACTCACACAGAGACCGTGCAGACAGCCGTGAACGGCGCTGCAAGGCCAAAAAAATCTCCTCTATGTAATCCTATATAGTGTTTTTCCACAATCTAGCAGGATACAGATGAAAAGCAGTGATGCACCCTGAGCTGACTACAACTGGCTGTGGCGGCAGAACAGACTACAGAGTGAGCTGCATTCACACAGAGACCGTGCAGACAGCCGTGAACGGCGCTGCAAGGCCAAAAAAATCTCCTCTATGTAATCCTATATAGTGTTTTTTCATAATCTAGCAGGATACGGATGGAAAGCCACTAATAGGATAAATTTGAAAAAATGTGCAGCAGGCTGCACTACTTGAAAAAGGACAATGGAACGGTATGACGCAGTGACGCACCCTGAGCTGACTACAACCGGCTGTGGTGGCAGAACAGACTACAGAGTGAGCTGCACTTACACAGAGACCATGCAGACAGCCATGAACGGCGCTGCAAGGCCAAATAAAGCTCCTCTATGTAATCCTATATAGAGTTTTTCCACAATCTAGCAGGATACGGATCGAAATCCACTAATAGGATAAATTTGAAAAAATGTGCAGCAGGCTGCACTAATTGAAAAAGGACAATGGAACGGTATGAGGCAGTGACGCACCCTGAGCTGACTACAACCGGCTGTGGCAGCAGAACAGACTACAGAGTGAGCTGCACTCACACAGAGACCGTGCAGACAGCTGTGAACGGCACTGCAGGGCCAAAAAAAGCTCCTCTATGTAATCCTATATAGTGATTTTCCACAATCTAGCAGGATACAGATGGAAAGCCACTAATAGTCTAAATTTGAAAAAATGTGCAGCAAGCTGCACTAATTGAAAAAGGACAATGGAACGGTATGAGGCAGTGATGCACCCTGAGCTGACTACAACCGGCTGTGACGGCAGAACAGACTACAGAGTGAGCTGCACTCACACAGAGACCGTGCAGACAGCCATGAATGGCGCTGCAAGGCCAAAAAAAGCTCCTCTATGTAATCCTATATAGTGTTTTTCCACAATCTAGCAGGATACGGATGGAAAGCCACTGTAACAACTCTGCTGGCATCACGGCATGTCTTCTCATCTCTCACACTATCTTACCCACTGCTCCAGGTCATGTTGTGGTTTCTGTTTCTTGCCAGCACCATGTTCTATGTCTCTGCTCTCTGCATGCTTCATGGCTCTGTGTATAGAGGGGCGGCGCCTGAACTCTTTGGTTCTTATAGGATTCAGGTGCATCTGTCCAATCTGTTCCTGACCAATTGCCAGGAGACCTCCAGTATTTAGTGCAGCTCCACCCAGTGGTCTGGGCCTGTGCAAACTGTCACACTCACGCCCTGACTGGTAGGCGTGAGCTCGGAGGGTTTGTGGCCCCACTGTGCCACAACCAGACTACCCTGGAAGGGGCGTGACTATGACAGCTGCCTGGGTTTTCACTGGAGCCTCTGATGGTGAGGTCAGGCTTGTGCAGCAGGCAGCTGCCAGGTGCTACTCCAGGGTGGTGTCTGGCTGTGGCTGCTGATCCCACTTGAGAGACAGGGACACCAGGATTGGTGCGGGCATCAGGCAGGACTGGCAGAAGAGCACGGCTGAGACACAGTAGGCTGGCACGGCTGAGACACAGGGCTGGCAGAGACATGGCAGAGAACACAGGGCTGGCAGGAACACAGGACTGGCAGGGATGGCAGGAAACACAGGACTGGCAGGGATGGCAGGAAACACAGGACTGGCAGGTACGGCAGGAAACACAGGACTGGAAGGTACGGCAGGACTGGCAGGAGCACTGGATTGGAAGGCACGGCAGAGAACACAGGACAGGTTGATGCGGTGTATGAAGGAACAGGTAGGGACCTGTTCACACTGGAGGTGCAGGAACGGATATGTAGTATGGAGAAACAGGTTGGGGCCTGTTCACACTGGAAGAGAACCGCAAGGCTGCAGATAGGAGCGGTAGAGCAGCAACAGATAGCGCAGCAATAAAAGCAAAGCAGAGCAGAACCACAAGGAATGTGGAGAAGAGCTGCAGCAAGAGATTCTTACAGCAACGGGAGCGGAGCAGAGATGAACGGAGTAGAACCGCAAGGAATGCGGAGAGGAGCTGCAGAAAGAGATTCTTACAGCAACGGGAGCGGAGCATAGATGAACGGAGCAGAACCGCAAGGAATGCGGAGAGGAGCTGCAGAAAGAGATTCTTACAGCAACGGGAGCAGAGCAGAGATGAACGGAGCAGAACCGCAAGGAATGCGGAGAGGAGCTGCAGAAAGAGATTCTTACTGCAGCTCTTCTCCACATTCCTTGTGGTTCTGCTCTGCTTTGCTTTTATTGCTGCGCTATCTCTTGCTGCTCTACCGCTCTTATCCGCAGCCTTGCGGTTCTCTTCCAGTGTGAACAGGCCCCAACCTGTTTCTCCATACTACATATCCGTTCCTGCACCTCCAGTGTGAACAGGTCCCTACCTGTTCCTTCATACACCACATCAACCTGTCCTGTGTTCTCTGCCGTGCCTTCCAATCCAGTGCTCCTGCCAGTCCTGCCGTACCTTCCAGTCCTGTGTTTCCTGCCGTCCCTGCCAGTCCTGTGTTTCCTGCCATCCCTGCCAGTCCTGTGTTTCCTGCCATCCCTGCCAGTCCTGTGTTCCTGCCAGCCCTGTGTTCTCTGCCGTGTCTCTGCCAGCCCTGTGTCTCAGCCGTGCCAGCCTACTGTGTCTCAGCCGTGCTCTTCTGCCAGTCCTGCCTGATGCCCGCACCAATCCTGGTGTCCCTGTCTCTCAAGTGGGATCAGCAGCCACAGCCAGACACCACCCTGGAGTAGCACGTGGCAGCTGCCTGCTGCACAAGCCTGACCTCACCATCAGAGGCTCCAGTGAAAACCCAGGCAGCTGTCATAGTCACGCCCCTTCCAGGGTAGTCTGGTTTGTGGCCCAGTGGGGCCACAAACCCTCCGAGCTCACGCCTACCAGTCAGGGCGTGAGCGTGACAGTTTGCACAGGCCCAGACCACTGGGTGGAGCTGCACTAAATACTGGAGGTCTCCTGGCAATTGGTCAGGAACAGATTGGACAGATGCACCTGATTCCTATAAGAACCAGAGAGTTCAGGCGCCGCCCCTCTATACACAGAGCCATGAAGCATGCAGAGAGCAGAGACATAGAACATGGTGCTGGCAAGAAACAGAAACCACAACATGACCTGGAGCAGTGGGTAAGATAGTGTGAGAGATGAGAGGCCATGCCGTGATGCCAGCAGAGTTGTTACAGTACCCCCCCTTTACGTCTCCTCTTCTTCAAGCTCGCCAGGATGATTTGCAGAAGAAGAATAGGACCGCACACAGTCCAGGCCAACATGACATCTTCAGGGTAGAAGGCGGCAGGAGGGTCACCAGGTATCACAGTAAACAAAGTCTCTTGGTGCTCAACAGGGTTAGCTTCCACAATGTGCAGGACCACCTCCTTCAGGTACATAGGTAACAGGGACCAGAATGCTGCTGTCTTAACATCTTCACCAGCCAGACACTTGGAAACTGGAAACCCTCCCACAGGGTTCAACTTTAGCCCAACAGGTAGCAGAGAAGTTCCTGGATACTGAACACAGGAAAAGTCACTAGAGATGAGTGTGGAGAACAACAGCTCCACCAGGTCAGAGAAAAATTGAGGTGAACAGACTTCTGTTTTGAAATCTTCACCAGCCGGCCACAGGGACGCTGAAGGTATCCACATAGGAACCATCTTCTGCCCATTATCCAGAAGAAATTGTCCAAACGCCTGGGATGTTCCTAGGAACGGATTACAGGTATAGTCGTGGTGGAGATGTGTGGAGAGATAGTCACCGCTTCCCCATCTTCGGTGACATTAGCACACCTTGACTCGATGACTAACTGTTTACTGGTATAGTCGCTGGAGATGTGTGGAGAGATAGTCACCGTTTCCCCATCTTCGGTGACGTCAGCACACCTTGACTCGTCGACTAGCAGACCAGCTGAAGAAGATGACACTGCTGAGAGTCTTTGACGCATGGGAACCAGACGCTTCTCAAAACTGGGTAAGTTCAAATGAAGCACTTTATTGGAACTCTTGACCAGAGCGGGTGGTAGAGTCCTTGGCTCAGAATGACCCATGGGCATAACAGACAGCATGTTGAAGACAAACTTCTTCGTGTATAAGGCTCCAACTTGGAGCTGTAGTTGTCCTTGCAGTACTAGACTGCTCTTTAGCAGGGTTCGGCCATTATCAGGCAACGCCCCTCTATACACAGAGCCATGAAGCATGCAGAGAGCAGAGACATAGAACATGGTGCTGGCAAGAAACAGAAACCACAACATGACCTGGAGCAGTGGGTAAGATAGTGTGAGAGATGAGAGGCCATGCAGTGATGCCAGCAGAGTTGTTACAGTAAAAACCCAGGCAGCTGTCATAGTCACGCCCCTTCCAGGGTAGTCTGGTTTGTGGCACAGTGGGGCCACAAACCCTCTGAGCTCACGCCTACCAGTCAGGGCGTGAGCGTGACAGCCACTAATAAGATACATTTGAAAAAATGTGCAGCCGGCTGCACTAATTGAAGAAAGGACAATGGAACGGTATGAGGCAGTGACGCACCCTGAGCTGACTACAACCAACGGTGGCTGCAGACCAGACTACAGAGTGAGCTGCACTCACACAGACACCTTGCAGACAGCCGTGAACAGCGCTGCATGGCAAAAACAAGGTTCTCACACAGCGGTTGCTAAATTAGCCTGGGTAAAGCACAATGATGACGTAGTAGGACATGCGCAGTAGAAGCAACAAGACGCTGAGTACATACAATGGCGTCCTCCACGCTAGTCATGCATCTGCCAGGTAAAGCTTAATATGGGGAATCAGTATGATTTTATAATTTTATAAGCACAATTGTATAAGCATAAGCACAATACGATGCACTTAGCACATATGCACTTTATAATATGTAAATCTATAAAGCACTTTATAATATAAATTGAAAATGATTAAGGATGTTATAGATATGTATAAAAGGGAAGCACATGAACACACTCACTGCTTGAGAAAAGCTCATTGTGAGCTGAAACGTTGCCTTGATATGTGGGTGGATTAAACCCTGCACATTTTTCACTGAAATAATGGAGTGCTGCCTCTTTTTTTGAAACGTATATGACTTGGATGATCGGTGGACTGATTGTCTGGGGGCCTTGCACCCGAAGATAAGTATTTCTGTGCTGTTCCTCTTTCTATTTTTTCTATCAATGTCTGGAAATTTTTGCATAGTGAGATTTTTTATAATATTTTTTAGTACTATTAACATCCTTAAGCCAATCTGTGGAGACATGGAGGGACACTCCGTGGAACCAGGGGTCTTTGCATATAATGTTGAAGATGAAGAGCGCATATTGAACAGTATAGAAGGGGATGCTTCCTTCTTGAAAAAACCGTCTGTAATTGAGATGAAACGATCATATGAGGGTGATAATAAAAGACTTATCAGCTCACAACTACATCTTACAACGATGGGTCAATACTATAAAGAACACAGGATACCGAGGGGACTAAGGTCCAATATAAGACCTAATTTATTTATGAATAACCCTACATTTTGCAGTAGATTTTCTATGATATCGAATAAATATGCGATGGATGTGATGTTGCTTAACATTGAGTACTTACAATTGGAGGTTAAGAAACTGCAACTGAATGTGAGTGAAAAAGAAAAAAAGATACAGGAGGTGTTGAACAAGGATGATTGGATCCACTATAGAGAAAAGGTGGAGAAAGACTTTAGTAAATTTCGGAGTGATCTTGAGGAAACAAAACGAAAAAAGTGGAGCCGAGATGCCAGCGATTATGAAAGTGGTCAAGTGTATACATGGCAAAATGACAATACTAAAATGCCATGGAGGAAAAGAGGTTATTTAAACAACAAAGAAATATGTAATGAGAGGAATATACAATCGAGTAATGACTTTGTACCTTTTAGATCCAACAGATACTTTGGAGGACGCAAAAGAAGGGGAGGCAAGCGCCATCATAGGAGGCAAAAAGAAAACAGAGAAGGGCAAAACCCAGAGACAACCGAACCTTCGGAAAAGAGAGCAGAACTTGTAGTTAACATCTCACAGAAGGTACTAACTGATACGGAAATAAGCGTACTAAGTAAAGGACTATCGTTTAGCCCATGTGCTCATACGAACTGGTTTAAATTGCAATTGGATTTGGGACAATTTTTTAGAAAGATTAAACTTAAAGAGTGGTTCTTGGATAAGGACACTCCCAGAAAAGTAAAAACAAGTGAATTTGATTTGAAAATGGTTGAGTTAAGAAAGGAGAGTACCTTCATTCCACCAAATAATTCCAGTGTTGTTGAAGCATTTGAAAAAGCTGTACTTATGGATATTGAGATTCTTAGGAATAATTCAGTTAAAGAGTATAGACATCCCAATATGCTGAAAGAAGAATTTGAGGCATTGCAGGGGCTTGTCCATGACGACGACATCATCATTAAACCAGCTGATAAGGGGGGTGCTGTCGTTGTCATGGACAGGTCCATGTATATTAGTGAAGTAATGAGACAATTGCAGGATGAAAATGTGTATTGCAGGATGGATAATGACCCCAAATATAACATAGACAAAGAAATTAGAGCTATTTTAAAGGAAGCAGTAGACTGCTTTATTATAGATCAAGAACTACATGATTATCTGTTAGTTGAACATCCACGGACACCAGTATTATATTTGACACCCAAAATTCATAAAACATTAAAAAATCCCCCAGGCCGCCCGATCATATCGGGGGTCAACTCAATTTTTAATAAAATAGGTGTCTTTTTAGATAAAATATTCAATCCAATGGTGAGAAATGGCAAGTCATACATTAGAGATACAACAGACTTCCTTAGAAAACTTGAAGGGGTGAAATTAGATCAGGAGGTGATACTTGCGTCTTTTGACGTAGTATCACTATATACATCTATCGACCATGAACGAGGATTAGAAGCGGTTGGTAAAAAATTAGATATAGCTAAATATACCTGTGAAGGAAAAAATTTAATACTAAAATTGTTGGAAATTATTCTTAAAAAAAACTATTTTTTATTTGGGGATGTTTTTTATACCCAAAAACGTGGAACTGCGATGGGGGCCAATATGGCCCCATCGTATGCTAATTTGGTGATGGAGGTCCTTGAGGAGGAGTGGGTCTACGTGTCTCACCATTTCCAGCATGTGCTGGTATGGTGGAGATACGTGGATGACGTCTTTCTACTCTGGACTGAAACTCAAGAGAAATTGGATGATTTTTTGAATTTTTTAAATACAATTGACCTGACAATTAAATTCACACTAGTCTCCTCTAAAATTGAATTGCAATTTCTAGATGTGCTAATTAAACAGAGGAAGGGTAAGTTGGAAACTACTCTTTTTGTAAAGGCAACAGATAAAAATAACTTACTAGCGTATGACAGTCACCACCCACGCAGCATGGTAAAATCAATACCATTGGGACAACTACTTAGGGTACGCCGCATAGTACAAGATGAAGAAGAAGTGGATCTTGTAATGGACTCACTCATAAAGAAATTTAAAGATAGAGGATACCCAAAAGAAATTTTGATGGATGCTAAACAAAGGGTCTTAAAATTGGAAAGAGGAGAATTGATAAAAAAGAGAACAAGGAGTAAGAAACATCTAGATCGTATACCACTTGTAGCTAACTATGTGGAAGAGAGTAGGGAGATTAGTGAAATTATAAAAAAACACTGGGGGATGTTGGGAAAATGCCTCCCAGGAGTAAAAGAATTTAAGCAGCCCCCTCTCTTTTCATATAGAAAAAATAAAAATATTAAAGACTACCTAGTTAAATCAGATATAGGATCTCTTAGAAGGAATACTCAAATGACCCTGACTGGTAGAAATAAAACTGGCTGTTTCCCTTGCTTAGGATGTGTCAATTGTGCATATATGGAAAAAGGTTCCACTTTTCAACACCCAGAAACGAAAAAAGTATATAAAATTAAACAATTTCTGACTTGCAGTTCTGATCACGTTGTCTACCTATTAATGTGCCCATGTAATTTGTGGTACATTGGGTAGACAACGTGTGAATTTAAAGTCAGAATGAACCAACACAGATATACAATCAGGAAAAAAAGAATGGACCTCCCTGTACCAAAACATTTTACAGAACATAATCATTCAGAAAGAGAGTTAAGATGTAGAATTATAGATGTAGTGCCCATTCAGAGGAGAGGAGGTAATAGGGAAGAAATCCTAAAGAAGAAGGAACTCATGTGGATTTATGAGCTGAACACCTTGAAACCTAAAGGATTAAATGTTGATTTCAAGATACATGCTATAGTTTAAAAAATATGTAATTTATCTTGACGGATAATGTAGAGACTCCTTGTATAGACATTGGAGGTATAAAGTAATATCTCTAATTTTTACTATTTTTATTTCCCCATTTTTAGGAATACCGGGGCGGAGCATGGAAGTGTGGAGGATGGATAATAAGATTAATAAGATTAATGTATTATTAATGAAATTGAATCTCTTCAAATAAATGAAAGAATAATGAAAGTGGATATTGTATTCTATTCAACTAATGGTATTTTATATATGGACATATTAATGAATATAAATGAAGCTATGTTGAAGGTGTACCCACCCTTGTGGTTTCGGTTGCGGTAAATTGGCCTGTAAAGGTTAATTGCCGCAGACAGATACCACATGACTCCCGGAGAACCTGAGCAAGGTGTCGTCCGGAGCGTCAGAGGAGGGTTAACACCATAAGAAGCCCTGATTACATGTCCGCTATGCAAGCCACAACAAAGATGGCGATAGTGAGAGGATGCGCGCATGCGCTAATGAGATCTAATGGAAATGCCACACGAAGCAGCAGATAGGCTGTACGGTGTATTGCGGAGAGATGACGTAGTAGGACATGCGCAGTAGAAGCAACAAGACGCTGAGTACATACAATGGCGTCCTCCACGCTAGTCATGCATCTGCCAGGTAAAGCTTAATATGGGGAATCAGTATGATTTTATAATTTTATAAGCACAATTGTATAAGCATAAGCACAATACGATGCACTTAGCACATATGCACTTTATAATATGTAAATCTATAAAGCACTTTATAATATAAATTGAAAATGATTAAGGATGTTATAGATATGTATAAAAGGGAAGCACATGAACACACTCACTGCTTGAGAAAAGCTCATTGTGAGCTGAAACGTTGCCTTGATATGTGGGTGGATTAAACCCTGCACATTTTTCACTGAAATAATGGAGTGCTGCCTCTTTTTTTGAAACGTATATGTGTTAATGGATGGTTAGAATACCCTTGAAAACCCTTGTGCAAGTGTGTTAGCACAGCTGAAAACAGTTTGGCTGATTAGAGAAGCTATAAACCTGACCTTCCTTTGAGCTAGTTGAGAATCTGGAGCATTACATTTGTTGGTTCCATTAAACTCTCAAAATGGCCAGAAAAAAAAGAACTTTCATGTGAAACTCAACAGTCTATTCTTGTTTGTAGAAATGAAGGCTATTCCATGTGAGAAATTGCCAAGAAACTGAAGATCTCCTACAACAGTATGAACTACTCCCTTCAGAGGAGAGCACAAAAAGGCTGTAACCAAAGTAGAAAGAGAAGTGGGAGGCCCCACTGCACAACTGAGCAACAAGACAAGTACATTAGAGTCTGTAGTTTGAGAAATCGACGCCCCACAGGTCCTCCACTGGCAGCTTCATTAAATAGCACACGCAAAACGCCAGTGTCAACGTCTACAGTGAAGAGGCAACTCCGGGATGCTGGCCTTCAGGGCAGAGTGGAAAAGAAAAAGCCATATCTGAGACTGGCTAATAAAAGGAAAAGATTAATATGGGCAAAAGAACACAGACATTGGACAGAGGAATATTGGAAAAAAGTGTTATGGACACACGAATCCAAGTTTGAGATGTTTGGATCACACAGAAGAACATTTATGAGACGCAGAACAACTGAAAAGATGCAGGAAGAGTGGCTGACGCCATCTGTCAAGCATGGTGGAGGTAATGTGATGGTCTGGGGTTGCTTTGGTGCTGGTAAAGTGGGAGATTTGTAAGAGGTAAAAGGAATTTTGAATAAGGAAGGCTATTACTCCAACACCATGCCATACCCTGTGGACAGTGCTTGATTGGAGCCACTTTCATCCTACAACAGGACAGTGACCCAAAGCACACCTCCAATTTATGCAAGAACTATTTAGGGAAGAAGCAGGCAGCTGGTATTCTATCTGTAATGGAGTGGCCGGCGCAGTCACCAGATCTCAACCCTATTGAGCTGTTGTGGGAGCAGCTTGACCATATGGTACGCAAAAAGTGCCTATCAAGCCAAACCAACTTGTGGGAGGGGCTTCTGGAAGCATGGGGTGAAATTTCTCCAGATTACCTCAGCAAATTAACTGCTAGAATGCCAAAGGTCTGCAATGCTGTAATTGCTGCAAAGGGAGCATTCTTTGACGAAAGGAGAAAATTATTAGTATAAATAAAAATCTTTTTTTCGAACCTTGTCAATGTCTGGACTAGACTTTAAATTAATTTGGCAACTCATTTGATTAATAAAAGTATGAGTTTTCATGGAAAACTGTCTGGGTGACCCCAAAATTTTGAACGGTAGTGTATATATATATATATATATATATATATATATATATATATATATATATATTTATATATATATACAGTACAGACCAAAAGTTTGGACACACCGTCTTGTTTAAAAAATGTTCTGTATTTTCATGACTATGAAAATTGTATCATTTATTTTTCAACAGGACAATGACCCCAAACACACCTCCAGGCTGTGGAGGGTCAATTTGACCAAGAAGGAGAGTGATGGAGTGCTACGCCGGGTGACCTGGCCTCCACAGTCACCAGACCTGAACCCAATCAAGATGGTTTGGGGTGAGCTGGACCGCAGAGTGAAGGCAAAAGAGCCAACAAGTGCTAAGCATCTCTGGTTCAAGATTGTTGGAAGACCATTCCCGGTGACTACCTCTTTAAGCTCATCAAGAGAATGCCAAGAGTGTACAAAGCAGTCATCAAAGCAAAAGGTGGCTACTTTGAAGAACCTAGAATATAAGACATATTTTCAGTTGTTTCACACTTTTTTCTTAAGTATATAATTCCACATGTGTTCATTCATAGTTTTGATACCTTCAGTGTGAATGTCAATTTTTCGTAGTCATGAAAATACAGAAAAATCTTTAAGTGAGAAGGTGTATCCAAACTTTTGGTCTGTACTGTATATAATCAGCGTACTTTGGCAATTTGGAAAGGTCTCACCAAATATAGAGGTAACTTATCTTCCAACCCTCCAACCGGACACTACGGTGGACGTTTCCCCCCTTCTCCCGACGCATTTCGTTGTGCTCACCAGGGGAGTACAATGGGCCAGTATGATCATGTCATCAAGGACATTGCCGTTACACATGGACATACCTGCATCGTTCGTCCATATATTCATGCCCTGCTGTCAAATGCACAGATGCTTCCAGCTTCCGTCATGCGGAGGTTCCGGTCCTTGAATCGATAACGTCAGCCTGATATCCGCTCCATGGAACGCATGTGCCCTATGAACATCTGGCACACGTGACACAGAAGCTGCAATGGAACGCAAGTGTCTCAATTCGCTTATACGCATATGCACAATGCTACTTCTTATGATCTCAATCTATTATGAATGGAGGAATAGTGCTGTACATCAAACCCTTTATTCAGAAAGGATAAATTTACATTTATGTGCGAGGTAACAAAAATAGAACTATGTGAGTACGTATCTTAAATCCTTTATGGTACCACTTTTTTACGTACAGGTTCCAAATCACGGAATGACTCAAAAGAATCCTCGTGAGATCCCCAAAGGGGCTCCGATGCAGGACGGGCACCCCCATCCTTTCTTTAAAATATATAAATAAGAGAAATAATGGAAAAAGAAGTCTAGAAGGGCTAAATTGCTCTGATAACTGTACATTTGCATGTACATGCATAACACCCATCCCCCCCAGGAGAGCTGGCTGCATTGTGAAAAATAGACGGAAAAGATAGAAACAACAAGTGACAGATAAAAGTAGGAGCCTGACTTGCCCCTAAGGTGCCCTATTCTTACTCCACCCTACTTCACACGGAGGTTGGCACCCTAGGACCAGCGCAATGGCGCCCCCACTCGTCGACGGCTATCCTTCTCTACAATCAATGGATTCCCCTACTCTACAGGAAAGAAGAAAAGGAAAGATGATCATTGAGGCCCCTTGGATGTGTTGTTTGCAACTATAAAATCCATTTAGATTCTTTCTGAAGAATCATCTGGTCCCAATTGCCTATTCTTAATGGGGGATTAATCCTATCAATCCCCATAAATGTCATCTTCTTAGAATTTCCCTGATGGCATCTATTGATATGATTTGCTATAGCAGTGTCCCTTTTGTTCGAGATGTCTCGCATGTGTTCTCCTACTCTTCTGCAGAATTCCCTTTGTGTCTTTCCTACATATTCAACACCACATTCACAAGACGCTTTATACACGACCCCCTTTGTTTGACAATTAATCAATTGCCTGGTAGAGTGGGTCCTACCCGTGTTATTACTTTTAAAGATTTTGCCTGATTTAATGGAACTACATGCTTTACATCTACCACATCTGTAACTTCCTGCAGGTTGTGGGCCTAGCCAAAAGTGATTCTTGGGATTTTGAAAATGGCTGTGGACCAATATGTCTTTAAGAAATTTTCCCCTTCGAAAAGTAATCTGGGGTGAGGGGCCAATTATGTCCCTGATGTCCATGTCCATGAGAAGTATCTGCCAATGGCATTAAAGTATCCTCCTGATTTCTCCCGCCCCATTTGAGTATCTCATAATAAAACATGATGTATTCTCTTCCATTTTTGGCAGTGTGGGAGTAAGTAAGTCTTTACGATCTCTTATAAGGGATGCCTTGTAGGCCTCATTCAAGACATTATCAGGGTACCCTCTTTCACGAAACCTACTCCTTAACTCATCTGCTTGTTGTTTAAAGCTTGTTAAATCAGAACAATTATGACAAATTCTCAGATACTGCCCTTTTGGAACACCTCTTTTCAGGGGTTTCAGATGATTGCTTTCCCACCTCAAAAGTGAGTTTGTGGCAGTAGGTTTTCGGTAATTGCTCGACTTATTTTGCCATTTTCCCCCCTCTGGACAAGGACTTCAAGGAATGCAAATTTGGATCGATTGACCTCAAAAGTGAAGTGTAGTCCTAGGTCATTCTCATTAAGACCCTCCACAAATTTCCGAAAGTCAACTTCAGTGTCCCTCCAAATGACAAAAATGTTGTCTATATAGTGTAGCCAAAGTGACACCCTATGCCCAGGAGCAAATTAGCATAGGTAGGGGCACAGGGGCTCCCCTGAGCTGGAGGAAGTATTTGTTGTCAAACAGGAAGACATTATTTGTCAGACAGAACTTTAGAGCCTTTAATATAAAATCATTATGTCTTCTATATTGGCAACCCCTAGTTTGCAAGTATTCATCCACAGCCATCAGGCCCACTCCATGAGGGATTGATGAATATAGGGTCTCAACATCTATACTGCACACAATCATATCACTTTCTATGCAAATGCCATCTAGCCTTCTGAGAAGGTCAGTGGTGTGGCGCACGTACGAATTCAGAGCCACAACAAAAGGTCTAAGGACCTGGTCAACGTAAATGCTAAGATTTTGCATCATACTGTTTATTCCTGCCACTATGGGTCTACCTTTTAACGGGTTGACTAATTATGGATCTTCGGCAGGCAATAAAAGGTGGCCATAACAGTGTGCGTGCGGATTAAAAAATCTCTCTCATTAATATCAAGCACTCCAGACTCAAACCCTTCGTTGACCATATCTCTCAGTTTTCTCATTATCTTATCAGTTGGGTTATGTGGCAATATCTCATACCCATCCTGATCATCTAAATGAGAAATACAGAGGGACCTATATTGTGATGTATCAATAACAACCATATTACCTCCTTTATCGGGGGGGGGCTTGATTGTTATGCTGGGGTCTTTCTCAAGATTATTTAAGCTCACTGTCTCCTCTTTTGACAGATTATGATGTTTAGCATTAACGAATTTAGGCAAATTAATGAGATCCTCAGAGAACAAATTAACATCAGCAGAGCTCAGATCACCCGTGGGGGGTGGCATTTTTCTACTCTTGTTTCTCAAATTGGTGAATGGACCATCTCCTCTGCTATTTGGATTCAAATCACCAAGGTGAAACAATAAACGAACATCCGACAACCTATCATCGGGGATTCCCAGCTCAGCTGATGTCCTTTTCTCTTCTTTTGCAAAATGTTTCCGCCATCTAAGTTTGCGGGTGAACAGGTGAAGATCTTTAACAGCTTCAAAATAATCATAGTTCATTGTAGGGACGAAAGAAAGTTCCTTGCTTAAGACACACATTTCACTCGTAGATAGGGGTCGTGAGAACAAATTGAGGACCTGAGGTTCTAGGGTTGTGAGGGTTTTTCCGATTCCTGAGTGGATAACTGAGTTCTAAAAAATCCCTGTGTGGTGACCTCTTACTGCCACCTCTACCACCACCCCGACCTCCTATACCACTTCCTCTTCCCTTTTGATACCTAGATCTTGTTTCAGAGTCTGAGAACTCTGCTTCAGATGAGGAAATATCTGTCTCGGGAGCTTTAAAATGGCGGCCAAAGGAAACGGAGTATGCCTTGTTTTCTCTAAATTCCAAAAGATTCCTGTTATAGAGTTTATGTTTCCGTTCCTTTAAATGGAACTGGAATCTTTCCAAACTATTCTGGAGACTTAATTCCTTCCCTGAAAAATCTGGCTCACTAGAAAATTTCTTCGTGACCTCGATTTGTTCCTTCAAGGTATCGTTTAATTTATTCAGTGTAGTCTTTTCCTCCTCAAGTAGTAATCTCATCAACCTGATGGAGCTACCTGTTGCCTCCTTTTCCCACTTGGCCAACAGCCCTGAGCTCTTATACCTATGCCCTGGTGCAAGGGAAATTCTTAGGTGTCGTGGGACTATTCCTGCCTTGATGTAACTATCCAAACTCTGGACCTCCCACCATGACAATATTTGGTCCCTTTAAGTTTTGGCCAATTCTTTAAAAGCTAAGTTGTATGAGAGGGTATACCTTTTCTGCACAAAGGCCTTATCTGAGAATACGTCCCTAGCTTCGGATATCCTTGTATTGGTATCTATTCCTGTTGAGAGGAAATCAGTCATAATACTTAGTATTGATGAGAACTGATGAGCACAACGAAACGCGTCGGAAGAAGAGGAGAAGTGTCCACCGTACAGTCCGGTTGGAGGGTTGGAAGATAAGTTACCTCTATATCTGGTGAGACCTTTCCAAATTGCCAAAGTATGCTGATTATATATGTCATATTGATCTCCTCCTGAAAGAGGGATGAGAGTGTGGTTCATCTTAGGGGATGCATTGTTAAAGAATGATGTTGTATCAATAGGTGATACTTCCTCATAATAGAGTTGTTGCAATAGGTGACCCCGTTGTCTTGTTGTATATCATGTGGATGTTGTAATACTGTATATGACCATAAGATGGGGTCTTGTTTTGTGGCAAATAGACGGTCCTTGCATTTTGTCTAAAGGACCCATTATATGTATTAGTCATGTGTATTTATACCAAGGCAGGAGTTTTATGTGAATAATATTGTTGGATTTATGATCTACACACCCTGCCTATAGGTTTGTAATACAATAATGTGAAGTTGGCACTAATTGGATGAATATTTATATAGGATTTTGGTCACCGAAACCTGATTGATAGTTGAAAACCTTGCATTTATAGCATTGTAGGGATTGTGCTTTCATTGAAAGAACCATCACACAGACCTTGAAAGGTCTTGCAACCATAAGATTACCCTACCTTGGATGCGCACTCCACGATGTTGTAGTGTTGTTTGTTCTAAGCACCTTGCACTTGATTTTTGTGTGGCATTTTTGTCCCATTTCTTAGGATATTTATTAAAAGTTATTTTTTAATCCAAAAACTCTGATACCTATCTATTAAATATTTTACCACATTTTTGCTTCAAATATTTTTTTCCCTATTTTCCACCTCTAAAGCCTGAGTGCATTTTATAGTCGGAAAAATACGGTATACCCCTTTTCACATATAAAGTACCATGGAATAAATGGAGCTATAATAATAAATAATAATGATATATTCACATAATGGCTTCCTTCACGGTGTGGCACTGTTACTAGAGGCGTACCTAGGTGGGGCAGCTGGGGCATGTGCTCCGGGTGCAGTAGGCAGGGGGGCGCAGTCGAGCCACCTAATGTGCCAGTCTGCAGTGTCTCCCCCCGCCGACTGCATTCTGCCGCCCCCCAGACTGGGAGTCAGCTGTTCTCTGTGCCGACTGCCGGCGCGGCTCTGATGGTAGCAACCAGAACAGAGTTGATTTCTTGAAGTAGTGATGTCACCGGAAGGGGTGGGGCCTCCTTCAGTCCAGTCAAGACCCAATAGCAGGAAGCTGCGTTTTGCTGAGGCTGCTGGAGAAAAGAAGTGGGAAATGAGGGGTTGCACCTCAACCATGGAGCCATGTGAGGAGAGAACTGAGGGGCTGCACCATGGAGCCATGTGAGGAGAGGATTGAGTGTCTACACCATGGAGCCATGAGAGGAGAGGACTGAGGGTCTGCAGCATGGAGCCTTGTGAGGAGATTACCGAGGGGCTGCACCATGGAGGTGTGAGGAGAGAACCGAGGGGCTGCACCATGGAGGTGTGAGGAGAGAACTGAGGGGCTGCACCATGGACCCTTGTACAAATGGGAATGAGGACGCAGGACTCGGTGTGAGTGCTCTGAGGATGTATTTTGGAAAGGGGTTGAAGTTACTTGAATGAGGCTGCATAGGGAAGATAATGATGAGGTGCTGTGTGGCGAATAGGGGGATGATGAGGGGCTGTGTGGTGGATGATGCGAGGCTGTGTGGTGGGTGATGAGAGGCTGTGTGGGGAATAGAGTGATGATGAGGTGCTGTGTGAGGAATGGGGGATGATAAGGAGCTGCATGAATGGGGGGATGATAAGGGGCTGTGTGGGGAGAAGGGGGTATGATGAGGGGTTGTTTGGAAAATGGGGGATGATGAGGGGCTGTGTGGGGAGAAGGGGGGTGATAAGAGGCTGTGGGGAGAATGGGGGTGATGAGGCACTGTGTAGGGAATGGGGGATGATGAGGGGCTGTGTGGGGAGAAGGGGGATGGTGAGAGGCTGTGTGGGGAATGGAGGGATGATGAGGTGCTGTGTGGGGAATGGGGGGATGATGAGGGGCTGTGTGAATGGGGGATGATGAGGGGCTGTGTGGGGAGCAGGGGGTATGATGAGGGGCTGTGGGGAAAAGGGGGATGATGAGGCACTGTGTAGAGAATGGGGGATGGTGAGGGGCTGTGTGGGGAGAAGGGGGGATGGTGACAGGCTGTGTGGGGGATGATGAGAGACTGTGTGGGAAATGGGAGGATGATGAGGCACTGTGTGGGGAATGGGGGGTGTTGTGATTCGGTTCGTGGGCTCCCCCGGTGGTCTCTTGTGGTACTGGTGTCCTGCAAGCTTTGCCTTCTCAGTTCACCTGTTCCTATCAGGATGTGGGTGTATCCTATTTAACCTTGCTCCTCAGTCATTCTAATGCTGGCCATCAATGTATCCAGAGTGATTCTGTTGCATGTTCCTGCTCCCAGTTTTCTGCTCAGCTAAGTTGGACACTTTAGTCCTTAAGTCTATTTTTGTATGTTTTGTCCAGTTTGCACTTATGTGAATCTCTGCAGCTGGAAGCTCTTGTTGGGCTGAAATTACCACTCCAGTGGCATGAGTTGTCACATGAGTTAAGGTAATTTCAGGATGGTGTTTTGAAGGGTTTTGCAGCTGACCGCGAAGTCCTCTGTTGTATCTTTCTGCTATTTAGTTAGCGGGCCTCTCTGTGCTAAATCTGCTTTCATACTACGTGTGTCTTTTCATCTGCTCTCACCGTTATTATATGTGGGGGGCTGCTATCTCCTGTGGGGACATTCTCTGGAGGCAAGCCAGGACTGTGTTTTCTTCTACCAGGGGTAGTTAGTTCTCCGGCTGGCACGCGGCATCTAGAGACAACGCAGGAATGCCCCCTGGCTACTTCTAGTGTGGTGTGTAGGTTTAGCATCGCGGTCAGCTCTAGTTTCCATCACCCGAGAGCTTGTCCGTTTATTCTATGCTTCTGATGTTTCCTTGCCATTGGAAACCTTAATAGTATGGCCAGCCGAAATGTTTAATCTATAGGCTGAAGCAGGAGAGAAAAGGAACTGTGTGAAACCTTTTTTTTTTTTTTTTTTTTTTTTCCTTCCTCTGAAATTGCACTCCAGCTCTAATTGCAGTCTCCTGTTTTCCTCTCCTCTTAACCCCTGAATGGCTCAGACTTTATCTGTTGAAATATGGATCCCCAGAGTCTGGCTACCAATTTGAATAATCTTGCCTCTAAAGTTCAGAATATACAAGATTTTTTGTTACATGCTCCTCGGTCTGAACCTAAAATTCCTATACCGGAGTTTTTTTCTGGAGATCGATCTTGTTTTCTAAATTTTAAATACAATTGTAAATTGTTTCTTTCGCTGAGATCTCATTCTGCTGGAGATCCTGCCCAGCAAGTAAAAATTGTTATTTCTTTACTGCGGGGTGACCCCCAAAATTGGGCATTTTCATTGGCACCAGGGGATCCTGCGTTGCTCAATGTGGATGCGTTTTTTCTGGCTTTGGGGTTGCTTTATGAGGAACCAAATTTGGAGATTCAGGCTGAGAAAGCCCTAATAGCCCTCTCTCAGGGGCAAGATGAAGCCGAAATATATTGCCAAAAATTTCGAAAATGGTCTGTGCTTACTCAGTGGAATGAGTGCGCTCTGGCGGCAATTTTCAGAGAAGGTCTCTCTGATGCTGTAAAAGACGTCATGGTGGGGTTTCCTGCGCCTACTGGTGTGAATGAGTCCATGACAATGGCAATTCAGATTGATCGGCGTTTACGGGAACGCAAACCTGTGCACCAGTTGGCGGTGTCTTCTGAAGAGGCACCACAGAGTATGCAATGTGATAGCTTTCTGTCCAGAAGCGAACGACAGATTTATAGGCGCAAAAATCATTTGTGCTTCTATTGTGGAAATTCTACTCATGTTATATCAGCATGCTCTAAACGAACAAAGAAAGTTGATAAATCCTCTGCTATTGGCACTTTGCAGTCCAAGTTTATTTTGTCTGTAACTCTAATTTGTTCGTTATCTTCTATTGTTGCGGATGCGTATGTGGATTCTGGCGCCGCTTTGAGTCTTATGGATTGGTCCTTTGCCAGGCGCTGTGGGTTTGATCTAGAGCCTCTGGAAGTTCCTATACCTTTAAAGGGTATTGATTCTACACCATTGGCTAGTAACAAACCACAATACTGGACACAAGTGACTATGCGTATGACTCCAGACCATCAAGAGGTGATTCGCTTCCTTGTACTGTATAATCTACATGATGTGTTGGTGCTGGGATTGCCATGGTTGCAAACTCATAACCCAGTCCTTGACTGGAAAACAATGTCTGTACTAAGCTGGGGATGTCAGGGAAATCATGGGGACACATCTTTGGTCTCCATTGCTTCATCTATTCCCTCTGAAATTCCTGAGTTTTTGTCTGATTATCGTGAGGTTTTTGAGGAATCTACTCTTAATTCTCTTCCTCCTCACAGAGATTGCGATTGCGCCATAGATTTGATCCCTGGCAGTAAATTTCCTAAGGGTCGTCTATTCAATCTGTCTGTACCTGGACATGCTGCCATGCGAGAGTATATTAGGGAGTCCTTGGAAAAGGGACATATTCGTCCTTCTTCGTCTCCTCTTGGAGCGGGGTTCTTTTTCGTAGCTAAAAGCGATGGTTCTTTGAGACCTTGTATTGATTATAGACTCTTGAATAAGATCACAGTCAAGTATCAGTATCCTTTGCCATTGCTGACAGATTTATTTGCTCGCATTGAGGGGGTGAAGTGGTTCTCTAAGATTGATCTTCGCGGTGCGTATAATTTGGTGCGAATTAAGCAGGGGGATGAGTGGAAAACCGCATTTAATACGCCCGAGGGCCATTTTGAGTATTTGGTGATGCCTTTTGGTCTGTCAAATGCCCCTTCGGTCTTTCAGTCTTTTATGCACAATATTTTCCGTGAATATCTGGATAAATTTATGATTGTGTATTTGGACGATATCTTGATTTTTTCGGATGACTGGGAATCTCATGTTCAACAAGTTAGGAGGGTTTTTCAGGTTTTGCGGACCAATTCTCTGTTTGTTAAAGGTTCAAAGTGTGTTTTTAGGGTTCAGAAGATTTCTTTTTTGGGGTACATTTTTTCCCCCTCTTCTATTGAGATGGATCCTGTGAAGGTTCGGGCTATTTGTGACTGGACGCAACCGACTTCTCTTAAGGGCCTTCAGAAATTTTTGGGCTTTGCTAACTTTTATCGTCGATTCATAACTGGTTTTTCTAGCGTTGTCAGGCCTTTGACTGATTTGACTAAAAAGGGTGCTGATGTTGCAGATTGGTCTCCTGCTGCTGTGGAGGCCTTTCGGGAGCTTAAGCGCCGTTCTTCTTCTGCTCCGGTGTTGTGCCAGCCTGATGTTTCTCTTCCTTTTCAGGTGGAAGTTGATGCTTCCGAGATCGGAGCGGGGGCGGTTTTGTCGCAGAAAAGTTCAGATTGTTCAGTGATGAGACCTTGTGCGTTCTTTTCTCGAAAATTTTCGCCCGCCGAGCGAAATTATGACGTCGGTAATCGGGAGCTTTTGGCGATGAAGTGGGCATTCGAGGAGTGGCGTCATTGGCTTGAGGGTGCTAAACATCAGGTGGTGGTCTTGACTGATCACAAAAATTTGATTTATCTTGAGTCGGCCAGACGTCTGAATCCTAGACAGGCGCGCTGGTCGTTGTTTTTCTCCCGGTTTAATTTTGTGGTTTCGTATCTGCCAGGTACTAAGAATGTGAAGGCGGATGCCCTTTCTAGGAGTTTTGAACCTGATTCCCCTGGTGATTCTAAACCTACGGGTATACTTAAGGATGGGGTGATATTGTCTGCTGTCTTCCCAGACCTGCGACGTGCTTTACAAGAGTTTCAGGCGGATCGGCCTGATCGTTGTCCGCCTGGTAGATTGTTTGTGCCGGATGAGTGGACCAATAGAGTCATCTCGGAGGTTCATTCTTCTGCGTTGGCAGGTCATCCGGGAATTTTTGGTACCAGAGATTTGGTGGCTAGGTCCTTCTGGTGGCCTTCCCTGTCTCGGGACGTGCGTACTTTTGTGCAGTCTTGCGATGTTTGTGCTCGGGCCAAGCCTTGTTGTTCTCGGGCTAGAGGGTTGTTGTTGCCCTTGCCTGTTCCTAAGAGGCCTTGGACACACATCTCTATGGATTTTATTTCTGATCTCCCTGTTTCTCAGAAGATGTCCATCATTTGGGTGGTGTGTGACCGCTTTTCTAAGATGGTTCATTTGGTGCCCTTGCCCAAGCTGCCTTCCTCATCTGAGTTGGTGCCCCTGTTTTTTCAGAATGTGGTTCGGCTGCATGGTATTCCGGAGAATATCGTTTCCGACAGGGGATCCCAGTTTGTGTCCAGATTTTGGCGGGCGTTTTGTGCCAGGATGGGCATTGATTTGTCTTTTTCGTCTGCATTTCATCCCCAGACAAATGGCCAGACGGAACGTACTAATCAGACCTTGGAGACTTATTTGAGGTGTTTCGTGTCTGCTGATCAGGATGACTGGGTCTCCTTTTTGCCGTTGGCTGAGTTTGCCCTTAATAATCGGGCCAGTTCTGCCACTTTGGTCTCCCCTTTCTTTTGCAATTCAGGGTTCCATCCTCGTTATTCATCTGGTCAGGTGGAGTCTTCGGATTGTCCTGGAGTGGATACCATGGTGGATAGGTTGCATCGTATTTGGGGGCAGGTGGTGGACAATTTGGAGTTGTCCCAGGAGAGGACTCAACGTTTTGCTAATCGCCATCGTCGTGTTGGTCCTCGTCTTCGTGTTGGGGACTTGGTGTGGTTGTCCTCCCGTTTTGTCCCTATGAGGGTCTCTTCTCCTAAGTTTAAGCCTCGGTTCATCGGTCCTTATAAGATTTTGGAAATTCTTAACCCTGTGTCTTTTCGTTTGGACCTCCCAGCATCCTTTGCTATCCATAATGTCTTCCATCGGTCATTATTGCGGAGGTATGAGGTACCACTTGTGCCTTCTGTTGAGCCTCCTGCTCCTGTGCTGGTTGAGGGTGAATTGGAGTACGTGGTGGAGAAAATCTTGGACTCCCGTGTTTCCAGACGGAGACTTCAATATCTGGTGAAATGGAAGGGCTACGGTCAAGAGGATAATTCTTGGGTTACTGCTTCTGATGTTCATGCTTCTGATTTGGTCCGTGCCTTTCATAGGGCTCATCCAGATCGCCCTGGTGGTTCTTGTGAGGGTTCGGTGCCCCCTCCTTAAGGGGGGGGTACTGTTGTGATTCGGTTCGTGGGCTCCCCCGGTGGTCTCTTGTGGTACTGGTGTCCTGCAAGCTTTGCCTTCTCAGTTCACCTGTTCCTATCAGGATGTGGGTGTATCCTATTTAACCTTGCTCCTCAGTCATTCTAATGCTGGCCATCAATGTATCCAGAGTGATTCTGTTGCATGTTCCTGCTCCCAGTTTTCTGCTCAGCTAAGTTGGACACTTTAGTCCTTAAGTCTATTTTTGTATGTTTTGTCCAGTTTGCACTTATGTGAATCTCTGCAGCTGGAAGCTCTTGTTGGGCTGAAATTACCACTCCAGTGGCATGAGTTGTCACATGAGTTAAGGTAATTTCAGGATGGTGTTTTGAAGGGTTTTGCAGCTGACCGCGAAGTCCTCTGTTGTATCTTTCTGCTATTTAGTTAGCGGGCCTCTCTGTGCTAAATCTGCTTTCATACTACGTGTGTCTTTTCATCTGCTCTCACCGTTATTATATGTGGGGGGCTGCTATCTCCTGTGGGGACATTCTCTGGAGGCAAGCCAGGACTGTGTTTTCTTCTACCAGGGGTAGTTAGTTCTCCGGCTGGCGCGCGGCATCTAGAGACAACGCAGGAATGCCCCCTGGCTACTTCTAGTGTGGTGTGTAGGTTTAGCATCGCGGTCAGCTCTAGTTTCCATCACCCGAGAGCTTGTCCGTTTATTCTATGCTTCTGATGTTTCCTTGCCATTGGAAACCTTAACAGGGGGGATGATGAGGGGCTGTGTGGGGAATGGGAGATTGATGAGAGGCTGTGTGGGGGATGATGAGAGACTGTGTGGGAAATGGGAGGATGATGAGGCGCTGTGGGGGAATGGGGGGCTGTGAAGAGAATGGGGGATGATGAGAGCCTGTGGGGGATGATGAGGGCCTGTGTGGGGAATGGGGGGATGATGAGGGGCTGTGTGGGGAATGGGGGGATGATGAGCGGCTGTGTGGGGGATGATGAGGGGTTATGGGTGTGATGAGGGGCTGTGCTGTGATGGGGGTGATGAGGGGCTGTGGGGGGATGAGGGAATGGGGTGATGAGGAGCTGGGTGGGGAATGGGGGGATTGTGTGTGGGGAGAATTGGAGTGGGTATGGGGGTGTTTATTGTGTGGTGGGAGATTTTGAGTGGGGATCGGGGATTTAATGTGTGGGGGGGCATTAATGTGTGGGGGGATTTGTCATGGAGATGGGGGTGTTTAATGTGTGGGGATTTGCAGTGGAGATGGTGGATTTAATGTGTTGGGGACATTTGGAGTGAGGATGAGGGATTTAATGTGTGTGGGGAGATTTGGACTGGAGATAGGGTTATTTATTGTGTGGGGGGAGATTTGGAGTAGAGATGGGGTTATTTATTGTGTGTGAGGAGATTTGTAGTGGGGATGGGGGATTTAATGTGTGGGGGAGATTTAAGACACAAAATGAAGAGCAAAGGGGTAGATGGGGTTATGTATGAGGAAACAGTAGGGGGGAATGGGGGGTTTATATGAGGAAACAGTATGAGGGAATGGGGGGTGTTGTGAATTTGGTTTTTGGGCTCCCCCGGTGGTCACTGGTGGTACTGGACTTGTGTGCTTCACTTTCTCTGTTCACCTGTTTCCATCAGGATATGGGAGTATCCTATTTAGCCTTGCTGCTCAGTTATTCTAGTGCCGGCCATCAATGTAACCAGAGCCTTTCTGTTGCATGTTCCTGCTTCTAGACTACTATCAGCTAAGTTGGACTCTTAGTCCTAAGTTTGTTTGCATTTTTGTTCCAGTTCACAGTTATGTTATGTTTCTGTAGCTGGAAGCTCTTGTGGGCCGAAATTACCACTCCGGTGTCATGAGTTGACACATGAGTCTTAAAGTAATTTCTGGATGGTATTTTAATAGGGTTTTCAGCTGACCGTGAAGTTCCCTATTGTATCTTCTTACTATCTAGTAAGAGGACCTCGCTTTGCTGAACCTACCTTCATACTGCGTATGTCTTTTCCTCTGAACTCACCGTCAATATATGTGGGGGGCTTCTGTCTCCTTTTTGGGGGAATTTCCCTAGAGGTAAGCCAGGTCTGTTTTTTCCTCTATTAGGGTTAGTTAGTTCTCCGGCTGGCGCTGGGCGTCTAGGGATAAAACGTAGGTACGTCACCCGGCCACTGTTAGTTGTGTGGTAGGTTTAGCTCACGGTCAGCTCGAGATTCCATCACCCAAGAGCTAGTCTGTTATTTAAGTTATCTGACGTTCCCTTGCCATTGGGAACCATGACAGGGGGGCATGTATGAGGAAACAGTACAGGAAATGGAAAGCATGTACAAGTAAACAGTCTGGGGGAATGAGGGCATGTATGAGGAGTACTGGGGAATGGGGGGTATGTATGAGAAAACAGTATGGGGGAATGGGGGGCATATATGAGGAAACAGTATGGGGGATGGGTGCAGACACAGTATGGTGAGTGGGGATGGATGCAGACAGTATGGGGAGAGAACAGGGAATGTATGTGGACACAGTATGAGTAGCGATGTGAAAAATGTATGTGGACAGAGTACGGGGAGTGACGGTGATGGGATGTGTGCAGGCACAGTATGGGGAGTCAGGTGAGCAGGCAGTATAGAAAGTGAGGGGGCAAATATATGAGACAGTATGGTGAACAGGGGGATGTGAGAGGAGACAGTATAAGGAAGGAGAAGAATAGTGCGAGGAGACAGTATGGGGGAGAAAAGTGTGTGGGCACAGTATAGAAACTGAGCAGTAGGGGCGTAGCATGGGGGACAGTGTAAGGGCACAGCCAGGAGGGGACAGTATACTAAGGAGGGGGAGTGTGATGAGAGGGTACAGTATAAATACTGGGCCCTATAGGGAGAGACAGTATGAGAGTGTAGGATGGAGGGGCTGCCGTCATGGCCGTCAGTAATCCCTGTATCACCCCCTGGCCCCCTCCCAGCACAAGATCATGTTTTCTTCTCTGAGTACCTTGGTGCTGCTTCTCTGTGTCCTCTGGGATCTCCCAGCACGAGAGTGTATTCCCTACAGACAGTGCCGCAATTAAAGAGTCACAGTCCGGCTTCAGTTCAACTTCAACATCTTTACTTATCACAGCATTATCCAGGGCACAGTCATTCATAACAATTGGCAACGCTTTCCCTTGCCTCTCCTCTCTGCAGCTATGCCTGTTCCAGGGACGGTTCATTTCCTCTGGTACCTCAGTGTCCTCAATGCCCGGAATTCCTGCTTCTCGTGGGGGTATTCTCTGCCATTTTGCCCCGGTCCTTAGAATAGCGGCCCACGCAAAAATCTGCCACATCTTGGATACCTTGCTCCCGTTCTGCTTAACCTTCTTTTCGCAGCACTGCAGTCCCACTTATACTGCACCACTTTCTCTGATATTGCTGTGCTTCGTTCTGTACTCTGGCCCCCTGGATACTGACTGCTGGGCCCACTCTTCTGATAAACATTGAGGGGTACGGTGTTGCTCTGGGCTCCACACGGGCGCCCCGGCCCCAACTGAACTAAACCGGAAAGACCTCTCTATCTTATCCCACCGTGCCCCTCCTACAATTAACTATTCCCTTTCCCATATCTATAATGCCCCCATCTAGTGGCCAACTTGGGGTACTACTTCCCTAACACTAAACCTAATGACAGGCCCAGGGTACTTCACTTTCCCTAACAAAACAGTACATGTGCAAATTAATGTCAGAGACTCAGAACATATAATACATTAGACAGAGTAATAAGCTTTATGCGTAGCAGTACTCATATGTAGGGTTGATAATACACCAATGAGTGTAGCAGTATCACCTGTACATAAACATAGTGAAGGCATACAATATATAATTGTCACATCCCCTTCAAGAGGACAGTGTGAAGAGGGGGACCGGTATGGAAAGGAGAGGTCAGTGTAAAGAGCATGTACCATAAGAGGGACAGTGTGGGGGTCATGTTTTGTGCAGACAATATAGTGAGGGGCAATTTTTTATTCAGGAGCATTATAATGACACTTCTATCTTTAAGGGCATCATGTGGAGATTTTCTGCAAAAGACCGGAGAAATGGAAGTCTGCAGAGATGAGCTGTGGATGAGAAAACTCATCATGGGATCTGTACAAGATGAAGAAAAGAAGGAGAACGACTCCAGAGACGATGTAATCTATAAGGTACCTGGATGTAAATGTTATTTGTGATACTAATTAATTCTCATGTTATTATTTATGTTAGGGGCATTAAAGGGGATGTCCAGGTTTGTAATGAGTCTGAAGTCATTCTATGTGACTGCAGACTTCTGAATTCTCACAGTGCGTCCTGCACGCTGTCAGGATTCTCCCGTGCTGGCGATTTACATACATGTGGTCACGTGCTGACTAGACATGTGTGGCCTCACTCAATGAAAATTAACTGAGTGAGGCCGGGCACATCTAGTCGGAATGTGGCCAGAAGTATACAAATCACATGGTTGTGCTGACATGACTGTCCACTGGCAAGGGAGAAACCTAAAAGTATGCAGTGCATTCGTTGTGAGAATTCAGAAGCCTGCAATGTCAGGATTCAGTTCTGCAGGTTCCAGTAGTCATCACATTGATACTTCCCTCATGTGTGATTTTCATACTTATGGTCCTGTTGCAACTAGCTTCTCTTCCTGCTTGTCTCAGTTTTTCACTGAACATTGAGAGCATTAGGGAGAGCAGCTCGTTGGTACATGACTAAGTGTGCAAATCACATAAATCCTTGGGTAGGGGGGCACCAACCTGAATTCTTGCCCTGGGTGCCAGAAACCCTAGATACACCTCTGCCTCTTACTAGACCCCAAATACATTAGCTGCTTCCTAGCTGGAAACAAGTGTCACCAGCATCTCAAAATGTCAGCTGTGATGTTCCTCAGTGAGGCCTGATGCCAACGAGAGCCTGTAAGTTTGGCCCTCTCAAAGCTACTTAGGTTGAAAGGAGGAAATGTTCTGGAAAGCAGTCAATCCTAATGGCAATTCGGACTGCTGACTTGCAGGGGAGTGACACAGTCTTGCAAGAAGGCTATGCTTGTTAAGAGAAAAAGTTGTAGCTGGTTATTAAGAAACCTAACCGGAAAAAACATTCCTCATGTAAGGCCGTTTTCACATTTGCGGTTGTGTCCGCAGCATTTCTGACGCATACATCCGCAGGTGTCTTGATTTCATATCTTTTACATTGTGGATGCAGGTTCATGCGTTTGCATGCGTTCGCCTGCGTTTGCTTACACATGCCTCTTTTCGCAGGGTGCGGCTAACGCACCATGTTGCAATTTTTGAGGCAGCAAATTTCGATCAAATATGAGCAGGCATGCGCATGCGGATGAGTGCGTTAAAAAACGCTTTACTGTCTATGGGAAAGCATGCGTACGCATGCGTTCGCTCCGCTTGCGTACTTTGGACTGCACGTGTCCAGGAACTGATTTACACATGCCCATTTAGGCATGCCCTCCTCTGTTGTGAATTTGGATTCTGGGCTCCCCCGGTGGCTACTGGTGGAATTGAACTGGTGTTGTCATCTTCTCTGTTCACCTGTTCCCATCAAGATGTGGGAGTCGCTATATAACCTTGCTGCTCTGTTAGTTGCTTGCCGGTCAACAATGTTATCAGAAGCCTCTCTGTGCTTGTTCCTGCTCCTAGACAACTACTAGATAAGTTGGACTCTTGTCCATGTTTGTTTTTGCATTTTTGTTCCAGTTCACAGCTGAAGTTTCGTTACTGTGTCTGGAAAGCTCTTGTGAACAGGAATTGCCACTCTGGTGTTATGAGTTAATGCCAGAGTTTTAAAGTAATTTCTGGATGGTGTTTTGATAGGGTTTTCAGCTGACCATGAAAGTGTCCTTTCTGTCTTCTGCTATGTAGTAAGTGGACCTCAAATTTGCTAAACCTATTTTCATACTACGTTTGTTATTTCATCTTAATTCACCGCCAATACATGTGGGGGGCCTCTGTCTCCTTTCGGGGTATTTCTCTAGAGGTGAGCTAGGACTAATATTTTCCTCTGCTAGCATTATTTAGTCCTCCGGCTGGTGCTGGGCATCTAGAATCAACGTAGGCATGCTACCCGGCCACTGCTAGTTGTGCGTTAGGTTTAGTTCATGGTCAGATCAGTTCCCATCTTCCAAGAGCTAGTTCCTATATATGCTGATGCTATGTTCTCTTGCCATTGAGAACATGACAGTTTGACCGGCCCACTAAAGGGTTAAAATCCTTGGCTGAGAAAGGAGAGAAATAAGAAGTCTGCTGAGAATTTTTTTTTTTTTTTTTCCTCCTTCTAATCTTTGAATGGCTCTGTGTCCACCTGTTTGTAATGGATCTTCAGAGTGTAACTGCAGGTTTGAATAATCTCGCCACGAAGGTACAAAATTTGCAAGACTTTGTTTGTCATGCACCTGTATCTGAGCCGAGAATTCCTTTGCCGGAATTTTTCTCGGGGAATAGATCTGGGTTTCAGAATTTTCGAAATAATTGCAAATTATTTTTGTCCCTGAAATTTCGCTCTGCCGGAGACCCTGCACAGCAGGTCAGGATTGTGATTTCCTTGCTCTGGGGCGACCCTCAGGACTGGGCTTTTTCATTGACACCAGGGGATCCTGCGTTGCTCAATGTGGATGCGTTTTTTCTGGCCTTGGGGTTGCTTTATGACGAACCTCATTTGGAGCTTCAGGCAGAAAAAACTTTGATGTCCCTATCTCAGGGGCAAGATGAAGCGGAAATTTACTGTCAAAGATTCCGTAAATGGTCTGTGCTTACTCAGTGGAATGAGTGCGCCCTGGCGGCGACTTTCAGAGAGGGTCTCTCTGATGCCATTAAGGATGTTATGGTGGGGTTCCCTGTGCCTGCGGGTCTGAATGAGTCCATGACAATGGCTATTCAGATCGATAGGCGTTTGCGGGAGCGCAAACCAGTGCACCATCTGGCGGTGTCCACTGAGAAGTCGCCAGAGAGTATGCAGTGTGATAGAATTCTGTCCCGAAGCGAGCGGCAGAATTTTAGACGGAAAAATGGGTTGTGTTTCTATTGTGGTGATTCTACTCATGTTATATCAGCATGCTCTAAGCGCACTAAAAAGCTTGATAAATCTGTTTCCATTTGCACCTTACCGTCTAAGTTTATTCTATCTGTGACCCTGATTTGCTCTTTGTCATCTATTACCACGGACGCCTATGTCGACTCTGGCGCCGCTTTGAGTCTTATGGATTGGTCCTTTGCCAAACGCTGTGGGTATGATTTAGAGCCTTTGGAGACTCTTATTCTTTTGAAGGGGATTGACTCCACCCCATTGGCTAATAATAAACCACAATACTGGACACAAGTAACTATGCGTATTAATCCGGATCACCAGGAGATTATTCGCTTTCTGGTGCTGCATAATCTACATGATGATTTGGTGCTAGGATTGCCTTGGCTGCAATCTCACAACCCAGTCCTCGACTGGAAAGCTATGTCTGTGTTGAGCTGGGGATGTAAGGGGGCTCATGGGGATGTACCTGTGGTTTCCATTTCATCATCTATTCCCTCTGAAATTCCTGAGTTCCTGTCTGACTATCGTGACGTCTTTGAAGAATCCAAGCTTGGTTCATTACCTCCGCACCGAGAGTGCGATTGTGCCATAGATTTAATCCCGGGTAGTAAATACCCAAAGGGTCGTTTATTTAATCTGTCTGTGCCTGAACATGCTGCTATGCGAGAATATATAAAGGAGTCCTTGGAAAAGGGACATATTCGTCCATCGTCATCTCCCTTAGGAGCCGGTTTTTTCTTTGTGTCAAAAAAAGACGGCTCTTTGAGACCATGTATCGATTATCGGCTTTTGAATAAAATCACTGTAAAATATCAATACCCATTGCCGTTGCTGACTGATTTGTTTGCTCGCATAAAGGGGGCCAAGTGGTTCTCTAAAATTGACCTTCGTGGGGCGTATAATTTGGTGCGAATCAGGCAGGGGGATGAGTGGAAAACCGCATTTAATACGCCCGAGGGCCACTTTGAGTATTTAGTGATGCCTTTTGGTCTTTCAAATGCTCCGTCAGTTTTCCAGTCCTTTATGCATGATATTTTTCGCGATTATTTGGATAAATTTATGATTGTGTATCTGGATGATATTCTGATTTTTTCGGATGACTGGGACTCTCATGTCCAGCAAGTCAGGAGGGTTTTCCAGGTTTTGCGGTCTAATTCTTTGTGTGTGAAGGGTTCTAAGTGTGTTTTTGGGGTACAGAGGATTTCCTTTTTGGGATATATTTTTTTTCCCTCTTCCATTGAAATGGATCCTGTCAAGGTTCAAGCTATTTGTGATTGGACGCAGCCCTCTTCTCTTAAGAGTCTTCAGAAATTTTTGGGCTTTGCTAACTTTTATCGTCGATTTATTGCTGGTTTTTCGGATATTGCTAAGCCATTGACCGATTTGACTAAGAAGGGTGCTGATGTTGCTGATTGGTCCCCTGACGCTGTGGAGGCCTTTCGGGAGCTTAAGCGCCGTTTTTCCTCTGCCCCTGTGTTGCGTCAGCCTGATGTTGCTCTACCTTTTCAGGTTGAGGTCGACGCTTCTGAGATCGGAGCTGGGGCAGTGTTGTCGCAGAAAAGTTCTGACTGCTCCGTGATGAGGCCTTGTGCCTTCTTTTCCCGTAAATTTTCGCCAGCTGAGCGGAATTATGATGTTGGGAATCGGGAGCTTTTGGCCATGAAGTGGGCTTTTGAGGAGTGGCGCCATTGGCTTGAGGGGGCCAGACATCAGGTGGTGGTATTGACTGACCACAAAAACGTGATTTATCTTGAGACCGCCAGGCACCTGAATCCTAGACAGGCGCGCTGGTCATTATTTTTCTCTCGGTTTAATTTTGTGGTGTCATACCTACCGGGTTCTAAGAATGTTAAGGCGGATGCCCTTTCTAGGAGTTTTGAGCCTGACTCGCCTGGTAACTCTGAGCCCACAGGTATCCTTAAGGATGGAGTGGTATTGTCAGCCGTTTCTCCAGACCTGCGGCGGGCCTTGCAGGAGTTTCAGGCGGATAGACCGGATCGTTGCCCACCTGATAAACTGTTTGTTCCTGATGATTGGACCAGTAGAGTCATCTCTGAGGTTCATTCTTCTGCGTTGGCAGGTCATCCTGGCATTTTTGGTACCAGGGATTTGGTGGCAAGGTCCTTCTGGTGGCCTTCCCTGTCACGAGATGTGCGAGGCTTTGTGCAGTCTTGTGACGTTTGTGCTCGGGCCAAGCCTTGTTGCTCTCGGGCTAGTGGATTATTGTTGCCCTTGCCTATTCCTAAGAGGCCTTGGACGCACATCTCGATGGATTTTATTTCAGATCTGCCTGTTTCTCAGAAGATGTCTGTCATCTGGGTGGTGTGTGACCGTTTCTCTAAGATGGTCCATTTGGTTCCTCTGCCCAAGTTGCCTTCTTCTTCCGAGTTGGTTCCTCTGTTTTTTCAAAATTTTGTTCGTTTGCATGGTATTCCTGAGAATATCATTTCTGACAGAGGGACCCAATTCGTGTCTAGATTTTGGCGGGCATTCTGTGCTAGGATGGGCATAGATTTATCTTTTTCGTCCGCTTTCCATCCTCAGACGAATGGCCAGACCGAGCGGACTAATCAGACCCTGGAGACATATCTGAGGTGTTTTGTGTCTGCTGACCAGGATGATTGGGTTGCTTTTTTGCCATTGGCGGAGTTCGCTCTCAATAATCGGGCCAGCTCTGCCACTTTGGTGTCCCCGTTTTTCTGTAATTCGGGGTTTCATCCTCGATTTTCCTCTGGTCAGGTGGAAACTTCGGATTGTCCTGGAGTGGATGCTGTGGTGGAGAGATTGCATCAGATCTGGGGGCAGGTGGTGGACAATTTGAGGTTGTCCCAGGAGAAGACTCAGCTTTTTGCCAACCGCCACCGTCGTGTTGGTCCTCGGCTTTGTGTTGGGGATTTGGTGTGGTTGTCTTCTCGTTTTGTCCCTATGAGGGTCTCTTCTCCTAAGTTTAAGCCTCGGTTCATCGGCCCGTATAAGATATTGGAGATTCTTAACCCTGTTTCCTTCCGTTTGGACCTCCCTGCATCCTTTTCTATTCATAACGTATATCATCGGTCATTATTGCGCAGGTATGAGGTACCTGTTGTGCCTTCCGTTGAGCCTCCTGCTCCGGTGTTGGTTGAGGGTGAGTTGGAGTACGTTGTGGAGAAAATCTTAGACTCTCGTGTTTCCAGACGGAGACTCCAGTATCTGGTCAAGTGGAAGGGATACGGCCAGGAGGATAATTCTTGGGTGAATGCATCTGATGTTCATGCCTCTGATCTGGTTCGTGCCTTTCATAGGGCCCATCCTGATCGCCCTGGTGGTTCTGGTGAGGGTTCGGTGCCCCCTCCTTGAGGGGGGGGTACTGTTGTGAATTTGGATTCTGGGCTCCCCCGGTGGCTACTGGTGGAATTGAACTGGTGTTGTCATCTTCTCTGTTCACCTGTTCCCATCAAGATGTGGGAGTCGCTATATAACCTTGCTGCTCTGTTAGTTGCTTGCCGGTCAACAATGTTATCAGAAGCCTCTCTGTGCTTGTTCCTGCTCCTAGACAACTACTAGATAAGTTGGACTCTTGTCCATGTTTGTTTTTGCATTTTTGTTCCAGTTCACAGCTGAAGTTTCGTTACTGTGTCTGGAAAGCTCTTGTGAACAGGAATTGCCACTCTGGTGTTATGAGTTAATGCCAGAGTTTTAAAGTAATTTCTGGATGGTGTTTTGATAGGGTTTTCAGCTGACCATGAAAGTGTCCTTTCTGTCTTCTGCTATGTAGTAAGTGGACCTCAAATTTGCTAAACCTATTTTCATACTACGTTTGTTATTTCATCTTAATTCACCGCCAATACATGTGGGGGGCCTCTGTCTCCTTTCGGGGTATTTCTCTAGAGGTGAGCTAGGACTAATATTTTCCTCTGCTAGCATTATTTAGTCCTCCGGCTGGTGCTGGGCATCTAGAATCAACGTAGGCATGCTACCCGGCCACTGCTAGTTGTGCGTTAGGTTTAGTTCATGGTCAGATCAGTTCCCATCTTCCAAGAGCTAGTTCCTATATATGCTGATGCTATGTTCTCTTGCCATTGAGAACATGACACTCCTCAAAATATCAAAGGCATGCGCATAAAAAGCACAAACACATGCAAAAACGCATACAAAAGCAGCGTTTTTTTGCCGCCATCCATAAGCTGATGCGGATAAAAACCCACTGTGTTTGCATGCATTGGCATGCATTTTTGCATGCGTTTGCCGTTGCGGACAAGACGCTGCGGACTCAACCGCAAATGTGAAACTAGCCTAATCTGTTGCCTAGGATAGACACAACCATATGCATTCCGTGTACCACTGATGTGAAACTGAGATAGGGGACGGGGGCCCACCAGGTCCTTTCATCCAAATAGTTATTTATATTAGAGCAGCTTTCATACTTTTATTCTGCTTCAGTTCACAAAGTCTATGCAGCAAGGCCTTAAATATGTTATAGAAACTTGATTCCAGCTCACCCAGTTGCTCTATGCTCATCCACCTGGGAGTCAGACACCGGCTTCGCCCTGGCCTCACATCAAGGAAAATAGAAAAAATTGGGAGTCCGGCTCAACAGGACTGGATTTTCTTTTTCAAAAGAAATTATAGTGCATACAAAAGAAAAATGTACATGGTCGACATGACGCAGTCGACGCGTTTCGACTGCATGAGTAAGACTGCCTAGTGCAGTCGAAACGCATCCACTGGGTCATGTCGACCATGTAAATTTTTCTTTTGTATGCACTATAATTTCTTTTGAAAAGTAAAAAGAAAAGGAAAATCCAGTCCTGTTGAGCCAGACTCCAATTTTTTCTATTTTCCTTTAAATATGTTCTAAATTAATTTTATTGTTTTGATACAGCTATTTATTGCAGGTTGTGAATCATAAAATAATGGGAGCAATATCAAAAAAAGGCCAGTGCACAGTTCCTGCCAATACATTCACACAGTTACAGAGGTATGGTTTAATTTCAACATCTCCGCAAATTTTGATTTGAAGTGTAAAATATGCAGCAACAATTAACATTTATGACTTTGATGTATGAAATTCCAAGAGTAAAATTTGCAGTCAAATAAGCCATCTTTTCAGAAGAGGATGCTGCAAATAGTAAATGCAAAATGAGAACTGAAATAACCACTGATTTTTGTCAGTAATATGCAAACGTGGTTTGAGACCATAGTCAATAGCATTGTAGTTTTCCTGATTCAGAACAAAATTCAAGTAAAAAATTTACGCAAATCCAGCCTAATAATGCATTAACCCTTTCACAACACATTACGTTCGCAGCTTCAAGTCTCCTAAGGGGACTATTGATTCAGTAAAAAAAAAAAACATAAAAAAAAACAACAACCACAAAAGTTGAAATCATCCCCCATTTTCCCCATTGAAAAAAAACCTAAATATATTTGGTATAGCTGCTTTCAGAAATGTCCGATCTATCAAAATAAAATAATTATTCCAATTGAGACAACAGAATTACGCTTTTCTTGGCCGCCGCAACATTGCAATATAATGCAATAAGAAGTGATAGATACAAAGTTTTGATCTCAAAATGGTATCAATAAAAAACGTCAGCACTGGGTGCACAAAATAAGCCATCATTTAACCCCAGATTCCAAAGAATGAAAACTCTACTGGTCTCGTAAAATGCCAACATAAGCAAAAAAAAATTTTCATACAAATTTCAATTCAATTTCACTGCACTTGGAATTTTTTTCCCGTTTTCCAGTACACTATATAGTCAAATCAATGGTGTTATTCAAAACTACAACTCATCTTGCAAAAAACAAGCCCTCATACGGCTTAAATTGATGGAAAAACAAAAAAGTTATGGCTCTTGGAAGAAGAGGAGGAAAAAACAAAAACAAAAAAGGAAAACAACCATGGTGCAAAGGGGTTAAGCTGCTAAGATTTCTCCCCATAGATTATAGAAAAGTTGATTGGCGTACGTTTATTGACCATTCACATAGGTTCAATATTCAGTGGGTGAAATAAGTAGTGAACACTAGGGTTGAGCGAAACGGATCGGACAAATTCAAAAATCGCCGACTTTCGGCAAAGTCGGGTTTCATGAAACCCGACCCGATCCTAGTGTGGGATCGGCCATGAGGTTGGCGATCTGCGCGCCAAAGTCGCGTTTCGTATGGCATGTTCAGCGCCATTTCTCAGTCAATGAGGGAGGACGCAGAGTGTGGGCAGCGTGATGACATAGGTCTCGGTCCCCACCATCTTAGAGAAGGGCATGACAGTGATTGGCTTGCTTTCTGCGGTGTCACAGGGGCTATAAAGGGGCGTGCACGCCGACCGCCATCTTACTTCTGCCGATCTCAGCATAGGGAGAGGTTGCTACAGCTTCGTCAGAAGAAGGCATATAGTTAGGGAGGGAAGATTAACCCCCAAACCGCTTAACCCCCAAACCGCTTGTGCTGTAGCGATTTCCACTGTCCAACACCAATTTTTTTTGCAGGGACAGTGGAGCCTATTTTTTTGTGCATCAGCTCTGTAGCTTATTAGGCTGCCTTATAAGGCTCCCTGATAGCTGCATTGCTGTTTGCACGCTGCTGTGCAAACCAACTGCTTTTTTAAAAGCAAAAATCCTATTGATCCTTTCTGCAGTTATCTTGTTTATTTGTCCACACTTTTGTGTGCAGCAGTCCTTTTTGTTGCTGCCATACTTGTCCTGAGATCATTGTAGGGAGATTGAAATTGTACTACAGTCGTTGGATTTTTTCACATATCTTCCAGCCACTTTCTGCCACTTACATTGTGTTGTGTTACACACTGGGCCTGAGTTGTGGTGCTGTATCCCCCCCAAAAAAAGGGAGATTCAAATAGTCACAAAGTGGATATACTTCAGTTCTGTTAGTTTGTCGTATATCAGCCAGCCACGTTCTGCCACTTACATTGTGTTGTGTTATACACTGGGCCTGAGTTGTGGTGCAGTCTCCCCCCCAAAAAAGGGTGTTTCAAATTGTCACAAAGTGGATATACGTCAGTTCTGTTAGTTTGTCGTATATAAGCCAGCCACGTTCTGCCACTTACATTGTGTTGTGTTATACACTGGGCCTGAGTTTTGGTTCAGTCTCCCCAAAATAAAAAAGGAGATTTAAATTCTCAACAAGTTTATATACACCTTCTACCTTGTTTTACAGTACCATATAACGGTTGTTATTTTGGTAACATTTTCCCAAAAATGAGGAAGTCTGGTGGAAGAGGCTGTGGGCGGTCGTTGCCAGCTGGTACTGATGGTGGTGGTGGTGGTGGAGCATCTGGTGGTAGTGGGAAAAGCAAAATAGCACCTAAGGCTGGAGGTGTTGAGCCAGCCTCATCGTCTGGCTACACAAGGCCTCGAAGGCTCCCGTATCTTGGAGTAGGAAAACCTCTTTTAAAGCCGGAGCAGCAGGAAAAAGTTTTGGCTTTCCTTGCTGACTCAGCCTCTAGCTCTTTCGCCTCCTCTTCAGAAAGTTCAAAATATAAAAGCAGCGAGTCGTCAGTGGATGCTCCAGGTTAGGAACAAGACGTTTCCTTGTGTCCTTCACCCAAACCAAAAGTGAAGGATGCGTCAGGCGACACCACAGGTTACTCCATGGAGCTCTTTACACATACCGTGCCTGAGTTAGAAAGGGAAATTGTTAACTGCCCATTACAAGATGAATCGGACATGGAGTGCACTGATGCATAGCCACAGCTAGATTATTATGCTGTTCCATTGACTCAGATCACTACATTGCCCTTGCAGTGTACTAAGCCAGAAACTGACCCTGATGAGACTATGGTGCCCCGTCCCGAACGCTATAGCACCTTACACGGTGACACAGAGGAAGGTGCACATGACATTGAAGAGGAGGTGATAGATGACCCAGTTGTTGACCCAGATTGGCAGCCATTGGGGGAAGAGGGTGCCGCTTCCAGTAGCTCAGAAGCGGAGGAGGATGATCCGCAGCAGCCATCTACATCGCAACGGCTGTCATCTGGCAGGCCCGTATCAGGCCAAAAACGTGTGTCAAAAACAAAAACAGTTTTAGGACAGCGTGGCCATCCGGTGAAAGTAGCACAGCGTGCAATTCCTGAAAAGGTATTCGATAGTAGGAAGAGTGCAGTGTGGCAATTTTTTAACCAAGATCCGAATGATCAGTCAAAAGTTATCTGTAAGAAATGCTCAAAGACCTTTAGCAGAGGGGAGAATCTTCAAAATTTAAATACAACGTGCATGCGTAGACATTTAACCAGCATGCACTTGCAAGCCTGGACTAACTACCAAACGTCACGTACCATTGGTGCACCTGCTCAGAATGAAGGTAGTCAGCAACGCTACATTGCTTCCCTCACTGTAAGCCCACCGGTTAGGACGCCACCAGCAGCAAATGTGGAGGTATCGTCGCAAGGCCAAAGCAGTCAGGGAGTCACAATTTATTGGTAGGAAACACTGTATGTAGGCCAACATCAAGAATACCATCACCAACCCTCTCTCAATCCGCCATGTCCACCACCACCACCACCACCGCTAGTTCCACCATATGCAGCTCTCCAGTCCATCTCACCCTACAAGAGACTCTCGTTAGGAAAAGAAAGTACTCATCTTCTCATCCGCGTACACAGGGTTTGAACGCCCACATTGCTAGACTAATCTCGTTAGAGATGATGCCCTACCGGTTGGTTGAAAGCGAAGCTTTCAAAGACCTGATGGCCTACGCAGTACCACGCTATGACCTACCCAGTCGGCACTTCTTTGTGAGAAAAGCCATCCCAGCCATCCCAGCCCTCCACCAGCATGTCAAAGACCGCATTGTCCAGGCACTGAGGCAATCAGTCAGTGGAAAGGTGCACCTCACAACAGATGCATGGACCAGTAGGCATGGCCAGGGACGTTACGTGTTCATCACGGTGCACTGGGTTAATGTGGTGGATGCAGGGTCCACTGGAGACAGCCATAGTGGGACAGTTCTGCCTAGCCCACGGTCTAGGAAACAATTGGCTGTAGGCGTTCGCCACCCCTCCTCCTCCTCCAGAAGCGAAAGCTCGTCCACAGAACGCAGTCGCACGACCACTCTATCAGCAGCTGCCAGTATTGCACACGAGGTGCCCCATTATTGAACAGCTAGTGGTAAGTGTCAGCAGGCTGTGTTACAAATGAAGTGTTTGGGCGACAACAGACACACCGCGGAAGTACTGGCCGAGTACTTGCAGCAAGAAACTTAGTCATGGCTGGGCAGTGTACATCTTGAGGCAGGCAAGGTAGTCAGTAATAACGGAAGGAATTTTATGGCTGCCATAGCCCTTTCAGAACTGAAACACATACCTTGCCTGGCTCACACCTTGAACCTGGTGGTGCAGTGCTTCCTGAAAAATTATCCGGGGTTACCAGCCCTGCTCCTGAAGGTGTGAAGACTTTGCTCGCACATCCGCCGGTCGCCCGTACACTCCAGCCGTATGCTGAACCATCAGCGATCTCTGAATCTTCCCCAGCACCGCCTAATAATCGACGTTGCAACAAGGTGGAACTCCACACTGCACATGCTTCAGAGGCTGTGCGAACAGAGGCATGCTGTAATTTATTTGTGGCAGGAAACACATACACGGGCAGGCACTTGGATGGCAGACATGGAGTTGTCTGGTGTGCAGTGGTCGAAGCTACAAGACCTCTGTCAAGTCCTTCAGTGTTTTGAGGAATGCACACGGCTGGTAAGTGCAGACGACGCCATCATAAGCATGAGAATCCCACTAATGCGTCTGCTGATGCAAAGTTTGACGCACATTAAGGAGCAGGCATCTGCAGCCGAAGAGGAGGGAAGCCTTGATGACAGTCAGCCATTGTCAGCTCAGGGAACTCTCCTGTACGAGGTGGTGGATGAAGAGGAGGAGGAAGATGATGGGGATGAATATTTATGGGAGGAGGATGCTTCTCAGGGGGCAATAGAAACTGGTGGCGTTGCAAGGTCAGGTACAGGGTTTTGGTGGGACACAAGTGATGTTGATTTGCAAGAAAGTGCTCCTGAATCCAGCACAAGCAGTGAATTGACACCTGGAACATTGGCCCACATGGCTGAGTATGTCTTGCGTATCCTAAAAAGGGACCCCCGCATTATCAAAATGATGACGATTACTGGTTGGCCTGCCTCCTGGATCCACGATAGAAAGGAAAATTACAAAATATCATGCCACATGAGAACCTTGAGCAAATATAGGCTACCAAACAAGCAACTCTTGTAGACCGTTTGGTTCAGGCATTCCCAGCACACAGCTGGTTCTAACACGAGCCGTAGTGGGCAACATGGCAGATGTGTTAGAGGTGCACAAATCCGAAGTGGCGTTGGACAGAGGGGTTTTATGACCAGGTTGTGGAGTGATTTCGCAACGACCGCTGACACGACAGGTACTGCTGCATTGATTCAAAGTGACAGGAGACAGCATTTTTCCAGTATGGTTACGAACTACTTTTCCGCCCTTATCGATGTTCTCCCTCACAGGTCATTCCCCTTTGATTACTGGGCATCTAAAATAGACACCTGGCCTGCATTGGCAGAATATGCATTACAGGAGCTCGCATGCCCTGCTGCTAGTGTGCTATCAGAAAGAGTATTCAGTGCTGCTGGTTCAATACTGACCGAAAAAAGGACACGTCTGGCTACCTGAAATGTTGATGATCTAACCTTCATTAAAATGAACCAATCATGGATTTCAAATTATTTGGCCCCACCTTCCCCTGCTGACATGTAGCTTGCCTGAAAAATGTCTTGCTTTTGGCCTCCTCTTACTGACTTCTCTAATTCCTCCATTTGCAGCTGCTGAATGTCCACCATAGGCCATTTTCATACCTCCCTAAATGGGCTGACTCCCCCCCACAGGGCTGTGGTCACCACCTGGCGCAAGCACCCGTGCAAGTGCTGTTTGCCTGGACAGGTGGGTGTGCCCACTCTTGGGCGACGGCACTGGCACAGGGTCCCTCATAGTACAATGAAGTGTCTCTGACGGTGGTGATGCACAACCAACGTCAGACACGCCGTCGTAATATGAGGGGCCCTGTGCCAGTACCGCCGCCCACGAGAGAGTGTTCCCCCCAGCTCGAACAGTGCTCTACCACTTGCAATACTTACCTCTTTCTGCTCCACCACTGTGTAGTCTGTGCTGTTAAATCCTTCAATGGCACTGCCAATACAAATTTGTTAAAATGATAGATGATAGTTAAAATATACAGGGGCCCTGGCCTCCATTTAGACCAGTTAATAATTTGCACCTTCTACCACTGTCTGCTACTCAGCAGAGGAGCCCACCCCTGTACCTAGCTATGCCACCTGTTTATTTCTGAAAAAAATTTTGGCAGACATTTAGCCTACTTACTTATTTGGGCCTACTCACTGTGTCAGCCTCTCATTACAGTTGTCCTCCGCTGAACAAAGCAATGCCGCCAGTTTAGTCCTGTTACCAATTTTGAACTGCATTTAGCCTACTTACTTATTTGGGCCTACTCACTGTGTCAGCTGCTCATTACAGTTGTCCTCCGCTGAACAAAGCAATGCCGCCAGTTTAGTCCTGTTACCAATTTTGAACTGCATTTAGCCTACTTACTTATTTGGGCCTACTCACTGTGTCAGCCTCTCCTTACAGTTATCCTCCGCTGAACAAAGCAATGCCACCTGGTTAGTCCTGTTACCAATTTTGAACTGCATTTAGCCTACTTACTTATTTAGGCCTACTCACTGTGTCAGCCTCTCCTTACAGTTGTCCTCCGCTGAAAAAAGCAATGCCGGCAGTTTAGTCCTGTTACCAATTTTGAACTGCATTTAGCCTACTTACTTATTTGGGCCTACCCACTGTGTCAGCCACTCCTTACAGTTGTCCTCCACTGAACAAAGCAATGCCGCCTGGCTAGTCCTGTTACCAATTTTGAACTGCATTTAGCCCACTTTATTATTTGGGCCTATATCTGTGTTTCCTCATCATCCTGCCCATTGCCCAGCCACTGCTAGATGAGTCTGCTGGTACATTGACCCAGACCACTACATTCCCCTTGCACTCTACACAGCCAGAATCTGACCCTGCTGAAAGTCAGGTTCCCCTTCCCACATACTATACCACCTACCTTACATGGGACAAAGAGGAAGGTGCAGATGAAAGTGCAGGTTCCTTCATCAGGTGGGGGGGTGTTGTGAATTCCGCTCTTGGGCTCCCTCCGGTGGTTGTAAGTAGCACTTTTGTGAATTCTGCTCTTGGGCTCCCTCCTGTGGTTTTGAGTGGTATAGCTGCTTCTTGGATTTAGCATCAGCAGCTGCCTCCACTGATCGTCTTTCTGGCTCGGCTATTTTAGTCTGGCCTTATCCCTCAATCAATGCCAGTTGTCAATTGTTCCTGCTTGGAGTCACTGCTCTTTTGGATTTCCCTGACACTCTGACCAGTTCTGCAAAGATAAGTCCTTGCTTGTCCTTTTGCAGTCCACTTGTTGTGGACTTAATTATTCAGCACATTCTATGTTTTGTTTATTTGTCCAGCTTATCAGTATGGATCTATTCAGCTAAGCTGGAAGCTCTGGGCAGCAGATTTTGCACTCCACACCTTTAGTCAGGTGTGGAGATTTTTGCTTTTCTCTGCGGTGGACTTTTTCTAGTTTTTATTACTGACCGCCAGTGTTCTTTCCTGTACTATCTATCTAGCTAGAAGTGGCCTCCTTTGCTAAATCTTGTTTCATACTACGTATGTCATTTCCTTCTCCTCTCACAGTCATTATTTGTGGGGGGCTGTCTATCCTTTGGGGATTTTCTCTGAGGCAAGATAGCTTTCCTGTTTCTATCTTTAGGGGTAGCTAGTTCTCTGGCTGTGACGAGGTGTCCAGGGAGTGACAGGAACATCCCACGGCTACTGCTAGTGTTGTGTTAAGATCAGGAACTGCGGTCTGTATAGTTACCACCTGCTCAGGGCTAGTCGCATGTCGCTCCTAAATCACCAGTCCATAACAGTACAACTGGCATAAAAAATGAGTTGAATGCATCTCAAAAGAAGGAAAAGAAAAAGAGTTCTGAGCCATTTTTTTTTTCTTTAGTCTGTTTTGTCTTTTTCCTTCCTCTTAATCTCTGGGTGGTTCAGGATTTGGGCACGGACATGGATGTTCAGGGTTTGTTTTCTCGTGTCGATCAGCTTGCTGCAAAAGTTCAGAGTATCCAAGATTATGTTGTTCAGACTCCAGCCTTAGAGCCTAGAATTCCTACTCCAGATTTGTTTTACGGGGATAGATCTAAGTTTTTGAACTTTAAAAATAACTGCAAATTGTTTTTTGCTCTGAAACCCCGTTCCTCTGGTGACCCCACTCAGCAAGTTAAAATAGTTATTTCTCTGCTGCGTGGCGACCCTCAGGACTGGGCATTCTCCCTTGAGTCAGGGGATCCGGCATTGCTTAATGTAGATGCATTTTTTCAGTCGCTCGGATTATTGTATTACGAACCTAACTCTGTGGATCATGCGGAAAAAACCTTGTTGGCCCTGTGCCAGGGTCAGGAAGCGGCAGAATTATACTGCCAGAAATTTAGAAAATGGTCTGTGCTCACTAAATGGAATGAGGATGCTCTGGCAGCAATTTTCAGAAAGGGTCTTTCTGAAGCCCTTAAAGATGTTATGGTGGGGTTCCCCACGCCTGTTGGTTTGAGCGAGTCTATGTCTCTGGCCATTCAGATTGATCGGCGCCTGCGTGAGCGCAAAGTGGTGCACCATATGGCAGCATCCTCTGAACAGAGTCCTGAGCCTATGCAATGTGATAGGATTCTGACTAGAGCGGAACAGAGGGGATACAGACGTCATAATGGTCTGTGTTTTTACTGTGGTGATTCTGCTCATACTATTTCTGATTGCCCTAAGCGTATTAAGAGGGTCGCTAGATCTGTTACCATTAGTACTGTACAGCCTAAGTTTCTCTTGTCTGTGACCCTGATTTGCTCATTGTCATCTTTTTCTGTCATGGCATTTGTGGATTCAGGTGCTGCCCTGAACATAATGGACTTAGAATTCGCCAGGCGCTGTGGTTTTTCTTTGCAGCCTTTGCAGAGCCCTATTCCTTTGAGGGGTATTGATGCCACACCGTTGGCCAAGAATAAACCTCAGTATTGGACTCAGCTGACTATGTGCATGGCTCCAGCACATCAGGAAGATTGTCGTTTTCTGGTGTTGCATAATTTACATGATGTTGTTGTACTGGGGTTTCCATGGTTACAAGTACACAATCCAGTGTTGGATTGGAAATCGATGTCTGTAACTAGTTGGGGTTGTCAAGAGGTACATAGTGACGTTCCTCTAATGTCAATTTCCTCTTCCCCCTCTTCTGATGTTCCTGAATTTTTGTCAGATTTCCAGGATGTATTCGATGAGCCCAAGTCCAGTTCCCTTCCTCCACATAGGGACTGTGATTGTGCTATTGACTTGATTCCAGGCTCTAAGTTCCCTAAGGGCCGACTTTTCAACCTGTCTGTGCCAGAACATACCGCCATGCGGAGCTATGTTAAAGAGTCCTTGGAGAAGGGGCATATTCGGCCGTCTTCGTCACCATTGGGAGTGGGATTCTTTTTTGTGGCCAAGAAGGATGGCTCCTTGAGACCCTGTATTGATTATCGCCTTCTTAATAAGATCACGGTCAAATTCCAATACCCTTTACCTTTGCTCTCTGATTTGTTTGCTCGGATTAAGGGGACTAGTTGGTTTACCAAGATTGACCTTCGAGGGGCAAATAATCTTGTTCGTATTAAACAGGGTGACGAATGGAAAACTGCAGTTAATACGCCCGAAGGACATTTTGAATATCTGGTGATGCCTTTCGGGCTTTCTAATGCTCCTTCTGTATTTCAGTCCTTCATGCATGATATTTTCCGCAATTATGTTGATAAATTCTTGATTGTGTATTTGGATGATATTTTGATTTTTTCCAATGATTGGGAGTCTCATGTGAAGCAGGTCAGGATGGTATTCCAGATCCTTCGTGATAATGCTCTATTTGTGAAGGGGTCTAAGTGCCTATTTGGAGTTCAGAAGGTCTCTTTTTGGGGTGTATTTTTTCTCCTTCGTCTATAGAAATGGATCCTGTTAAGGTCCAAGCCATTCATGAGTGGATTCAACCCACATCTGTGAAGAGCCTTCAGAAATTTTTGGGCTTTGCTAATTTTTATCGCCGTTTCATTGCCAACTTCTCTAGTGTGGTTAAGCCCCTGACCGATTTGACGAAGAAAGGCGCTGATGTGACAAATTGGTCCTCTGAGGCTGTTGAGGCCTTTCAGGAGCTTAAGCACCGATTTACTTCTGCCCCTGTCTTGCATCAGCCGGATGTGTCTCTTCCTTTTCAGGTTGAGGTTGACGCTTCTGAGATTGGGGCAGGGGTCGTTTTGTCACAGAGGAATTCTGATGGTTCCTTGATGAAACCATGTGCCTTCTTTTCCCGAAAGTTTTCGCCTGCGGAACGCAATTATGATGTCGGCAATCGGGAATTGTTGGCTATGAAGTGGGCATTTGAGTAGTGGCGACATTGGCTTGAGGGAGCCAAGCACCGCGTTGTGGTCTTGACCGATCATAAGAATCTGATTTACCTCGAGTCGGCCAAGCGGCTGAACCCTAGACAGGCTCGATGGTCCCTGTTTTTCTCCCGTTTCGATTTTGTGGTCTCATATCTTCCGGGATCTAAGAATGTTAAGGTATATGCCCTCTCTAGGAGTTTTTTGCCTGATTCTCCTGGAGTTCCTGAGCCGGTTGGCATTCTTAGGGAAGGGGTGATTCTTGCTGCCATCTCCCCTGATTAACGGCGGGTGCTTCAGGACTTTCAGGCTGATAAACCTGACCGCTGTCCTGTGGGGAAGCTGTTTGTTCCTGATAGATGGATAAGTAAGGTAATTTCTGAGGTCCATTGTTCGGTGTTGGCCGGTCATCCTGGGATTTTTGGTACCAGAGATTTGGTTGCTAGGTCCTTTTGGTGGCCTTCCTTGTCGCGGGATGTGCGTTCTTTTGTGCAGTCCTGTGGGACTTGTGCCCGGGCTAAGCCTTGCTGTTCCCACGCTAGTGGGTTGCTTTTGCCTTTGCCTGTCCCTGAGAGGCCCTGGATGCATATTTCCATGGATTTTATTTTGGATCTTCCTGTGTCCCAGAGGATGTCTGTTATCTGGGTGGTTTGTGACCGGTTCTCTAAAATGGTCCATTTGGTAACTTTGCCTAAATTGCCTTCCTCCTCTGATTTGGTTCCATTGTTTTTTCAGCATGTGGTTCGTTTGCATGGCATTCCGGAGAATATTGTGTCTGACAGAGGTTCCCAGTTTGTTTCCAGGTTTTGGCGGGCCTTTTGTGCTAGGATGGGCATTAATTTGTCTTTTTCTTCGGCGTTCCATCCTCAGACAAATGGCCAAACTGAGCGAACTAATCAAACCTTGGAAACCTATTTGAGATGCTTTGTGTCTGCTGATCAGGATGATTGGGTGGTTTTCTTGCCGTTGGCCGAGTTTGCCCTTAATAATCGGGCCAGTTCGGCTACTTTGGTTTTGCCTTTTTTTTGTAATTTTGGTTTCCATCCTCGTTTTTCTTCAGGGCAGGTTGAGCCTTCTGATTGTCCTGGTGTAGATTCTGTGATGGACAGGTTACAGCAGATTTGGACTCATGTGGTGGACAATTTGACGTTGTCTCAGGAAAAGGCTCAGCGTTTTGCTAACCGCCGTCGGTGTGTTGGTCCTCGGCTTCGTGTGGGGGATTTAGTCTGGTTATCTTCTCGTCATGTTCCTATGAAGGTTTCTTCCCCTAAGTTCAAGCCTCGGTTTATTGGTCCTTATAATATTTCTGAGATTATCAATCCAGTGTCTTTTCGTTTGGCCCTTCCAGCCTCTTTTGCCATCCACAATGTTTTCCATAGATCTTTGTTGCGGAGATATGTGGTACCCGTTGTTCCCTCTGTTGATCCTCCTGCCCCGGTGTTGGTTGAGGGGGAGTTGGAATATGTGGTTGAGAAAATTTTGGATTCTCGTTTTTCGAGGCGGAGACTTCAGTATCTTGTCAAGTGGAAGGGTTATGGCCAGGAGGATAATTCTTGGGTGCTTGCCTCCGATGTCCATGCCGCCGATTTGGTTTGTGCTTTTCACTTGGCTCGTCCTGATCGGCCTGGGGGCTCTGGTGAGGGTTCGGTGACCCCTCCTCAAGGGGGGGTACTGTTGTGAATTCCGCTCTTGGGCTCCCTCCGGTGGTTGTAAGTAGCACTTTTGTGAATTCTGCTCTTGGGCTCCCTCCTGTGGTTTTGAGTGGTATAGCTGCTTCTTGGATTTAGCATCAGCAGCTGCCTCCACTGATCGTCTTTCTGGCTCGGCTATTTTAGTCTGGCCTTATCCCTCAATCAATGCCAGTTGTCAATTGTTCCTGCTTGGAGTCACTGCTCTTTTGGATTTCCTTGACACTCTGACCAGTTCTGCAAAGATAAGTCCTTGCTTGTCCTTTTGCAGTCCACTTGTTGTGGACTTAATTATTCAGCACATTCTATGTTTTGCTTATTTGTCCAGCTTATCAGTATGGATCTATTCAGCTAAGCTGGAAGCTCTGGGCAGCAGATTTTGCCCTCCACACCTTTAGTCAGGTGTGGAGATTTTTGCATTTCTCTGCGGTGGACTTTTTCTAGTTTTTATTACTGACCGCACAGTGTTCTTTCCTGTACTATCTATCTAGCTAGAAGTGGCCTCTTTTGCTAAATCTTGTTTCATACTATGTATGTCATTTCCTTCTCCTCTCACAGTCATTATTTGTGGGGGGCTGTCTATACTTTGGGGATTTTCTCTGAGGCAAGATAGCTTTCCTGTTTCTATCTTTAGGGGTAGCTAGTTCTCTGGCTGTGACGAGGTGTCCAGGGAGTGACAGGAACATCCCACGGCTACTGCTAGTGTTGTGTTAAGATCAGGAACTGCGGTCTGTATAGTTACCACCTGCTCAGGGCTAGTCGCATGTCGCTCCTAAATCACCAGTCCATAACAGGGGGGCATTCTCATTGGCGACGTCACTGGCACAGGGCCCCTCATAGTACGCTAAAGTGTCTATGCCTGTGGGAGGCGCCACCCGCCATCAAACACACCGCCGCACTATGAGGGGCCCTGTGCCAGTGCCAATGCCAATGAGTGGCTTGCTCAGGATCACAGCACTTGCAAAGTTGAAAAAACTTGAGCCAGCCCTACCCCCCCACAACTTTAGCCAAATGACCCCCAGTTTTCAATGCTAACTATTATTTTAAAGTAAATTAAGATTGACAAGCTTCAGTAATAAGAATTGATGTTTTTGGCATTAAAATGGGCACTATAGGTGTTTTCCTGTCCTCCACTCACTGCTGACTTTGATTCCCCATTGACTTGCATTGGGTTTCGTGTTTCAGTCGGCCCCCGACTTTACGCAATAATCGGCCGATTTCACCCAACCCGACTTTTGACAAAGTCGGGTTTTGCGAAACCCGACTCGATCCGAAAAAAGTAAAAGTCGCTCAACTCTAGTGAACACGTCACGAATTTTTGAAGTAAATATATTTCTAAAGGTGACATGAAATTCTCACCATATTTCGGTAACAACCCATCCAATCCACACAAGCAAAGAAATCAAATTATAGATGTCCGTAAATTAAGCTATATGTAATAATGAGAAATAACACAGAAAAAACATTGAACACATGAAGAACGAGAGGTGCATGCAAAGTCATGCCACCAGCTGAAGATAATCAGTAATTAGAAAGCAATCCAGCCACTTAGTGAAAAATAAAATCAGCTGGTTCAACTAATGGCCTATAAAAAGGTGTCTCATTACCAAGGTGCCACACAAGAAACATCTCATGATGGGTAAAACCAGTGGGCTGTCTCAAGACTTTCACAACCTTGTTGTGAAATATACAGATGGTATGGTTACAGAGTTTCTAAACTACTAAAGGTTCCAGAGAGCACCATTAAGGCCATTATCCGGAAGTGGAAAGAACATCATTTCACCTTAAACTGGCCACGACGAGGTACTCCCTGCAAGATTTCAGACAGAGGAGTGAAAATAATTATCAGAAGTGTTGTCCAAGAGCCAAGGAGAGCTACAGAAAGACCTGGAATCAGCAGGTACAATTGTTTCAAAGAAGACTATAAGTAATGCACTCAACCTGCATGGCTTTCACCACGCAAGACTCAACTACTGAACAAAAAGCATGTTCAAGGGCGTTTACAGTTTGCTCAACAACATTTAGACAAACCTGAGTAATACTGTGAAATATAACCTGGTTAGATGAGACCAATGTAAGCAAGTGATCTGAATGCAACAGCAGAGGCACCAGGTGGGATCATCAATCTAGTTCCACTTTATTCAATTAATGGTTAAATGTGGGAAACATTATTATCACAGATAAATCACACAAGAACAATATTCACAGTATTATTTACAGGCATCAGTCAACTGCATACATAAATATATTTTGGTTAGTACATTACAAGAGATATATCCTCAAGATCAGTTCGGGGTCTACATTCCAACATTGGTCTAACCAGAGCAAAAACAAGAGCAAAAAAGCGATCATAGGGTTCAATGTGTTATAAAATTATAAACACTATAGTAGAATAATACATAAGAGAACAACTGAATAGGGGAAAGAAAAAGTGCATGAGTGCATCAAAACAAGCTAGGACACAGGATGCATGTGGAAGGCCTTATAATATATAGGACCAGACTGGTAGTCAACCATGAATATACAATTTTGCAAAAAAAGACTAAATGCCCATAGATGTTGATAATATTTAGTAGACCTAGGTGAAAATACCATGTGATTACTTGAAGTATTCAGCCTAAAGACACCGCTAATGCAATGAAGCCAAGTCATATATATGTTACCTAGATGAGTGAGAAGGGACACCAAAGCACCTGCATCCACCCCAGCGTGCATTTTGGCGTTGCCTTCGTCAGGAGGGAGGACATGTGTGCCATGTTTGGCTGTTTTGCATATTTCAGAAACATGGCCAGCATTGATGGTGCCATCATCAGCGTTACTATCTCACTTCTATGTCTGCTTGAAAAAACCCTTCAGGCGATGATGGATGAGGTGGTGGCACAGGAGGAAGAGGAGCAGGAGGGCAATACTACATTCACACTTTTGCCAGGCTTGTCATCCATACATGGCTTGGAGGGTAGGTTCCTGTACCCACAGCGGCCAGGTACACAAGGATCCAGCCAAGTGACACTTTTGGAGGATGGAGCGGAGGATTACATTGAGGAATCATGTTTTCAGAAGGGTAGCACTCCAAGTTGATCACGGGCATCACTCACACGTGGCTGGGGGGATACAGAGGACCCAGACCATATACTCACAACAGAGGTCAACTTGTCGTTGACTCTATGCAGCCTGGCATACATGAGTCAATACATGCTGCTGTACCCAAGCAATGACAGCCGAGTTGCCCGTATTATTACCAGTTCTGATGCCACCCTGCTGGATCCCCTCTACAAGGACAATGTACCTTCCTTCTTTCCTTGGACCGAGATCGCAAAATGCTCAGTGAACACAAGGTCACGCTGTTAGAGGCACTACTGACGGTGTTCCCACTTGACAGTGGGTGCTCGGTGGAAGAACAAGGGATAGGGCAAGGAGGTCGCTAATGCAGTTGGGGCACTGTCACCACCTCGCAAAGCAGGATTAGTATGGCCGAAATATGGAAACACTTCCTCTGCATACCACAACATCCGGCATCACCATCAGATATGGTCCATAACAGCAGGGGGCAGCGTTTCCACAACATGGTGGAAGAGTAACTGTCCACATGTCTCCATGTTATAACTGTTGGGTCTGCCCCATTTAACTTTTTGGTCTCCAAATTGGACACATGGCCTGAGCTTGCCCTTTACGCCTTGGAGGTACTGGCCTGCACGGCAGGAAGTGTATTGTCAGAATGTGTGTTTCGCATAGAAGGGGGTGTAATCACATACAGGAGTATCCGCCTGTCCATAGCCAACATGGACAAGCTCACATTCATTAAAAAGAACCAGGCAAGTATCACAAATAACTTGTCCATACCTTTGGCTAATAAGACAACTATAACAGCTGTACCCAGCTGTTATGACCCCAATGGCGAGGGTCTCAGAGAAATAGGTAAGTCTGCGAAGTACAAAAATCCAGCTCATAGGGCAGTGGTAACTGGGTTGACCATATATCTACTCTTAACGCCAACACTAGAAGTAGCCGGGGAACATGCCTACGTTGGTCGCTAGATGTCTCGCGCCAGCCGGAGAACTAACTACCCCTAGAAGAGGAAAACAAAGACCTCTCTTGCCTCCAGAGAAAGGACCCCAAAAGTAGGATACAAGCCCCCCACAAATAATAACGGTGAGGTAAGAGGAAATGACAAACATAGAAATGAACTAGGTTTAGCAAAGAGAGGCCCGCTTACTAATAGCAGAATGTAGTAAGATAACTTATATGGTCAACAAAAACCCTATCAAACATCCACGCTGGAAATTCAAGAACCCCCGAACCGTCTAACGGCCCGGGGGGAGAACACCAGCTCCCTAGAGCTTCCAGCAAGGACAGGATACAGATTAAGTACAAGCTGGACAAAAATGCAAACAAAAACAAATAACAAAAAGCAAGAAAGCAGACTTAGCTTAATCTAGCAGGAACCAGGATCAGTAGACAAGAGCACAACAGATTAGCTCTGATTACAACGTTGCCAGGCATTGAACTGAAGGTCCAGGGAGCTTATATAGCAACACCCCTGAACTAACGGCCCAGGTGAGCATACAAGGGATGACTGACATATCCAGAGTCAAATCACTAGTAACCACTAGAGGGAGCCAAAAAGCAAATTCACAACAGTACCCCCTCCTTAGTGAGGGGTCACCGAACCCTCACCAAGACCACCAGGGCGATCAGGATGAGCGGCGTGAAAGGCCCGAACTAAATCGGCCGCATGCACATCAGAGGCGACCACCCAGGAATTATCCTCCAGACCATAGCCCTTCCACTTGACCAGGTACTGAAGCCTCCGCCTGGAGAGACGAGAATCTAAGATCTTCTCCACCACGTACTCCAACTCGCCCTCAACCAACACCGGAGCAGGAGGCTCAGCAGAAGGAACCACAGGCACAACGTACCGTCGCAACAAGGACCTATGAAATACGTTGTGAATGGCAAACGACACCGGAAGATCCAGGCGAAAGGACACATGATTAAGGATTTCCAATATCTTGTACGGACCAATGAAGCGAGGCTTAAATTTGGGAGAGGAGACCTTCATAGGAACAAATCGAGAAGACAGCCATACCAAATCCCCAACACGAAGTCGGGGACCCACACCGCGGCGGCGGTTGGCAAAACGCTGAGCCTTCTCCTGTGACAACTTCAAGTTGTCCACCACATGATTCCAGATCTGCTGCAACCTATCTACCACAGAATCCACCCCAGGACAGTCAGAAGGCTCCACATGTCCCGAGGAAAAACGAGGATGGAAACCAGAGTTGCAGAAAAATGGCGAAACCAAGGTGGCGGAACTAGCCCGATTATTAAGGGCAAATTCAGCCAACGGCAAGAAGGTCACCCAATCATCCTGATCAGAAGAGACAAAACACCTCAAATAAGCCTCCAGAGTCTGATTAGTTCGCTCCGTTTGTCCATTAGTCTGTGGATGAAAAGCGGACGAAAACGACAAATCAATGCCCATCCTACCACAAAAGGATCGCCAGAACCTGGAAACAAACTGGGATCCTCTGTCCGACACAATATTCTCAGGAATGCCGTGTAAACGGACCACGTTCTGGAAGAACACAGGAACCAGATCGGAAGAGGAAGGCAGCTTAGGCAAAGGAACCAAATGGACCATCTTGGAGAAATGATCACATATCACCCAGATGACAGACATGCCCCGAGACACCGGAAGATCAGAAATGAAATCCATAGAGATGTGTGTCCAAGGTCTCTTCGGGACAGGCAAGGGCAAGAGCAACCCGCTGGCACGAGAACAGCAAGGCTTAGCTCGAGCACAAGTCCCACAGGACTGCACAAAAGACCGCACATCCCTAGACAAGGACGGCCACCAAAAGGACCTGGCCACCAGATCCCTGGTGCCAAAAATTCCCGGGTGCCCTGCCAACACCGAGGAATGAACCTCGGAAATGATTCTACTGGTCCACCTAGCAGGCACAAACAATCTGTCAGGTGGACAAGAGTCAGGCCTACCAGCCTGAAATCTCTGCAACACACGTCGCAGATCCGGAGAAATAGCTGACAAGATAACTCCTTCCTTAAGAATACCCACAGGTTCAGCGACTCCAGGAGCATCAGGCACAAAGCTCCTAGACAGAGCATCGGCCTTCACATTCTTCGAACCTGGTAAATACGAGACCACAAAGTCAAAACGGGAGAAAAACAATGACCAGCGGGCCTGTCTAGGATTCAGGCATTTAGCAGACTCGAGATACATCAGATTTTTGTGATCAGTCAAAACCACCACACGATGCTTAGCACCCTCGAGCCAATGACGCCACTCCTCAAATGCCCACTTCATGGCCAACAACTCCCGATTGCCCACATCATAATTTCGCTCTGCAGGCGAAAACTTCCTAGAGAAAAAGGCACAAGGTCTCATAGTAGAGCAACCAGGACCTCTCTGAGACAAAACGGCCCCTGCCCCAATCTCCGAAGCATCCACCTCAACCTGAAAGGGCAGTGAGACATCAGGCTGGCACAAAACAGGCGCCGAAGTAAACCGGCGTTTCAACTCCTGGAAAGCCTCCACGGCAGCAGGAGCCCAGTTAGCTACATCAGAGCCTTTCTTGGTCATATCCGTCAAAGGTTTAACAACGCTAGAAAAATTAGCGATAAAACGACGGTAAAAGTTAGCAAAACCCAAGAACTTCTGAAGACTCTTAACTGACGAGGGCTGAGTCCAATCATGAATAGCTCGGACCTTGACTGGGTCCATCTCCACAGCAGAAGGGGAAAAAATGAACCCTAAAAAGGGAACCTTCTGTACACCAAAGAGACACTTTGAGCCTTTAACAAACAAAGAATTTTCACGCAAAATCTTGAAAACCATCCTGACCTGTTCTACATGCGAGTCCCAATCATCAGAAAAAACCAGAATATCGTCCAGATAAACGATCAAAAATTTATCCAGATACTTCCGGAAAATGTCATGCATAAAGGACTGAAAAACTGAAGGCGCATTAGAGAGCCCAAAAGGCATCACCAAGTACTCAAAATGACCTTCGGGCGTATTGAATGCGGTTTTCCATTCATCTCCTTGCTTAATGCGCACAAGGTTGTACGCACCACGAAGATCTATCTTGGTGAACCACTTGGCACCTTTAATCCGGGCAAACAAGTCTGACAACAGCGGCAAAGGATACTGAAATTTGACAGTGATCTTATTTAAGAGCCGATAGTCAATACAAGGCCTCAAAGATCCGTCCTTTTTGGCCACAAAAAAGAATCCCGCACCAAGAGGGGAAGAAGAAGGACGGATATGCCCCTTCTCCAGAGACTCTCTAATATATGAACGCATAGCGGTATGTTCAGGTACCGACAGGTTAAATAATCTTCCCTTAGGAAACTTACTGCCTGGAATCAACTCTATTGCGCAGTCACACTCCCTATGAGGAGGCAGTGCACTGGACCTGGACTCGCTGAAAACATCCTGATAATCAGACAAATACTCCGGAACTTCCGAAGGCGTAGAAGAAGCAATAGACACGGGCAGGGAATCCCCATGATTTCCACGGCATCCCCAACTTGACACTGACATGGCCTTCCAATCCAAGACTGGATTATGGGTCTGCAACCATGGCAACCCCAAAACAACCAAATCATGCATTTTATGCAAAACAAGAAAACGTATAACCTCCCGATGTTCAGGAGTCATACACATGGTAACCTGTGTCCAAAACTGCGGTTTATTTTCTGCCAACGGCGTAGCATCAATACCCCTAAGAGGGATTGGATTTTCTAATGGCTCAAGAACAAAACCACAGCGCTTGGCAAATGACAGATCCATAAGACTCAGGGCAGCACCTGAGTCTACAAACGCCATGACAGGATACGATGACAGTGAGCAAATCAAAGTTACAGATAGAATAAATTTAGGTTGCAAATTACCAACGGTGACAGGACTAACAACCTTAGTTAGACGTTTAGAGCATGCTGAGATAACATGTGTAGAATCACCACAGTAGTAACACAAGCCATTCTGGCGTCTATGAATTTTCCGCTCATTTCTAGTCAGGATTCTATCACATTGCATTAAATCAGGTGTTTGTTCAGACAGCACCATAGGTGAATTTACGGTTTTTCTATCACATTGCCTTAAATCAGGTGCCTGTTCAGACAATACCATAAGGGAATTTGCGGTTTTGCGCTCCCGCAACCGCCGGTCAATTTGAATAGCCAGGGCCATGGAATCATTTAGACCTGTGGGAATAGGGAAACCCACCATCACATTCTTAATGGCTTCAGAAAGGCCATTTCTAAAATTTGCGGCCAGTGCACACTCGTTCCACTGAGTCAGCACGGACCATTTCCGAAATTTTTGGCAATACACTTCAGCCTCGTCCTGGCCCTGAGACATAGCCAGCAAGGCTTTTTCTGCCTGAATCTCAAGATTGGGTTCCTCATAAAGCAAACCGAGCGCCAGAAAAAACGCATCAATATCCGCCAATGCCGGATCTCCTGGCGCCAGCGAGAAGGCCCAATCCTGAGGGTCGCCCCGTAAAAAAGACATAACAATTTTCACTTGCTGAGCGGAGTCTCCAGATGAACAGGGTCTCAGGGACAAAAATAATTTACAATTATTCCTGAAATTTCTAAACTTAAATCGGTCTCCGAAAAACAATTCAGGAATCGGTATCTTAGGTTCTGACATAGGATTTCTGGTAACATAATCTTGTATGCCCTGCACACGAGCAGCAAGCTGGTCCACACTTGTAATCAAGGTCTGGACATTCATGTCTGCAGCAAGCTTGAGCCACTCAGAGGTAAAGGGGAAAAGAAAAAAAAAATGAGAGAGAGAAAAAAAAAAACTCAGAATTTTCTTTCTTATAATCCCGCTTCTGCAATGCATTTAACATTTAATACTGGCCTGGCAAACTGTTATGACCCCAATGGCGAGGGTCTCAGAGAAATAGGTATGTCTGCGAAGTACAAAAATCCAGCTCATAGGGCAGTGGTAACTGGGTTGACCATATATCTACTCCTAACGCCAACACTAGAAGTAGCCGGGGAACATGCCTACGTTGGTCGCTAGATGTCTCGCGCCAGCCGGAGAACTAACTACCCCTAGAAGAGGAAAACAAAGACCTCTCTTGCCTCCAGAGAAAGGACCCCAAAAGTAGGATACAAGCCCCCCACAAATAATAACGGTGAGGTAAGAGGAAATGACAAACATAGAAATGAACTAGGTTTAGCAAAGAGAGGCCCGCTTACTAATAGCAGAATGTAGTAAGATAACTTATATGGTCAACAAAAACCCTATCAAACATCCACGCTGGAAATTCAAGAACCCCCGAACCGTCTAACGGCCCGGGGGGAGAACACCAGCTCCCTAGAGCTTCCAGCAAGGACAGGATACAGATTAAGTACAAGCTGGACAAAAATGCAAACAAAAACAAATAACAAAAAGCAAGAAAGCAGACTTAGCTTAATCTAGCAGGAACCAGGATCAGTAGACAAGAGCACAACAGATTAGCTCTGATTACAACGTTGCCAGGCATTGAACTGAAGGTCCAGGGAGCTTATATAGCAACACCCCTGAACTAACGGCCCAGGTGAGCATACAAGGGATGACTGACATATCCAGAGTCAAATCACTAGTAACCACTAGAGGGAGCCAAAAAGCAAATTCACAACACCCAGCCATTGTTAGACCCTATTTGCCATTTGTTCAATTTTGGGGCCACCACCACCCAAAAAAATATATAAAAAGGTGTTGGCTACCTCCTCCTCTGCCTCTGCCACTTCCAGCTCCTCCTTATCCTCCACTTGGACCTTGGCTTCAAGATTCAAGATAATAATAATAATAATAATAATAATCATTTTGTTTTTTGGATTTAATTCATGTTATTTTCATTCGTTTCCCTTAAAAAGAATTTTAAAAAATACCAAAAGAAATTAAAAATAGCCAGAAAAACAGTGTTGGATAATTCCTTCTTTGACTGTTAAGCCTACATTACAAAGTATACCCCATCCTCTCTCATCTTTTTAAGTGGGAGAACTTGCACCATTGGTGGGTGACAAAATACTTCTTTCTTGAATTTTAAGTCAGCGCCCAGTCCCCATTTGTAGAGGGATACAAGAACCTTCATCGAACCCCTAGCAACAGAACCCCTTTAATCCTTTCCTGACATTTGTAGTATATCAACATCATGGTTGGGAAGTACTTCCAGACTGATGAAGTATACTGTATATATATCACGGCAATTGCCCATGCACAAGAGGATGTGCGCAGACGATCACTAGTGGGTGTTCACTGAATATGACAGTTGACACCCAGCACTCGCTGCCAGGAGTGGTGCCCGCACCCAGCGTCGGACTGGAGCACCTTGGGCCCACTATGTAGCTACATAGAAATAAATACAAGACCACTAATTGTGCGTTAAAACGCGCTAATATCAGGGTATTATATAAGGTAGTACACATCTTAATTATGTAGCAGGGGCTGGGGTAGCCACCTCATAGAATATAAAGTAGCCCCCTCAAAGAATATAAAGTATCCAACTCATATAATATCAAGTAGCCCCCTCATAGGGTACAATGTAGCCCCCTCATAGTATATAAAATAGCCCCCTCATATAGTATAATGTAGTCCCCTCAAAGAATATAATACAGCCCTCATATAGTATAATGCAGTCCCCTCATAGAATATAATGCAGTCCCCCATAGTATATAATGTAACCCCCCATAGAATATAATTCAACCAGACTCATAGAGTATAATGCAACCCCTCATAAGGTATAATGCAGCCCCCCATAGAATATAATGTAGCCCCCTCATAGGGTATAATGCAGCTCCCCATAGGGAACAATGCTGCCCCCATAGGGTATAATGTAGCTCCCCCATTGTTAGCGCTGGTGGAACGCACCGAGTAAATTGAGAGATATTATTTGGTGCGTTCGCAGCCCGGGGTCCACCGTGCAGGAGAGGACCTGCTGCTGGCAAATGGCGGCCCTTTATGGCGGTAGAAGCGAACTCTGTTACTTCACAAAGACGCTGTGCCAGATCTCACTCTGACCCTCGGTGGCTATAGTGCCCGCGCCTGAGGACTCCCCAAGTCAGCAGCTGAGACCTTGGTAACTAAGGAACGCGGAACCCTGTTGACTTCACAGGAGTATCCAGCAACTGCCGAGCTGATGGCAGTGTGTGGCAACACAAACATACAATCTCCTCACCGGAGGAGCCGGTATTCTAGGGGCTTATTTCAGCCGGGGCCCTAAATCCACGCACACAATCTCCTCGCCGGAGGTGCCGGCATTCTAGGGGCTTATTTCGGCCGAGTCCCTGACCACACATAAATGTGACCACACTGGCGCATGCACATAACTGATTCAATACTAGCGCATGGCCGTGCGGTCATGAGAGCCTTAAATAGCTGCAGCAAGTACAGGACCTTCCTAGAAGGACCAATGAGAGGCTGCTACAGAGCCTGAGCACCTTCAGGACCTTCCTGGAGGACCAATGGATTTAGCTGCAGTATCTGAACATGTGACCCTCGATCTCCACTGAGAGATCTTACTCTGGGCATGCTCAGAATGAGAAAAGCAGGACTTAGTCCCAGAAGCGTCTGCTCGCCACTGCCCAGCAGTGGCTTTAATGGCAGAAGCTGGAAAAGCAGCGGTAACCCTTTGTACAGAGTCAGACTGAGCGGGATGCTGGGACTGACGTCTCTGCTGAGCAGGCTCCACTGCGGCAGGAGAAGAATGGGAGACCGCAGCGGAGATGGCCTGAGATTCCTCCTGTGCAGAGGCGGGAACTCGACCCCTAATACCCATAAGGTATAATGCAGCTCCCCCTTAGGGAATAAAGCTGCCCCCCATAGGGTATAATGTAGCTCCCCTATAGGGAATAATGCTGGCCCCTCATAGGGTACAACACAGCTTCCCCATAAAGTATAATGCAGCTGCCCCCATACGGTATTATGTAGCTCCCCATAAGGAATAATGCTGCCCCCCTCATAGGGTATAATGTAGCTCCCCATAGGGAATAATGCTGCCCCCTCATAGGGTACAATGTAGCTCCCTATAAGAAATAATGCTTCCCCCATAGGGTATAATGCTGCTCCCATAGGGTATAATGTAGCTCCCCACATAGGGAATAATGCTGCCCCCCTCATAGGGTATAATGTAGCTCCCCCATATGGAATTCTGCTGCCTCCAATAGGGTATAATGTAGTTCCCCATAAGGAATAATGCTAGCCCCTCATAGGGTACAATACAGCTCCCCCATAAGGTATAATGCTGCCCCATAGGGTATAATGTAGCTCCCCCATAGGGAATACTGCTGCCCCCCGTAGGGTACAATGCAGCTCCCCCATGGGGTATAATGCTGCCCCTCATAGGGAATAATGCTGCCCCCTCATAAGATATAATGTAGCTGCCCCATAGGGAATACTGCTACCCCCGTAGGGTATAATGTAGCTTCCCCATAGGGAATAATGCTGCCCCCTCATAAGGAATAATGCTGCCCCCCATAGGGTATAGTGCTGCCCCCCTCAGAGTACAATGTAGCTCCCCCATAGGTTATAATTCTGCCTGCTGCCCCCTATAGGGTATAATGCAGCTCCCCATAGGGAATAATGCTGCCCCGGGACTAACTGATATATATATAAATATATATATACACTCACTGGCCACTTTATTAGGTACACCTGTCCAACTTCTTGTTAACACTTAATTTCTAATCAGCCAATCACATGGCGGCAACTCAGTGCATTTAGGCATGTAGACATGGTCAAGACAATCTCCTGCAGTTCAAACCGAGCATCAGTATGGGGAAGAAAGGTGATTTGAGTGCCTTTGAACGTGGCATGGTTGTTGGTGCCAGAAGGGCTGGTCTGAGTATTTCAGAAACTGCTGATCTACTGGGATTTTCACGCACAACCATCTCTAGGGTTTACAGAGAATGGCCCGAAAAAGAAAAAAAATCCAGTGAGCGGCAGTTCTGTGGGCGGAAATGCCTTGTTGATGCCAGAGGTCAGAGGAGAATGGGCAGACTGGTTCGAGCTGATAGAAAGGCAACAGTGACTCAAATCGCCACCCGTTACAACCAAGGTAGGCCTAAGAGCATCTCTGAACGCACAGTGCGTCGAACTTTGAGGCAGATGGGCTACAGCAGCAGAAGACCACACCGGGTACCACTCCTTTCAGCTAAGAACAGGAAACTGAGGCTACAATTTGTACAAGCTCATCGAAATTGGACAGTAGAAGATTGGAAAAACGTTGCTTGGTCTGATGAGTCTCGATTTCTGCTGCGACATTCGGATGGTAGGGTCAGAATTTGGCGTAAACAACATGAAAGCATGGATCCATCCTGCCTTGTATGGAGCATCTTTGGGATGTGCAGCCGACAAATCTGCGGCAACTGTGTGATGCCATCATGTCAATATGGACCAAAATCTCTGAGGAATGCTTCCAGCACCTTGTTGAATCTATGCCACGAAGAATTGAGGCAGTTCTGAAGGCAAAAGGGGGTCCAACCCATTACTAGCATGGTGTACCTAATAAAGTGGCCGGTGAGTGTATATATAAACAAAAACACAATACGTACCTCTCCTCCTCGCTCCCAGGCTCTGCTCCGATGTCAGGAGCTGCGCTGCAGTTGGCCTCACACACAGCAGGTACGCGATGAAGTGACATCATCACACTCCCGCTGTGTGTCAGAGGTGAGGAGAATGATGGGAGAGGGAGCATCATCTGACACTCTCTCCTCATTTAATGCGCACTGGGAGGCAGCTCTGGCACAGGGTCCCCCTAGCTTATGGCCCCATAGCGGCTGTGTGGGCTGGGGGCCCTGGTCAGCGGGCCCCGATAGCGGGCAGTGTACACTGCCCGCTAATAAAATGAAATGAAGTCACTCCTCTCCACACCCATGGGGCGTGGGGAAGAGTGAAAATTAATTTCACTTTAGCAGCTTAGGCTTCCTGTCACCCTCTGCTGCTCCGCTGGCTCCCCCATAACAGCTGCATGGTGTGCCACTATTAGCGACACGCCACTGGCTTGGGGCCCCTGGAGCAGCGGGGGCCCTAGGCAGTTGCTGGCACTGTATGCCAGCAGGTGTCAATGCCTGGGCCCACCGGAGAATCCTCCGGTTCTCCTGTGATCCAGTCCGACCCTGACCTCTCTGCAGTTTAACCTATATTTATATCAATTGCAGCATTGTGTAAGTTCACACAGGGCGTTTTTGCTGCGCTTTTTTTCTGCAGCAAAACCTGATCATCTTGGCAGGAAAGAAGCTGCGCAAAAAACGCAAGTTTAGATGCGTTTTTGGTGCGTTTTTTTTCTCTTTGTGCATGCCAATAAACTTGAGTGCACACAGAGAAAAAAAACAACTTCCTGTAGATAGAATGAATAGATAGATAGATTGATAGAATAGATACAGTGCTGTGCAAATTAATTGGGACAAAGCATTTTTTAAGTCAAATCGTAAGTTGGTTTCCAGTCAGTGATTCAAACCAGTTTTAATATATAATAAAGAAATCTTGGTCAACTAGCCAGTGGAAAAAGATAATTTTCAGAATTAGTATGTAACAGTGCATTATAACATTTATTTTTTTTGCTTTGTCCCAATTAATTTGCACAGCACTGTAGAATGAATAGATAGAATGAATAGATAGATTGATAGAATAGATCGATTAATAGAATATATAGATAGAATAGATAGAATAGAATAGATACATTATCTGCGGTATCCTCTTCCCTGGCATTTTCCCACGGTGCAGAGGTAACTTCAGGTCAGTCTGTGAGGGAGCGCAGGCTCGGGAACGTCACCGCTAGTTACTGAGCCTGCGCCAGCTGCGTCTCATTCATTGCCCAGTCGCTTACAGCCGGGAGCGGTCACATTGGCAGCGCTCCTGGTTGTTAGCTTTATCTCCCCCAGATACTGCGTGGGACACTCGTTATATCGGACTACGACAGATCAGGGAGTATAGTTTTGCTTTTTTATTTTATTTTTATTACAGAACATCGATGGCTTCACTTTGGAATGGCAGAACAATATAAAGAGGGTCAAAACTGTGTGGTATTTTATTTCATTGAAAGACTTTTTTCTGCATGTGTGTGTTTATTTAACCCTTTAATTACTATAGGACTAGTAATGGATAGATGTCTTATTGACGCCTCTCCATTACTAAGCCGACTTAATGTCACCTTACAATAGCAAGGTGACATTAACCCCTTCTAACCCCGCTTGCCACCACTACAGGGCAAGTAGGAAGAGCCGGGCAAAGCATCAGATTGCCTTTTCTGGGCAGCTGCTGGCTGCTATTTTTAGGCTGGGGGGCCTATATAAATGGCCCCTTACCAGCCTGAGAATACTAGCCCCCAGCTGTGAGCTTTAGCAAGGCTGGTTGTGAAAAATGGGGGGGACCCCACGCCGTTTTTTTTAAATTATTTATTTAACTAATTTAAAAAAAAAAAACATGAGGACCCCTCTATTCTTGATAACCAGCCTTGCTGAAGCTGACAGCAGGGGGTTGCAGCCCCCATCTGTGAGTTTTGTCTGGCTGGATATCAAGATTAGGGGGGAACCCATGCCTTTTTTTCTTTTTTAATTTATTTATAGCGCAGGAGCGGCAGATGAAAACTCCCATCCGCCGCTCCTGCTCACTGTAATTAGCGGCTGTAGGTGTCATATGATGGGATCAGTAGTCCCATCAGCTGACTCCATTGATCGTAGGTGAAGTTTATACCTCCGATCACAGCTGAGCGCTTTCGCTGTCTTCTGACAGCGGGGAGCCGTGGCTCTCTGACAGGCAGGGAGGATTTCCCCGCCGATCAGAAGCGGTGTTTGCCTCACTGTCATGCATATGTGTCAAACACTAATGTCGGACCCCCCCATTCAAGTGAATGGGGATCGGATCTGCTCTGCTGGATGACAGGCTGCCTTAACGCATCATACAGCCTGCCATCTAGATGTAGCAGAGCTGAGTGTGATGTCACATCCGTCTGTCCTTGACTTTTCTGCAGCAAATACGCTGCAAGAAAAGTCAACCTAGCATATTTGCAGCATTCTAGTCAATGGGTGAAAAACGCTGAAAAAAAGTTGAAAAAAACGCTGAAAGAAGTGACATGCCCTTTGTCAAAAAAACGCTACAAAGCACAAAATACTGATCACACAAAAACCCAATGTGTGTGCATGATATTTCTGAAATCTCATAGGCTTTGCTGGTACTGTAAAAAGCAGCTGAAAATTAGCATAAAAAAGCAACAAAAAATGAAGCAAAAACGCCCTGCGTGAACTTACCCTTAGAAGGCAGGCAGAGGGAGAGGGCCCCCTCTGACCTCGGATGGGCGCCCCCCAACATCATCGCACATCATCGCGAGGCACCAATCGTTGCCATGGTGCCCGAATGTTGTCATGACAACATAAGTTTCATCAGAGCTGGATAACTTATTACATCATGCACAGAGCGTTGTTTATCAAGCTTGTATGTCAGTATAGCACTTAAAGTTAATAAAGCATAAATCAAGAAAGAAAAGAGAAAAAAACAAGCCATATATACAGGGATAATCTAAAATAAACTAACATTTTATTTAGTACTACAAAAAACTGGAAAAACATAAAAACATTTAAAAGTCATAAAATGACATGAGTAGTGGACAGATAGCCCACAATAGAGCCACAGCCCTCAATCAAGTGACATGATATGAAAATTGGTGCAAATTCCAGTTTAGATACACAATTATTAAATCTATATGGTCAGCACACCATGGAAAATAGTCAAAACTTCAACGTCATACTGATTTGTATAGAATGTAATAGAAACGACAGTTCCCACTAAGCGTATGTTATTATACAAGGAGGTAAAATGAACCGAATATTCAACTGTAAGCATTTTAACACTAGGAATCGAATCAGCTTTATGACTGGGATACTGGAAGAAGATAAATGATTTAACGAATGAACCACACTTTCATTGTCTGTCCAAAAACAAATGTGAGCATTACGAAACTGATCACCCCAAATAACTACTGCCACTACCAACGGGAATAACTCAAGCAATGTAAGATTTTTGGTCCAATTATTATCAACCCAACTTTTTGGCCACCGCTCTGCACACCACTGATCTTGAAAAATGACTCCAAAACCCACCGACCCAGCCACATCAGCCACAAGAGATGAATATCCTGACAAGACTTTTCCTCACTTAAAAAACAAGTACGACCGTTATATTTTTGCAAAAAACTTCTCCATACCTGCAGGTCTTCCAGCAAAGGAAGACCAAGTCTGCTCCTATGATGAGGAAGCCTCACTCCTCGTGTAGACATAGCCAAACGATGCGAAAAAATTCTACCCATTGGCATAACCCGACATGCAAATGCTAACAAACCCAAAAGGGATTGCATTTGTACCAGGGTAACTTTTTTATGGAAAGAAAACCATCAATTTTTTCAAGTAATTTTTCAATTTTTTCTGAAGGTAAACGAAAAACCTTATTAACGGAGTCTATTTCAATACCGAGAAAGGATAAACAGGTCAGTGGACCCATTGTTTTTTCTTCTGATAACGGCACCCCAAAAACTTGCATTAACTCCCGAAACTTAATCAAAACCTTCTCACAAAATTCTGAATTTGCTGGACCTACAAAAAGAAAATCGTCCAAATAATGCCTAATCCATTGTGATCCTGACTCAATTTTTACTGCCCATTCCAGGAAACTACTGAATAATTTGAAATACTTACATGAGATGGAACAACCCATCAGCAGGCAGGTGTCATAATAATAGTTACCGTCCATATAACATCCAAGGAGATGATAACAATCCGGATGAACTGGAAGCAAGCAGAAAGCCGATGCAATGTCAGATTTTGCCATAAGTGCTCCAGGTCCTGCCTGACGCAAAAGCCTCAATGCGTGATCAAAAGGCGCATAAGTCACTGAAGACTCTTCCTGACTAATTCCGTCATTCACCGAAGAACCCTTTGGGTGTGAAAGCTGATGAATGAGTCTAAACTCCCCCGGCTCTTTTTTGGGAACTACCCCTAATGGGGATACCCTAAAATTATAAAAGGGGGGTGTAGAAAAAGGTCCCATCATTCGACCAAGTGCCACTTCTTTTTTAACCTTGGCTGATAAGACTAGCGGGAGTTCTTTTGCTGGTTTCAAATTAGAAGAAAAAAACGGGTCCTTGCAATAGTTAAAAGGTATAAAGAAACCATATTGAAAACCAACTTGCAACTGAGCAGCTGCTGCCTTATCATGATATTTACTTAGCCACGGCTCCATCGTGATGTTCACTGGCTTCCTTACCCTCCTGCTGGGGATTTGTCTTGGGCAGGGTGGACTTTGAGGCTGGTCTGAGGCATATTGTGACTGAGTGCGGAGCTCCGCAAATTGAGCACTCATGTTTATACTTACATAATCCGTAAAATCGGCAATGACCTTCGTTGTACAACCAGCAAGTTCCCGGCCTCCGAACGGTGACTGGCCCCGAGCTTGTCTGTTGGCCAGGGGTCCCGACTTGAAAGGGCTGATTGCTCCTTTGAGCCATCATAAGATGCAACCAAGAGTCCGTAGCCTTAACTCCCCAACCCAGCTGCGGGTTAATGGCCAGACGTCGACGAAAATCCTCGTCATACCTCCACCACGCTGTGCCCCCATGTGTCTTATATGAATTATAAATGGTATCCATATATAGAAACAATTCTGAACACCTCTCTGGGTGTTTCTTACCCATGACGCAACCTAAAACGAAAAATACTTGCAGCCAATTGTTAATTGTTTTTGCAACCTTTGGACGACGCTCATAAAGCCTGTCAGAGGAACGCCGTTCCTTGTCCACAGAGCTCTGTTCCGGGGACAATAATGACCATATATCAATGTAGTCATTACCCCATATTTTTTCCAAAGTCTCCTTATCCAAATGAGAACCCAAAGGCTCAACACCACAATAGAAAACGTCCTTATGAATATCCGCACGCAAAGGCGGGGGAACATTAGCATCGCTTTTTTCTTTGGTCAATAACTTAGGATTCAAAGCGAATTTTTCTCCACTCAAAATGCTTCGCAAATTTTCCAATGTCACAAATTTTTTACCTGCTCCTTCCCATGCTCCCACATAGTCAAACTCACCGGACTGTGCATCAGTCGCTGTTATTCCTGTAGACACAGGAAGGGATTCTTCATGATAACCACGCTGATCTTTGAGAGACGTCCTGGGAGACTGGCGACTGCTTCCATGACTGCGTCCATGGGACTCCGATGAAGAAGAATGATAACGCAATTTCTTCGAATGCCTGCTGGATCTAGAAACTGATCTCCCCCTTCTATGATGGGATCGACGACTATGGCATTTGGAAGAATTTCTGTCCGAATGCGAAGAAGAGTAAGAAGATCTATCATGTCTTCCTCTTCTATAGCCGAAGCCATTTCAGTGTGAACTGATAAAGGATAGCCTGCTCCTGCTGATGACGCAGTCACCACTCCATGATGATGTGACATCTGTGTAGATGACATTGCTGGTATAGCCCCCATAACTTGACCTACATTACCAGAACTAATCAGCAAAGAAGGTGTCTGTATGGGGTTATGAAATTGGGACAAAGCCAACATGGGTGGAGGGGGTATCATTTGATGCTTATATCCTACCTGCCCCATTGGAGCAGGTTGTAGACTAACCAAACCCAGACTTGAGGAAGTATGGGCAGTAATAGGATTATCTTGCACAGATTGATTCCTTACTGAGGCCAAATCAACAGACAAGTATTCCCAACTGGCTGAGGTAACGAGCATGGTTGTTGCTCAGTTACTCTGCTGCGCCCAGCCTCAACTTCAGAGAAAGAACTGGCACTGTGTGTACCTCCCATGGGTTGATACTGTCCTGTCACACTATGAGGTAAATTAGGGGTTCTTTCCCTTAATTCTTCTGACACTCCCTCAGTCTGTGCCTTGCCAATTGAAGGGGTCCAGGGCTGAAGTAAAACAGCGCTTCGCGGACCAGAATGGCTACACTTTTCAAAATTCCCGCCTTTTTTCGTTCCCCTATGGTGTCGCTGTAATTTCACTGAAGTATCGCTGCCTTCAGCGACAAACCACGTTCCAACCGGAGACCCCGTCCCTGCTGTAAGTGGTAGAGCTGGACGCAGCTGGGGCGGGCTCAGCCTCTCCGGTGGGCGCGGTTTATGCCACGATCGACAACTACCCCCGGTCTTGTGAATGCCCACTTTTCCAGCCCTCAAGTCCGGTAAGAATGCCGCAAGCCATGCGGCCCCTTCTTTGCTAACCCTCTCTCTGATGGCATCCTCAAGGGAGGACGACATCTTCGCAAACAGCTAAAACAAACCTATCTGGTAAGCGGCAGGAATCGCCTCAGGCACCACCTCACACACTGCAGCCAACTCCATGTAAACTGTCACAGGAAGTTACTCACTCACAGCCTAAGGGGGGGGGCGTGTACTTGTTAACCCTTTCCCGGCATCCCAGAGAACAGGGCAGGAAACCATAAAACTTGGTCGGCCAGTCAGGGGGCCTCCGGCATATAAAGCTGGGCCCCCACAAACAGTAGAAAGTTGTGTGCTGTAAATAGCAGCTAGAAGAGTTTTTCCCAATGATTAAAACATAAACTTTACTAGTTAGATTTAAAATGGACAAACCAAACACATACAATACCAAAACAAGTGCTCATGACGAAAACTGTGCTCTAATAAAAAACTGGTTTGATCTCACCAATTATGGACGAAAGGGTCCCCACACTGGTTATGCAGAGTCCAGGGAGGTTCCACGGTAGTAGGGTGGGGTAGGGGATATTGGGACCTTTTCCCTAAACCCCTGTCATGCCCCAGCAAAAACTCCTGTCCTCACAAGGACAGGCCCCAAGTGAGCCCTACTACGGACACCCCCAACAGGAATAGAAAATACAGACGCCTCCCTAGTGTAGAAAGTTGTGTGCAGCAAGTTTTGCGCATGGTGAGTTTTGCGCGTGGCGAGATTTATGTGTGGTGCGTTTTGAGCATGTGCAAGTTTTGTGTGAGGCAACTTTTGCATGTGTTGTAACTTTTGTACATGTGGCAATTTTTCCGCGTGTGCAAGCTTTGCGTGTGGTGAGTTTTCCATGAAGTGAGTTTTGCACGTGTGGCTAGTTTTGCGTGAGCCTAGTTTTGCATGTGGCGAGTTTTGCATGTGGCGAATTTTGTGTGTGGCGAGTTTTGAGCAGTGCCTTTTGTTTTTTGACTTTTATGTGGCGAGGTTGGTGTATGTGTGGTGAAATGTATGCTGAGGGTGGTATATGTGTTCAAGCACGTGGTAGTGTGTGGGGCATTTTGTGTGTGGGTTCACATCCCCGTGTGTGGTGAGTATCCCATGTTGGGGCCCCACCTTAGCAACTGTATGGTATATACTCTTTGGCGCCATCGCTCTCATTCTTTAAGTCCCCCTTGTTTACATCTGGCAGCTATCAATTTGCCTCCAACACTTTTCCTTTCACTTTTTCCCCATTATGTAGATAGGGGCAAAATTGTTTGGTGAATTGGAAAGCGCGGAGTTAAAATTTCGCCTCACAACATAGCCTATGACACTCTCGGGATCCAGACGTGTGACTGTGCAAAATTTTGTGGCTGTAGCTGCGACGGTGCAGATACCAATCCCGGACATACACACATGCATACACACACACACATTCAGCTTTATATAATAGATTCCATAGATAGATAGAAGCCGGCAATTCAGCAGCTGCGTAGAGTAAAATCACAGCAGGAGCTGACAGCATAGAATAGATGGATTACATACAGTAAATACACATATATTTGTAGATTGTGAGCCTTCGCAGGCAGGGTCCTCTCTCCTCCTATACCAGTTATGACTTGTATTGTTTAAGATTATTGTCTTTGTTTTTATTATGTATACCCCTCCTTACATGTAAAGCGCCAAGGAATAAAGCCAGGGGGCACTGTGTGTGTGCTTCAGGATGTGCTTGGAGGCATAATTATGGTGATGAGACAAAGTCCTGCAGGATTGTAAATGGCCGGTATGTGTCACAGAGGTGGTCTGTGCTGTAAGCCCAAAATGATATGATTATGCTGGGACTTATAGTTCCACAAGTGTTTGTTGTGTTTACATATAAGGGCGGGCTTATAGGGTTAGCTGGTGAGCTGGGCGGGACTGGCTAACCACACACACTCCTATCTAGGGGAGTGGTTACAACCATATAATGTGACTGAGGTCTGGTCACATTGTCAGAGTGTATGGATCTGTTTGGTCCATGTGCAAGGTCAGGTTGGTGTTGGAAGCTCCTGTGAAGCACCTAGAGAGACCTGAATGCTTAGGGTGTTGGATTGTCCTGGGATGGACTGGAGTCCTGCAAGCACCTGGTGAGAGTGTGTGTCCTGGAATGGTCAGGGTGTTGGATTGTCCTGGAGTGGACTGGAGTCCTGCAAGCACCTGGTGAGACCATGGACTAATGGCCTGTGTGTTGGAAGTGCCTGTGACTGGACTTCCTGAAAGCGCATGGAGAGACTGCATCTACAGAGCCTGTGACGGCTTCTGTGTTGGGGAAGCTACAGTTCCTACTGTGGATCTGGACTATCCGAGGTGCCCTGGTTACAAGGATGGTGATCCCAGTGAGGCAGCTTTCCCCTGGGAACCAGCATTGACGGGAGTCAGTGTGTGGAGCTGGAGCTCCTGTAAGGTAACTCCAGATAACAAGGGGTTATGGGCAGACGTATCTGCCATTGGAACAAAATGTCGGTGGTTTAGTGTTCCGTTGATGTATGTAATGAACTGTTTGTGTTATGGTTTATGATGGCTAATAAACCAAATAAGACTGTTTACGTGGAGAAACCATGCCTGAGTGCTTAAATTCCATGCCAAGCGAGTGTTCCCCAACCCACTCAGGTAGCGTTTCATGACAATAGATATACAGATGTCAGTGATAAATACAATTAGTAAAGTGTGTGCAACTTACTGTACATGTATTTAATTAGTTAAAGATTATCTTTCTGAAAAGAATGGCGTGGGGTGCCGCATAACTATCTTAACTAGCAGAGGGAATGCCTATAACTGGGAGCTGATGTTTATAGCCTGGGAAGGGGGTAATACCCATGGAGCTTCCCATGTTATTAATATCAGCTCACAACTGTATACTTTTACTTTACTGGCTATTAAAATGGGGGACTATAATTAATAAACAGCAAAGGCTATGCAGACAGCTGTGGGCTGATATTAATAGCCTAGGAACGGGCCATGGATACTGGCCCCCACCAGGCTAAAAAAATCAGCTCTCAGCCACCCCAGAAAGGGCACATCTCTAAGATTGGCCAATTTTGGTACTTAGCCTCGCTCTTCTCACTTGTCTTGTAGCGTTGGCAAGTGGGGTGATAGTTGGGGGGCTGATGTCACCTTTATATTGTCAGGTCACATCAAGCACTGAGGTTAGTAATGGAGAGGCATCAATAAGACGCCCCATTACTAACGCCATAGTCATATCGTATAAAAACACACACAGAAAAAGTCCTTTAATTGAAAGAATGACAAATTCTTTTAATAAATCTTAATTGACCATGCTTGCGACCTCGCCCATTCCACCGACGTCATTGTCTTCTGCAAAAGAGTTAAAAAAACAAACAACAATATTCCTCACCTTTCTGCAGAGAAGATGATAATCCATTTGTCCCACAACGGGTCTAGCTCTGCTACATCTAGATGGTAGGCTGTATGGTTGCATGATGCGACCATACAGCCTACCATCCAGCAGAGACACTAAGCTGCGTGTTCTCAGTGTCTCCCTGTGAACTCCTATTACCTGTCTGATGGCACCACAAGCGTGAGAAAGTTCTCCTGCTCGAGGTGCCATCAGACAGGTCCTGGGAGTTCACAGCTAATGAACTCACTTCACCTATCTGATGTCAGCGGGAGCGCAGAGCGAAATTTCAGATTGTACTCACATGACACTCGCACGACACTTGCATTACACTCATGCAACTTTCAACTGTGAGAATTGGACCGATTTTTTTTATACGTTTAGTGTGACTGCAGCGTTAGGCTGAGTCTCTCATATAAAAAAGATAAGTATCCATGTGATGTTTTAATTAATGGAAGTATCCAATTTGAAGGTGCAAGTAATAAAAACACAAACTGCAGTGTGCGCCATGTTTATTGACTTCTCAAGTGCTTTCAATACCTTACAGCCGCCCTTACTATGTAATAAGCTGACTGATATGGCGGTAGATGAGGGGATGGTGAACTGGATAAACAACTACCTGATGGACAAGCCGCAGTTTGTAAGGATGGGGGAGGTGGTATCTGGCAGTGTACGGAGCAGTGTTGGAGCCCCTCAGGGTACAGTGCTGTCGCCCTTCCTCTTCCAATTGTATACAGCTGACTTTCAGTATAAATCAGATTTTTGTCACCTCCAAAAATTCTCAGATGACTCAGTGAGTGTAGGGGGCATTGTGGGGGGCCAGGGCGAGGAGGAATATAGAAGGGTGGTTTCTGACTTTGTGGATTGGTGCCGAACTAACTGTCTAGAACTAAATGTAAAGAAAACCAAGGAGTTGGTGGTGAGTTATAGAAAGAAAAAGGAGGAATACTTACCGATCAATATTGCTGGCCAGGAGGTTGAGATTGTTGAGAGCTACAAATATTTGGAGGTTCACCTTGACAGTAAACTCGATTGGAGGTGTCATACCGAAAAGGTTTACAAGAAAGGAATGAGCAGACTGTACTTTCTTTGGAAGCTCAGGTCATTCAATGTGTGCAGTAAAATGCTGGAAATGTTCTACCAGTTCGTTGTGGCAAGCGCCATCTTTTTTTGCTATCATATGCTGGGGCAGTAGTGTGCGAGTAGCTGACGCTAATAAGCTCAACAAACTTATCAAGAAGGCAAGCGCGGCTGTTGGCCTCCATCGGGACTCTTTTGAGGAGGTATTGTAGGACAGAATTCAGAAGAAGTGTAGGGCTATAATGAACAATAATACACACCCACTATACAAGCTGTTCTTGAAGCAGAAGGACACATTCAGCAGCCATCTAATCCTACTAAGGTGCAAGAAGGAGAAATTCAGGAAATCGTTTGTACCTACTGCTATGGGGATGTGTAGCGCCCCCACTGCCGCAGGGCCGAAGGGTACCCGGTACCGGGCCTCTGAGTCTCTGTCCTGGGGTTGTCACGGTGGCTAGACCCGGTCCGTGACCCTGCTGAGGGGCGCCCAATGAAAGGTGTGGGTGGTGATGATGTCATGGTGCGGTGCAGGTCACAGTAAATAACGAGGACACCAGGTTGCAGTCTCTTTACCTCTTTACTGAAGGCTTCAGGATCCTCAGTCCGGAATACGGTTAACCGGGCTGCGCAAGTCCGGCCGGTCCGATGGCACCTCCAGAGTTCCCTTTGCAGGTGGAATTCTGTGCCTACCTTCTAGCGCTTGTGTGTTGTGGTCCTCCCCTGCTGTGCTTACGGGATAGTCCCCACAACTGTTGTGTCTGTTTCTGAAGTTCCCTCACAACTCGATTCTGATGTTCTTCTTCTTCGTCCCCCAGATGATATGGCTAGGACGCACCCGTATGACGGGTAGGCTCGGAGCTCTTCCTGGACCCTAGTGTCGCCCCTCTCCTGTTGTTGCCCCCTATGTCTTCTTAGGTGATTTGGGTGAGACAGCCTGCCTATAACTGACTGTCCTGCCGTAGGTTTGAAGTTAGGCCTGGTGCTCTATACTTCCTCGGCGTTCCGGCCACTGGCTGCGCGCCTCAGTAGGATGTTGCCTCGTCTTACAGCACGACTCCTACTGGTGTTTCTCCTTGTTGCGTTGATCTCGTTTCTCACTCAGCACAATAAACCTCGCTTCTTGTCCTTTCTTAGGGTACCGCCGCGATCAGGTGCAGGCGCGGTCCCGTAACGTTCTCTCTGTTCGCTAGGCCTCTGTCAGGATCCCACCCCTGACAGGGACCCCCCTGAATTTTCCCCTGCAACACCCTCTGCCACAGGATGTTGCCTGGTTCCAACCCAGTCAGCTTTCTCTCTAACTTCCTACCTAACCCCCAGTTTTACCAGATTGTGAGGAGTGGCCTAATACATAGCACCCTTAGCTCCCCCTGGAGGCCAGACTGTGAAGTGTATTGGTGTCTGTGATACCTGGTCAGGTGAACTCCTTCAGTGCCATCAGACGTACCATAGCCCCCCTTAGCGGCGGAGCATCAGTACTGCAACGACCAGGACTCTGGGGCGCTGCAGATGTATAATAATTTCCTAAGGGTGGTAGACAATAATGACTGATTGCTGGTGTACTAATGTCAATTAAAAGTGATTTATATACCTGAACCACCCACATTTATTTGCTATGTAATGTTGGTGTACCTGTGCAAGATTTGTGTCCAAATATTTGATGTACTGTTGTTTGTATTGCTGCTGTAATACTGTAATTTCCCCCCGGGATCAATAAAGTGTATCGTATCGTATCGCGTTGTAAATATAGGACCAAAAAGAGTAAATACATTTTATTTACAGTTTATTTGCAACTCAATGGCAATTGCTAAAAATGGAGGAGCCACTAAGAAGTGACAAAATGGAAAAAACAGTAGAGACAAGAAGTAATGGGCCTACCAGTAAGTTGTTATAAGCAAAAGAATGTTACTGGTATAGGGATATAAGAACCCTTACAAATCCAAAATATTCCATGCAAGGTAAGTAAAAGAAATAAATGGTGGTACCAAACCGAAGTGTGCTGACCATATTTAGTCATGTGACATAAAGATGTCACTTAAGGTGAGTGATCTCAAAGATTTTTGCAAAAAAATAGTGCATAAACAAAATAGGTATGCTGACCATAACAAAAATCATAAAACACAAAAAAAACACAAAAAAAAGCAAAAGAGTAGCACAATTAAGAGGACGACGTCCATAAAAGGGATGGGGTGCTCCAAGTGAGGAAAATAGTGCTAGATAGGAGGCCATCAGTAGAGTGTAGCCTTTCCCTTTGTCACCATTAATGTAGGAAGGAGGAACACCCAGCAGACCCGCATGCTGCCCACGCTGCATTCTACATCCAGGTGCCCTAGGAGGGCACCGGAAGTGAAGACCCGGAAGTGCGTTACAGGCACGAAAGGCATGTGTCCCAGAGTGGAAAGCAAGCGAACCGCGTCATCAGTACACCGATATGACCAGAGCTAATAGATACCACCCTGGAAAGCGCATAGCTCTATGTCGCTCAGGTTTGACTTCCGATTATCGTGGTCAATTTCTAACAAGGTGGATGAAGGAATCAGTTGAGTTCTCTTTGAGATTCATGCAGTTACTTTTGGAGGAGGAAAAAACTTTTTGAGAAATCATCAAATCAAGTCAATAAACTAATTGACAATACCCTCAAATCTAAGGCAAACCTGGACTTTAATAGACAGGAAGGTGTGCTACAAACTTCAGTAGAAAAATACAAGTCCTTCATTAAAAAAAGGAAACAGATACAGTTCCAGAGGGATCTGAAGGCCTTTGGGGACAATCAGGCATTTAATTTTCATCAAACCAACACATCTGATATCTCCTCATCAAATGTGGATATATCCAACACAGAGAGTCCCAATCCAGGATTTTTAATAAGGGAGAGAAGACAAAGACAGGGATGGAAGGGCAGAGGAAGATTCACACAGAGGCGGAATGTCAAACCAGCCAATGATGGATTCTTCCTCTGGTACTACATCCGCATATCCACCTTCGTCTTTTTTAGAAAGGAATGCCGGCACAGGATATTATCTGAGACCGAAAGGTCAACTAAAACTAAAATGGGGCCAAATCATTAACTTATCATCCAATGCCTTGTCTAGAGAAGAGTCCTTAGAAAGGGTTTAAACTTTGTCCGAACAAACTGTTATGACTGCTTTGGTTGTACAAACCATATCAATCTATTTTGTAGGAAATTGAAATGGAAAAAAGTTTTCCTGCGTCACGATCAGAAACAATGTCAGAAATTGGGACTGAAGGATGATGAGTGAAAAGGATACAGAGCCCTTGTTGGCCTACTGGAGGAAAATGAAAAAGGTGGCTCGACAGGTCCATTCACTGGCCTCAGGAACAAAAGCACTAAAATGCCACTACAGGGTGAAGTAAATAGTGTGGACATCTTCCTGAGACTGATGGAGAGACACCTACACAAAATCCCTTCCTCATCTTTTATCCCGGACTCTAATCTATCACGAAGGGGAGAAACAGACTCTTCAAAATCTGACAATAAATAATAGGCTGATTATTAAACCACCAGACAAGGGGAGAAATTTGGTGATTATGGACACTAGACATGTGTAACATCATTCTAAGAGACAGAGACACCTATGAGATCCTACGATCTGACCCCGCAGAAATATAAAAGGATGAACTTGGAGGTATTTTGGAGAGAGAGAGGGGTTTGGCACTGATCTCTAAAAATGAATATGATTTCTTGTTACCGAAGCATCTATTGCTGGCTACTCTCTACACTCTGCCAAAAGTGCATAAATGGCTAAACCCCATGAAAAGATGCCCTATTGTTTCAGGATCTGATTCCCTGATCCAAATTTGTGTTTACATTGATTAAATTCTCTGCCCCTCTGGGATCTCTTTACCTTCCTACATCAGGGATACCTCTAACCTTCTCATGAAATTGGAGGGCATCCATGTCTTTGAGGGTTCCTTCCTAGCCTCTATAGATGTTGAGTCCCTTTACAGTAACATTCCACATGAATTTGGTCTAGTAAGTGTCAAACATTTTTTAAGGTCAAGATCAGTCGAATGTGAAAACCACAATCATTTTGTCCTTAATCTTCTAAAATTCACTCACCCACAACTTTTTTGTTTACTTCCACTAGCTCAGAGGCACTACGATGGGGAGCCCCTGTGCCCCATCATATGCCAACTTGTTCCTGGGCTGTTGAGAGGAAACCACTGTCTTCACCGATGAACCTAGATGGTGGCATTCCCGTATTGGGGTATGGTATTGGTTCATCGATGATATTTTTGCTATTTAGCAGAGCGCCAAAGAAGATTTCCTGAATTCCATCAAGGATCTCAATAACAATGAAATAGGCCTCAAACTTACCTCAGAACTGGATTTTGATACCTTTATATTTTTGCATGTTTAAATTTATAAGAACACCGATGGTATGCTTGACACCGAAATTTATCGCAAACCCACCAGTAGAACAGTTTACTTAGATGACAGTCACCATTCACAAGCTCTCAAACGTGGCATCCTTAAAGGACAGTGCTTGAGGCTGAGGAGGAACTGCTCTGGCATGGATGACTTTCTCAACCAGTTGACATCAAGAAGAGGTTCCTTGATAAGGGGTACCCAAGGCATACCATTGAGACACCATTCACACAAATTTTATTGCATGACAGAGGAAAATTGCTTGAAACTCGCACCAAACCCATCCAGGCATGCCCGGAATATACCTGCATTATTGGCACTTTTGAGTGCCAAAATAAACGATTTATACAAGTCCTAAAAATACACTGGGACATCCTGACTGCTGACCCCGACTTGGAGAGGTTGGTGGGGGCCTCACCGCTGGTCACCTTTAGGAAAGGACACTCGATTAGGGACAACGTGGTGCACTGCTTATTTAAGAGACCTACCCCAGATGGTACCTGGTTGGATCGTAAGATCTGTGCTTCTTCCAAGTGTGGTGACTGTGTAAATTGTAGCTAGATGAGGCCTTGTAAATCCTTTTGCAGTTTCCCCTCAGCCAAGAGGTTCTACCAGCGTGATTTCTCTAATTGCAAAACCATGGGCCTTATTTACTTGGTCACCTGTACATGCCATATGGATTACATAGGTAAAACTGTGAGAGAATTCAGGAGGAGGGTTGGCGAGCACACTGGGGATGAGAGACACAAGCGCGATACCCCACTGGTGAGACACATGAATGGCACCCATCTGGGTAACCTCAAGGAAGTCTCTTTCTGTATGATAGAGGTAGTAAGACCTAACCCTAGATGGGGAAATTTTGACAAAAACCTGCTCCAGAAAGAATACGGGTGGATTTTCCATATGGATTCTTTGGCCCCCTGAAGGCTGAATGAGCAACTGTTGTATGCCTGTTTCTTGTGACAACAACCTATCAGAGTGACCTTTGAACCATTTAAGATTTTGCAGTCATGACTAACGTTATTTCTCAGCTTTTGGGGGCCACATATCTATGTGGTGATTTCTGTTTATCATCCATTTTCATACATCTACTTTTACCTATGATAATCACCCATCTATCACTGTTTATGTCTGCTCAGGAACGTTGGGATTTTATTTTATATCCATTGAGGTTCTACCCTCATGACCTATTCATTTGTGCCATTTATTTATGTATCTTTTAACATAAATATGGTGTCCTGGGTTGCAGGCTGAGATGAATCTTTCTCTGACCTGTGTACTTCACCGCTAATTAAGCGGCAGGTATGATCCAATCATGCCACAGGGCTGTGCATTCTAATATGTGGAACACAGCCCCTCCCTCCTCGCGTCGTGTCACAGTGCTTGACAGCGATAACTGGGAGTCAAACCTGAGTGACACAGAGCTATGTGCTTTCTGGGGCGGTACCTACCAGCTCTGGACATGCACGTCATATCGGCGTACTGATGACACGCTTCGCTTGCGTTCCACTCTGGAACCCATACCTTTCGTGCCTGCAATGCAATGCTGGATCTTCACTTCGTAGGGCACCTGGAGTTAGGATGCGGCGTGGGCAGCTTGGAGGTCAGCTGGGTGTTCCTCCTTACCAGCGCCATTTTTCTGGAGATAAAGGAGCCTGGCAGAAGTACATCAATGGTGACTGATCCACACACAGGACACAAGCTCACCTTGTCTATAACATTGTATTTCATCCCCTACATTTCAGATTGTGCACTCTGTTCGGGGAGGTTGAGCATATGCTAGCACCATGCAGTATCAATTCATCTTACCTCCTGATAAGCCTTATGTGGTAAACCGCGTAGAGGTTACAAGACGCTATTCTGATAAGTACCCCCTTGTGCTGTCTGTCCTCAGTGATTTGTTTTCTTACATACGCTGTCCTCACAGTGTTATTGTTTTTGTTTTGAGGGATTTGCTCCTTTCATGTGTGAGGCTTTACCTCTTTGCCTTCATTTAGGAACACTCTTCTGGGGATGGAATATCTACTTCAGGGACTCCCAGGGTCAGCCATCGTTGAGCGGCGACACCATATCCACTGTCAAGTAGGATGCCAACCTTCGCAGGCTAGGCAGGTACATTTGATAGGAGACAGCTTAGAGGGGGGCATTTTCATCTTACATTATCTATTAGTATCTTAATGATGCATGATGGCTCACCCCTCAAAAAATCTTTCTAACCTTTGTCTATCTAAAACCTCACTCATTGTTGCTTGCTTGTCCTGACTATTGACCCATTATCAACCCCCAGCATGGTGTGAATGGGTGTTTGCTTTTACTTACCTATAGGGTGCTCCAGTGCAGAGATGGACAGCTGCCGAGGAGCGGGAATGCAATTTTTGTGCAGATATACTTAGGGTGCCAACTTCCGCTGGTATGCCAGTGTTGAGAAAATGGCCCTTATCATATGGTGAACCTAGAGTGCACTTTTACTTGTGTTGTGTCTATGTTATCTGGTCATTGTTAGTCCATTTTTTCATTGATTTCATTAAAAGTTATATCTTATATCCACTTTTGAGGTCATGTATGTTAGCTATTCGTCAATTTGAACCCCCGCCTTGCTATTTTCCCTGCTTCACGCTGCTAGATACACATAAATTGGCCAATTTATGCGCTAAGTAATTTTTCATATTTTCTAGAACAGTAATGCAATTCATATTTCATATATTTCATGTTTGCATGCTATAGTGCTACAGAGTGCTACTTTATTTGTTGGTTATGTATGAAGTACAATATGTCACAAAAAAACAGTCTCTTAATCAGTGTGTTCCAGAGTTATTACCACATAAAGTGACACTGGTCAGAATTGTAAAATTTGGCTTGGTCAGGAAGGTGAAAACAGGCTTGGGGATGAAGGGGTTAAGTAATTTCCCAATCCACATTTGTTTGCAGCGCAATTGTCCTGCTCTTACCCTCATTTTGCTTCCTTCTGCAGCACCCTTCCCTTTACTACCACCATTTTAGCAGCACAAAATTTCAGGTACCATAGAGATCTGCTGGAGACCTCTGGTTGTCATGCCAACCCATCGGTGACCTGCAATCATGTGACGGGGTCAACAATGGGCGTGATTTCCGGCGCGGTTCCCGGAAGCGTGAGTTAAATGCCGCTGTCAGAGATTGACATTTAACAGGTTAACAGCCGAGGGTGGATATCGATTCCACCTGTGGCTGTTAGTGGCACATGTCAGCTGTTCAAAACAGCTGACATGTGTCGGGAAAGATGTGGTCTCAGCGCCAGAGCCTACATCAAAGGGAGGGATTCCGACATGGACGTACTATTACGCCCAATGTCGGAAAGGGGTTAACTGGACTGGAGGTAGCAAGCCTCAGTCTCTGTGAGGGCACTGTTAAAATGTTTATATTATTAATTTACTTCCTATTATACCATGATTGTTATGTTGACAGAACCCCTTTAAGTCATTTTCTTATCCACATTCGTCTGCAGGGCGATTGACCTGCTATTGCCCACATTTTGCTTCCTTTGGTAGCCCCCTAGCACTTACTGTGACCATTTTATAGATATTTTACAGCTCTGAAATTCGGGTATCCATTGACTTACATGGGATTCGGGGTTCGGGGTCAAGTTTGCGACTCAAACCAGACTTTAAAAACAAGTCCGCCCGAACCAGCTGAACACGGACATCCACAAGTTTGCTCATCTCCACTTTTAGACCATGTTATTATTATTATTATTAGATATTTTTATAGCACCATTTATTCCATGGCGCTTTACATGTTCTGAATAGTGATGAGCGAATATACTCGTTACTTGAGATTTCCCAAGCACGCTCAGGGGTCCTCCGAGTATTTTTTAGTGCTCAGAGATTTAGTTTTCCTCACCTCAGCTGAATGATTTACATCTGTTAGCCAGCTTAAAGGGACTCTGTCACCTGAATTTGGAGGGAACAATTTTCAGCCATATGGGCGGGGTTTTCGGGTGTTTGATTCACCCTTTCCTTACCCGCTGGCTGCATGCTGGCTGCAATATTGGATTGAAGTTCATTCTCTGTCCTCCATAGTACACGCCTGCGTAAGGCAAGATTGCCTTGTGCAGGCATGTACTACGGAGGACAGAGAATGAACTTCAATCCAATATTGCAGCCTGCGGGTAAGGAAAGGGTGAATCAAACACCCGAAAACCCCGCCCCTATGGCTGAAAATTGTTCCCTCCAAATTCAGGTGACAGAGTCCCTTTAAGCTGGCTAACAGATGTAAATCATTCAGCTGAGGTGAGGAAAACTAAATCTCCGAGCACTAAAAAATACTCGGAGGACCTCCGCGCGTGCTCGGGAAATCTCGAGTAACGAGTATATTCGCTCATCACTAGTTCTGAACAATGCATATTTTATTTGGGTGTATTTATTTGAACTGTCTTAAAAGTTTACTTAACTGTTCTGATTTATCACTTGTAAAAATAAAAAAAAACTGTCCAAATTAAGCAGTGTTCAAATATCCTGTTTCCTGGAATGCTAAGTGCACAGTTCTGTTTCTACATTTTTATGATCATCCGGGAACTTCAGGTAAAAAGTCACTAGATGGCGCTAAAATATACTGCAAGTTACTTTTCACCCCAGTGCACGTGCTGGGAGTACAATGTACACAGAGAATAATAGAGGCAGAGCTGTGTGCACCACAGAACAGAGGGCATGGTGCTACATGAGGAATAAGTGGTGCACATGTAACAGCAAAATATTTAGACTTTAGAGTCCTCATCCTCAGTGGTTGATACCTTTTAACAGCACGCATTGTGCGCAGTGCAGTGGCTGCTCAGGCACGCCGTGAACATGGAACCACGGCAGCCTGCTGTTTATACCGAGGTCTGCGGGCGGGAAATCCCTTCCCAGCAGTGCCCTTTCTGGTGTCAAAGGAATACATGTTGCTTTGGTTGCTGCTGCCGCACTGGTAACACTTCCTGCAGTCATCTGCGGCCAATGCTATTGATTGTATCCATCGCTATTCGTTCACAGACCCTGACGCCGCTCAGTCTGGCGGGGAGGAGACTCGCCATGAAAGGGAGACTGGGGTGGGGGATGTTAATAAACAAAACGCTGAGAAAGAAGAGAGAAAGTTGAAAAAAGGGGGAGGGAGAATACCCCAGGCTGCCACCTTCTTTGGGGGTCTAGGTGCTATTTTTTATGAATGAACTGCATGCCTGTGACAAGTTATTAAGCGTTGTTAGTGTTGTGGCGCTGGGGAAGGGAGAGGCCAAAAGCCGTCTGAGGTAAAAAGCCCTTTTATGTAGGACACAGGATACACTGGACCTGTGTGCACTGAGGTAATGGCTGGGGTGGAATCTGCAGCCCAGCACCAGTTAACCCTGCTGTGTACAAGGCTCCTTATTCGCTTCCTATTCACAAGAAATTGATTTTTTTACTGGTCCAGTAACACATTCATACATTAGGGCTCACTCACATGTCAGTTTTTCACACGAGTTCTTTTCATGTTTTTCATGGATAGAACGTATATCTGTTATAATCTACCAAACTGATGAAAATCTCATCTGAATCGCCAATCACTGACGTCTGAATGAGCCGTGTCGGATGAATTTTGGCCGCTTATCTCAGGGGGAAGAAAAGGATAAGGGTATGTGTCCATGTTCAGGTTTGCTTCAGGCTTTGGTCAGGATTTTATGCAGGTTAAATCCTGACCAAAAATGCACCTGAGGTCACTGGCAGGTCACCTGCGGGGTTCCTGCGTGTTTTGCTCATTGTAGCAACATGCTGCGCTCTGAAAAAACGCAACGCATGTGCGTTTTTGCGGGAAAAACGCATGCGTTTTTTACTGCACAGTGGAGACGGGATTTCATTAAATCCCCTCCACTATGCTGTAACATCTGGACGCTGCATTTTTGACGCTGCGGCTCAGCGCTACGTCAAAAACGCAGCGTTTCCTGAACGTGGACACATACCCTTAGAAGTCCAAAATTGGACACGCCGGATTCTAAACTTCCCAATCATCTGTCTAAGGCCGCCATACACATTAGGGTCCCTTTCCACTTGCGAGGAAAACGGATGCGTGCAATCCGATAAAAAATCGGATTGCACTCTGACCAACGTTATTTAATAGGTGTCTTTTCATTTGCGATTTTTTTCTCAGCCGAAATCGGACTGAGAAAAATCTGGATCGGCTGAGAAAAAAATCGCAGCATGCTGCGTATTGCTGCGATTCTCGGACGAGACTCGCCAATGCAAGTCAATGGGTGCGAGAAAAAAATCGCACAGCACTCGCAACATGCGAGTTCTGTCCGATTATTACGCACCAGTGTCCTTTGAAAAGCCGGCAATTCAGTGCGGTGTACAGTAAAATCACACTGACAGGTTAGAATAGAGAAGATATATACACATAGAATAGGTATATATACATATATATATGTCAGTGAGACACCTATATATGTATATTTATATTTAATGCAGCGCTAGATAGCTTAAAAGCCTCTAATTCAATTGCCGGCTTTTTCCTTCTCCTTCACAAACCCGACATGATATCAGACATGGTTTACATACAGTAAACCATCTCATATCCCTTTTTTTATTACATATTCCTCTTCACTAATGTAACAAGTGTCTGTGTGCACAATTTGGGGGATCTAGCTACTAAATTAAAGGGTTAAATTGCGGAAAAACTTGGCGTGGGCTCCCGCGCAATTTTCTCCGCCAGAGTGGTAAAGCCAGTGACTGAGGGCAGATATTAATAGCCAGGAGAGGGTCCATGGTTATTGGCCCCCCCGTGGCTAAAAACATCTGCCCCCAGCCACCCCAGAAAAGGCACATCTGGAAGATGCGCCTATTCTGGCACTTGGCCACTCTCTTCCCACTCCCTGTAGCGGTGGGATATGGGGTAATGAAGGGTTAATGCCACCTTGCTATTGGAAGGTGACATTAAGCCAGATTAATAATGGAGAGGCGTCAATTATTGCACCTATCCATTATTAATCCAATTGTTGGAAAGGGTTAAAAAACACACACACACATGATTAAAAAGTATTTTAATGAAATAAACACAGCGGTTGGTTTAATAATTTATTGCTCTCTCATTCCATTTTCATACCCTCGCTTGGCAAAACAATAAACACACAAGATACATACCCTCTCTGATGAACTGTCACGTCCCACGAAGTAATCCATCTGAAGGGGTTAACTAATATTACAGGCAGAGCTGCGATAATCCACTCGCTCGTACCTGTAATCCCCGGGTGCTGAAAGGAAAGCAGTGATCTGTACTTACATTCAGTCGCGGTGATGCGCCCCTGCTGGATGTTCTCATGAACTGCAGCCTGGGAACTTTTTCCCACGCTCCAGGTCATATGAGGACATCCACCAGGGGGCGCATCACCGCGATTGAATGTAAGTATAGATCACTGCTTTCCTTTCAGCACCCGGGGATTACAGGTACGAGCGAGTGGATTATCGCAGCTCTGCCTGTAATATTAGTTAACCCCTTCAGATGGATTACATCGTTGGACCTGACAGTACATCAGAAGGTATGTATCTTGTGTGTTTATTGTTTTGCCAAGCGAGGGTATGAAAATGGAATGAGAGAGCAATAAATTATTAAAACAACCGCTGTGTTTATTTCATTAAAATACTTTTTAATCATGTGTGTGTGTTTTTTAACCCTTTCAAACAATTGGATTAATAATGGATAGGTGTAATAATTGACGCCTCTCCATTATTAATCTGGCTTAATGTCACCTTCCAATAGCAAGGTGGCATTAACCCTTCATTACCCCATATCCCACCGCTACAGGGAGTGGGAAGAGAGTGGCCAAATGCCAGAATAGGCGAATCTTCCAGATGTGCCTTTTCTGGGGTGGCTGGGGGCAGATGTTTTTAGCCACGGGGGGGCCAATAACCATGGACCCTCTCCTGGCTATTAATATCTGCCCTCAGTCACTGGCTTTACCACTCTGGCGGAGAAAATTGCGCGGGAGCCCACGCCAATTTTTTCCGCCATTTAACCCTTTATTTTAGCAGCTACAGCGGCCAAATTTTGCACATACACACTACTAACATTAGTAGTGTGGAATATGCAAAAAAAATGGGGATATGAGAAGGTTTACTGTATGTAAACCATGTCTCATATCATGTCGGGTTTGTGAAGGAGAAATTAAAAGCCGGCAATTGAATTAGAGGCTTTTATGCTATCTAGCGCTGCATTAAATATAAATATACATATATAGGTGTCTCACTGACATATATATATGTATATATACCTATTCTATGTGTATATATCTACTCTATTCTAACCTGTCAGTGTGATTTTACTGTACACCGCGCTGAATTGCCGGCTTTTCAAAGGACACCGGTGCGTACAAATCGGACAGTAATACGGATGTCATACGGATGATGCGATTATAAAAAACGGATGATGCGATTAAAAATCGCATTGTACTCGCATGACACTCGCATGCAAATCGCATACGTTCCATCCGTTTTTTCGGTCCAGATTACGGACCGTTTTTTATCTCGCAAGTGGAAAGGGACCCTTAGACTGTCAGTCAATATCGACAGGGTCATCCAATGTGCCGCAAATGTGTAGACAGGGCTTTAGGCCAGTTTCAGACAAGCATATTCAAAATCATCCATTTTTCGTCCGTCTGTCCGTCTTTTTTACATCCATAAGGCATGCGTTTATGATATCAACAGGACCAAGCAGAGTTTTCTTAATTGTGGGACGTGACAGTTCATCAGAAGGTATGTATATTGTTGGTTTATTATTTTGCCGAGCGAGGGTCTTCAGGTGAATTGAGAGAGCAATAAAATATTAAAACAACCTGTGTGTTTATTTCATTAAAATACTTTTTAATAATGTGTGTGTGTGTTTTTTAACCCTTTCATACAATTGGATTAATAATGGATAGGTGACATAATTGACGCCTCTCTATTATTAATCTGGCTTAATGTCACCTTACAATAGCAAGGTGACAATAACCCTTCATTACCCCATATCCCACCGCTACACGGGAGTGGGAAGAGAGTGGCCAAGTGCCAGAATAGGCGCATCTTCCAGATGTGCCTTTTCTGGGGTGGCTGGGGGCAGATGTTTGTAGCCAGGGGGGGGGGCAATAACCATGGACCCTCTCCTGGCTATTAATATCTGCCCTCAGTCACTGGCTTTACCACTCTGGCGGAGAAAATTGCGCGGGAGCCCACGCCAATTTTTTCCGCCATTTAACCCTCTATTTTAGCAGCTACAGCACCCAAATTTTGCACATACACACTACTAACAGTAGTGTGGAATATGCAAAAAAAAGGGGATATGAGATGGTTTACTGTATGTAAACCATGTCTCATATCCTGTCGGGTTTGTGAAGGAGAAATGAAAAGCCGGCAATTGAATTACCGGCTTTTCACTAACACCGCTGCGTATTTCTCGCAAGTCACACTGCTGGTCCGTGTGGAATCCGTATTTTTCTCGCCCCCATAGACTTTCATTGGCGAAATTTTTTGCGCAATACGGTGACAAACGCAGCATGCTGCGATTTTCTATGGCCGTACAAGACCGTATATTACGGATGCGTAATATACGGCTGATATGAGCTGGGCCATAGAGATTCATTGGGCCGTGTGTAATGCGAATTTTACGGACGTAGTTTATGCGCTCATACGTCCGTAAAACTCGCCAGTGTGACGCCGGCCTCATTGATGGAAAGCATACTCAATATGGGGCTTTTCACAAGGACTTATTCACATGTCAGTATTTTGCATCAGTATTAGCTATGTGCACACGTTGCGGATTCTCTGCGGATCCACAGCGTTTTTTGCGGTGCAGAAACGCTGCAGATCCGCAATTGAGTTACAGTACAATGTAAATCAATGAGAATAAAAAAAAGCTGTGCACACGTTGCTGAAAATCCGCTGCGGAAACGCTGCGGTTTAAAAGAAGTAGCATGTCACTTCTTTTTTGCGGATCTGTAGTGTTTTTGTACCCATTCCATTATAAAAATCCGCAGGGGTAAAAAACGCAGCAAATCCGCACAAAAAACGCTGCGGATCCGCACAAAAAACGCGACAAATCCGCAGCTGTGTTTTCTGCCAGGAGAGGCAGAATCCGCACCAGAAATTCCTAAGGCTAATCTGCAACGTGTGCACATAGCCTTAGGCTATGTGCACACGTATTCTGGTCAACTGCGGATTTTTCCACAGCGGATTTGATAAATCTGCATAGCAAAAACGCTGCGTTTTTGCTGCAGATTTATCACAGATTTACCGCGGTTTTACAACTGCGGTTTTCTATAGGAGCAGCTGTAAAACCGCTGCGGAATTCGCAGAAAGAAGTGACATGCTGCGGAATGTAAACCGCTGCGTTTCTGCGCGTTTTTTCCACACCATGTGCACAGCGTTTTTTGTTTCCAATAGGTTTACATTGTAATGTAAACTCATGGGAAACTGCTGCGGACCCGCAGCTGCGAAAACGCTGCGGATCCGCAGCGTTTTCCGCATCGTGTGTAGTTGTGCACATACCCTTAGGGTATGTGTCCTCGTTCAGGCTTGCTTCAGGCTTTGGTCAGGATTTTATGCAAGTAAAATCCTGACCAAAAATGCACCTGAGGTCACTGGCAGGTCACCTGCGGTGTACCTGCGTGTTTTGCTCATAGTAGCAACATGCTGCATTTTGAAAAAATGCACCGCGCATGCGTTTTCGTGGCAAAAACGCATGCGTTTTTTAACGCATAGTGGAGTCGGGATTTCATGAAATCCCCTCCACTATGCTGTAACATCTGGACGCTGCGTTTTTGACGCTGCGGAAAAACGCAGCGTCAAAAACACAGCGTTTCCTGAACGTGGAAACATACCCTTAGTAAATATAGAAAAACTGACTGAACAGCCATCTAGTCTGAACTGGTGCATAACCAAAAAGTCTTACATAGCAAATAGATAATGGCTGCACTCAAGTTTATTGTGCTAAAGCAAGGAAATGTGCAATACATGAAATGTGAACAGCATAATGGCTTGTGAAATTTCAGAAAAAACACATGAGATTTTTAGCACAAGATTTGGCCAAAAGTTGTGAGCCCATTCACCAAACGTCAAGGTAATCTCAGATCGAATGGGTAACTAACCTGTCTGCCTAGTGTGAACACTTACCTATGGCTAATAAAATGGTAAAGCCTGCATTTATAGAGGAGGTTAGAACCAACTGTGTTTGGATGTAATTAAAATCACAGCATGGTGAAGGGCGGGGCGTTCAAGTCAGAAAAAGCAATACATAGTAAATATAGAAAAACTGACTGAACAGCCATCTAGTCTGAACTGGTGCATAACCAAAAAGTCTTACATAGCAAATAGATAATGGCTGCACTCAAGTTTATTGTGCTAAAGCAAGGAAATGTGCAATACATGAAATGTGAACAGCATAATGGCTTGTGAAATTTATGAAAAAACATGAGATTTTTAGCACAAGATTTGGCCAAAAGTTGTGAGCCCATTCACCAAACGTCAAGGTAATCTCAGATTGAATGGGTAACTAACCTGTCTGCCTAGTGTGAACACTTACCTATGGCTAATAAAATGGTAAAGCCTGCATTTATAGAGGAGGTTAGAACCAACTGTGTTTAGGCTGCCGTCACACTAGCAATATTTGGTCAGTATTTTACATCAGTATTTGTAAGCCAAAACCAGGAGTGGGTGATAAATGCAGAAGTGGTGCATATGTTTCTATTATACTTTTCCTCTATTTGTTCCACTCCTGGTTTAGGCTTACAAATACTGATGTAAAATACTGACCAAACACTGCTAGTGTGACGGCAGCCTAAGGGTATGTGTCCACGTTCAGGATTGCATCAGGATTTGGTCAGGATATTCCATCAGTATTTGTAAGCCAAAACCAGGAGTGGAACAGTTAGGGTATGTTTCCACGGTCAGGAAACGCTGCTTGTTTGACGCTGCACAGAGCTGCAGCGTCAAACAAGCAGCGTCCAGATGTTCCAGCATAGTGGAGGGGATTTTATGAAATTCCGTCTCCACTATGCGTGGAAACCCGCACGCGGCGGCCCTGCGACTCCGGACATGCTGCGCGTCTTTTCAGATCGCAGCATGTCCGTACACCTTGCGCAGCGTCCCCGCAAGGCATATCACAGGGTGCTATAGGAGAGAGCGATCATCCCGGATGTGAAGAGTTAACACATCCGGCATGATCGCGTCCCAGAAAGGGGGCGGGGCTTAGCGCCGAGCGGCGATACCGCCGGCCATCCTGACAGTGGAAACATACCCACAAACATAGAGGAAAAGTATAATAGAAACACATGCACCAATTCTGCATTTATCACCCACTCCTGGTTTTGGCTTACAAATACTGACATAAAATCCTGACCAAATCCTGATGCAATCCTGAACGTGGACACATACCCTAAGGGTATGTTTCCACGGTCAGGAAACGCTGCTTGTTTGACGCTGCGCAGAGCTGCAGGGTCAAACAAGCAGCGTCCAGATGTTCCAGCATAGTGGAGGGGATTTTATGAAATCCCGTCTCCACTATGCGTGGAAACCCGCACGCGGCGGCCCTGCGACTACGGACATGCTGCGCGTCTTTTCAGATCGCAGCATGTCCGTACACCTTGCGGGGACGCAGCGTCCCCGCAAGGCATAACACAGGGCCCTATGGGAGAGAGCGATCATCCCGGATGTGAAGAGTTAACACATCCGGCATGATCGCGTCCCAGAAAGGGGGCGGGGCTTAGCGCCGAGCGGCTTCGCCGCTGCGGCGATACCGCCGGCCATCCTGACAGTGGAAACATACCCTTAGGGTATGTGTCCACGTTCAGGATTGCTTCAGGATTTGGTCAGGATTTTATGCAGGGAAAATCCTGACCCAATCTGCACTTGAGGTCACTGGCAGGTCACCTGCGTTTTTTCTGCAATGTAAGGACATGCTGCATTCTTAAAAGACGCGTCGCATGTGCGTTTTCTCGGGTGTGCCGCATGCGTCTTTTACTGCATAGTGGAGATGGGATTTCATGAAATCCCCTCCACTATGCTGTAACATCTGGACGCTGCATTTTTTATGCTGCTGCGTCAAAAACGCAGCATTTCCTGAATGTGGAAACATACCCTAAGGGTATGTTTCCACGTTCAGGATTGCATCAGGATTTGGTCAGGATTTTTCATCAGTATTTGTAAGCCAAAACCAGAAGTGGGTGATAAATGCAGAAGTGGACCATATGTTTCTATTATACTTTTCCTCTAATTGTTCCACTCCTGGTTTTGGCTTACAAATACTGATGAAAAATCCTGACCAAATCCTGAACGTGGACATATACCCTTAGGGTATGTGTCCACGTTCAGGATTGCTTCAGGATTTGGTCAGGATTTTATGCAGGTAAAATCCTGACCAAATCTGCACCTGAGGTCACTGGCAGGTCACCTGCGTTGTCCTTGAGTTTTTTCTGCAATGTAAGGACATGCTGCGTTCTTAAAAGACGCGCGGCATGTGAGTTTTCTCGGGTCTGCCGCATGCGTCTTTTACTGCATAGTGGAGACAGGATTTCATGAAATCCCCTCCACTATGCTGTAACATCTGGACGCTGCGTTTTTTATGCATGCTGCTCAACGCTGCGTCAAAAACTCAGCGTTTCCTGAACGTGGACACATACCCTAAGGCTATGTCTCCACGTTAAGGCTACGCGGCGGTATCGCCGCAGCGGCGAAGCCGCTCGGCGCTAAGCCCCGCCCCCTTAATGGGACGCGATGGTGCCGGATGTGTACAGTACACATCCGGGATCATCGCACCCCTCGCCATAGGGCCCTGTGATATGCCTTGCAGGGACGCTGCGTCCCCGCAAGGTGTACGGACATGCTGCGTTCTGAAAAGACGCGCAGCATGTCCGGAGTCGCAGGGCCGCCGCGTGCGGGTTTCCACGCATAGTGGAGATGGGATTTCATAAAATCCCCTCCACTATGCTGGAACATCTGGACGCTGCTTGTTTGACGCTGCAGCGTCAAACAAGCAGCGTTTACTGACCGTGGAAACATACCCTAAGGGTATGTCTCCACGTTCAGGATTGCATCAGTCTTTGGTCAGGATTTTATGCAAGTAAAATCCTGACCAAAACTGCACCTGAGGTCACTGGCAGGTCACCTGTGGTGTACCTGCGTGTTTTGCTCATAGTAGCAACATGCAGCGTTTTGGAAAAACGCACAACGCATGCGTTTTCGCGGCAAAAACGCATGCGTTTTTAAACGCATAGTGGAGTCTGGATTTCATAAAATCCCATCCACTATGCTGTAACATCTGGACGCTGCGTTTTTGACGCAGCAGAAAAACGCAGCGTCAAAAACGCAGCGTTTCCTGAACGTGGAAACATACCCTAAGTGTGCCAAAACCGGGAGGGGAACTTATAGGGAAAAACTATAATTGAAAGATTGACAGCTATTCTTTCTTTTGGAGGCACTCCTGATTTTGGCATACTAAGGATATGTGCACACGTTGCGGAATGTTGTGCCGATTTTTCCGCATTGATTTTGGGAAATCCGCACTGTGGATTTACTGTGGAATTACCGCGGATTTACAGCTGCTTTTTCCGCGGTTTTTGTGCGGATTCCACCTGCCATTTTACGCCTGCGGATTCCTATTGAGGAGAAGGTATAAACTGCTGCGGAATCCACACAAAGAATTGAAATGCTGCGGAATAAACATTTTGCGCGTTTTTTTCCGCAGCATGTGCACTGCGGATTTTGTTTTCCATAGGTTTACATGGTACTGTAAACTCATGGAAACTGCTGCGAATCTGCAGCGTCCAATCCGATCTGAGGTGACAGCTTCATGTATATTCCTATACAAAGAGATTGTTAAGTACATAATCATGCAGAGTTACCCACATATAGTTATAGACAATCATAAAGGTACCTCAATGCATGTATATCCAGACATCAGTCAGGAAAAAACTGCCAACCATATGGTACAAAACAAACCGCACTAGCAGTCAAAACTTCCCATAAAAATAGCTTTATTAATACAAAAATACACACATAAAAAGGCTGTAAACCAGGGAAATGGACAACAGGGGAAAACAGGCACGCACTACATGTCAGTCAAAGTGCCCATAGGCTCAGAGCAGATTAACTGCCACGGCACCAGTATACTGCAATAAGTATAGTACATACAATTCGGGGCCATAATAAATACTATGTAAAATCAATGCCCCAAGCAGCGCACATAATAGCCTAACATTGCACAACAAGTGTATAACATATGTGACTACCTGATGCAGAGACAGCCGACCGCTCCGAGCACACCCGACGTACGTTTCGGAGCTTACCGCTCCTTCCTCAGGGGGCGTGGAAGATGCACGTACAGTCATTCTTATATATGAATAAAACCGGAAGTATCCGGTATTGTGCGTCATATGACGCACCACCCACCGCAGGTGCAGATGTACCCAGCGTCCGCATCGCCAGCTGGGAGGAAACACGTGGGGCCCCACGTGATCCTCACCGCATCGCCATGGGAACGCTGAGCCGCACAGCAGGCTGCACTGCGCATGCGCAAGACGGCCGCGGCCATATTGGATTTGGGAAAGGGAAAGGGCAGATACAGCCACATATAAACGATAACCCAAAAAAACAAAGAACGACGAATACCGCAGACAGGGAGAGGAACCAGATGGTATGGTAGACAACATAATATAAAACAGATGTATATATAGATGTATAATAGCAACATACAAATGTGGACTTAAGCTGCATAAATAAATTACAGTCATAGCAAATGTGTGCCACATAAGTCCATAGAGCAGTTGAGAATTTTCATGATGGGCTCCATATAGGAAAATACAGCACACCAGCATGTCCATGATGTCACGATCCACCCTCTTTCATACGAATACATCCTCCAAACAATGTAATATCTGAATAAAAACACAAATATGAAATAATTAAAAACAAAAACCAACAAATGAAGTGCGTGTGAAAGAGATGCACAAGAGAACAGATCACAGATAGGGAACAAAGGAGATATTCTCATTAAGCCCTTTAGGACTGATGGTCTGGAGAGTCCAGATCCACCTAGTCTCTATCTGAGCTAGACGTTTACTGAGATTACCCCCTCTGATGTTGATATTCAAAAGATCAATACCCCGGACTTTAAGTCCGGAGGCATCACAATGGTGGAATTCCCTAAAATGCCGTGGTATTGTCTTAAGGGTGGATGTGTCCGTGCAGGTAGCGGCCGCCAAAATCCCAAGAACGTGTTCTCTAATACGTACCTTGAGCTGACGTGTCGTTAGCCCAATATAAATAAGCCCACATGGGCACGTGGCGTAGTAAATTACGTACCTCGAGACACACGATATATTCTGTTTGATGTTAAATATCTTGGAGCCCTCGGAATCAACAAACGAGGTACATTTCTCAACATTAGGGCAGGCTACACACCTCCCGCACGGAACACATCCACCCCTTGGGCGCATAGAATCCAAAAATGTAGGAACCGGTTTACTTACATAATGACTTTGCGTAAGGCAATCCCGAAGATTTTTAGCCCGCCGAAACGAAATTGCGGGACCATCTGGCAAAAACTTACCAATAATGGGATCAACTTTTAGACAGCCTAAAAGTGGTAGCAAGGTTAGGTTTGTGACCTCTTATAGTCCCCAACACGCGAAGATACGCATGGCGCTGAGTAATGCGTGGTCCATCTTAAAAGTTGATCCCATTATTGGTAAGTTTTTTTTGGACACGTCAGCTCAAGGTACGTATTAGAGAACACGTTCTTGGGATTTTGGCGGCCGCTACCTGCACGGACACATCCACCCTTAAGACAATACCACGGCATTTTAGGGAATTCCACCATTGTGATGCCTCCGGACTTAAAGTCCGGGGTATTGATCTTTTGAATATCAACATCAGAGGGGGTAATCTCAGTAAACGTCTAGCTCAGATAGAGACTAGGTGGATCTGGACTCTCCAGACCATCAGTCCTAAAGGGCTTAATGAGAATATCTCCTTTGTTCCCTATCTGTGATCTGTTCTCTTGTGCATCTCTTTCACACGCACTTCATTTGTTGGTTTTTGTTTTTAATTATTTTATATTTGTGTTTTTATTCAGATATTACATTGTTTGGAGGATGTATTCGTATGAAAGAGGGTGGATCGTGACATCATGGACATGCTGGTGTGCTGTATTTTCCTATATGGAGCCCATCATGAAAATTCTCAACTGCTCTATGGACTTATGTGGCACACATTTGCTATGACTGTAATTTATTTATGCACCTTAAGTCCACATTTGTATGTTGCTATTATACATATATATATACATCTGTTTTATATTATGTTGTCTACCATACCATCTGGTTCCTCTCCCTGTCTGCGGTATTCGTCGTTCTTTGTTTTTTTGGGTTATCGTTTATATGTGGCTGTATCTGCCCTTTCTCTTTCCCAAATCCAATATGGCCGCGGCCGTCTTGCGCATGCGCAGTGCAGCCTGCTGTGCGGCTCAGCGTTCCCATGGCGATGCGGTGAGGATCACGTGGGGCCCCACGTGTTTCCTCCCAGCTGGCGATGCGGACGCTGGGTACATCTGCACCTGCGGTGGGTGGTGCGTCATATGACGCACAATACCGGATACTTCCGGTTTTATTCATATATAAGAATGACTGTACGTGCATCTTCCACGCCCCCTGAGGAAGGAGCGGTAAGCTCCGAAACGTACGTCGGGTGTGCTCGGAGCGGTCGGCTGTCTCTGCATCAGGTAGTCACATATGTTATACACTTGTTGTGCAATGTTAGGCTATTATGTGCGCTGCTTGGGGCATTGATTTTACATAGTATTTATTATGGCCCCAAATTGTATGTACTATACTTATTGCAGTATACTGGTGCCGTGGCAGTTAATCTGCTCTGAGCCTATGGGCACTTTGACTGACATGTAGTACGTGCCTGTTTTCCCCTGTTGTCCATTTCCCTGGTTTACAGCCTTTTTATGTGTGTATTTTTGTATTAATAAAGCTATTTTTATGGGAAGTTTTGACTGCTAGTGCGGTTTGTTTTGTATGTATATTCCTATGCAGATGTTATGCTTGGGTCTGGAGAGCCATGGACAGCCTGACTATGGTAGGGAATCTAGCTTGTGAGTCCCAATGGGGAAAGTACCGATGTCTAAAGTTCTGAAGAATATGATGATGTTTTATAAGCAAATCATAATAAATAACAGGTATTATACACACCTCCTACATATTATAATAGGAGATGTGCTTGATATCTGCCGATCGTGCAAGTGTCTTGGCAGGAGTGTGGGATCGTAATGTCATCAGCACTGCTCACTTCTGAATTGAACTCTCTGGATGGCACTGGTTTACCTCTTAATTGACATTGGTCAGTGTGCTGTTACTTACCTAATCCAGTAAATAGTGCACATCTATTCACTGTGACTACATTATTATGCCCAGAACTACTTGAACCTGCCTGGAGTCAAATGATTTTTATGCGGGGCATACCTACTTGTATGAGGGCCTTGTGGAATCAGTGGTGAAAAGTCATTTAACTATTTGAAGACACCACATTGAACTCAGTAAAAATTGTCCATCTACACAATCTTACAGATTTTATTCCAGGATTCACTGTGGGCTAGGTTACAGGAAGCTGGATATTTTTTGGGACTTCCCTATTCATGTGCCAGCAATGCGAGTTGTGACCCGTAGTGAGTTAACCCTTCAAATTACACTCTTGGCTGAGCACTTTGATGCTTTTTTATTGTGCCAAAAATGTGTTCCTATGCTGCTTTCAATTTTATTCACCTCAGGGCACCTCACTCCCATGTAGTTTATTAATGAAGATAAATTCTCGTTATTACTGAACCAGAAAATTACAAAAATATATATATATATTTTTAAATGAGAAACTGGATGAATAAGAAACCAACTTCAACCTGGAATAAGAGAATGGATGAACAAGGAACCAACTTCAGCATCTTCTGTTGTATTGAGCAGCCTCCAGCGGCGCCATGCTCAGCCCCTTCCCTCCCCATCTCTGAGGTTAAATTAGGTAATGCAATTATATCCGCCTTCCTTTCACTCTTCGACCTCTCTGTGCTTCCCGACATGCTAGAGAACAGGCGTCTTTCGCACTCAAGCAAGAATGTACATGAAACACGTGCAGGAACCACGCATTCTCCACACAGACATGGCTTTACATCACTTGAGAAATATAAAGAATATTGTAAAGAGTGCATTGTGTAAGACATGTTTTGCTGCAATATCAGTCGCCCAGACCAATGCTTTTATAATGTGCATCCAAATTTTGGAAGGGTTGGGATATTGAAATCAGTGAAAAGCAAATGTGGAGGAATACTCATCCATGGTAACCAAATAGGTAGCCACGTTGATTTTTTTTTAAAATGCATGTTGCAAATGATAGCTTGGATGGGATGCCTTTCTACCTATTCTGTCCCCCCTATTTCCTTATATATTGTAAAATTGTGAGCACCACCCTCACACCTCCTGTAACTGTTGAACTATGTGTTACTTTGTGTCTTTATTGTTTGTACATGTCCGCGCTTAAGTGTAATATTCTGCAGAATATGTATATTGAAATAAAAGTAGTATTATTATTGGATTCACATCACAAGTTTTGTAAAATCTCCCTCTTCCATCATGCTTTTGGAAATAAACTTTATTTAGAATGTTTTAATGATTTAAAACTATTTATTGTACTACCATGGATGACCTTCATACTTCATCCATAACATTAAAACCACCTGCTAAATCTTTTGTATCACTCATCCACCAAACAGCTCTGGCTTAGGCCACCTTATATAAATCCATGGTCCAATTTTATCGCTCATGTCCCAATGTAGAGTCTTTAAGGGCTGTCCCACACGTCCAGATAATTCCGGTACCGGAATAAATCGGTACCGGAGTTATCCGTGTCCGTGTGCCTGGGAACTCACGGAGGCCATACGTGCGGCACACGTGTGCCGCCCGTATGGCGAGTGGGTACCACACGGAGCGTGTGGTACCCACTCTGCATGGTGCTGAAGCTGCGATTCATATCTTCCCTGCAGCAACGTTTGCTGTAGAGAAAATATGAAGAATAGTGTTTAAAATAAAGATCCATGTGTCCGCCGCCCCCCCCACCCCCTGTGCGCCCCCCCGCTGGTCAGAAAATACTTACCCGCTCCCTCGCTGCTTCCTGGTCTGGCCGCGGCTTCTCCTGCATGCGGTCACGTGGGCCCGATCATTTACAGTCATGAATATGTGGCTCCACCTCCCATAGGGGCGGAGCCAACTATTCATGATTGTAAATGATCGGCCCCACGTGACCGCATACAGTAGGAGGCGCGGCCAGACCAGGAAGGAGCGGGTAAGTATTTTCTGACCAGCGGGGGGGCGCACAGGGGGTGGGGGGGGCGGCGGACACATAGATCTTTATTTTTAACACTATTCTTCATATTTTCTCTACGGCAAACGCTGCTGGAGAGAAGATATGAATACCGGCTTCAGCACCATGTGGGTGGGACAGCGCTTACTGTAGCGCTGTCTCCTGCACGCACACGGACCCCAGACGGAGAATGTCCGTGTGAGGTCCGTGTTTTACGCGGACCCATTGACTCTATTGGGTCCGTGTAAAACGTGCGCTCCCACGAACACTGACATGTCTCCGTGTTTGGCACACGGAGACACGGTCCGCAAAAAATCAATGACATCTGCACAGATGCATTGATTTTTCTGGGTCTACGTGTGTCAGTGTCTCCGGTACGTGAGGAAACTGTCACCTCACGTACCGGAATCACTGACGTGTGAAACCGGCCTAAGGCCAAACACGGAGACATGTCAGTGTTCGTGGGAGCGCACGTTTTACACGGACCCAATAGAGTCAATGGGTCCGCGTAAAACACGGACCTCACACGGACATTCTCCGTCTGGGGTCCGTGTGCGTGCAGGAGACAGCGCTACAGTAAGCGCTGTCCCCCCCACATGGTGCTGAAGCCGGTATTCATATCTTCCCTGTAGCAGCGTTTGCTATAGAGAAAATATGAAGAATAGTGTTAAAAATAAAGATCCATGTGTCCGCCGCCCCCCCACCCCCTGTGCGCCCCCCCGCTGGTCAGAAAATACTTACCCGCTCCCTCGCTCCTTCCTGGTCTGGCCGCGCCTCCTACTGTATGCGGTCACGTGGGGCCGATCATTTACAATCATGAATAGTCGGCTCCGCCCCTATGGGAGGTGGAGCCACATATTCATGACTGTAAATGATCGGGCCCACGTGACCGCATGCAGGAGAAGCCGCGGCCAGACCAGGAAGGAGCGACAGCCGACGGGGGACCCGGGTAAGTATTTTCTGACCAGCGGGGGGGCGCACAGGGGGTGGGGGGGCGGCGGACACATAGATCTTTATTTTAAACACTATTCTTCATATTTTCTCTACAGCAAACGTTGCTGCAGGGAAGATATGAATCGCAGCTTCAGCACCATGCAGAGTGGGTACCACACGCTCCGTGTGGTACCCACTCGCCATACGGGCGGCACACGTGTGCCGCACGTATGGCCTCCGTGAGTTCCCAGGCACACGGACACGGATAACTCCGGTACCGATTTATTCCGGTACCGGAATTATCTGGACGTGTGGGACAGCCCTCAGGCAGGTTATGACACAAGGTTTTGTAGGTAAAACAGCTGCCGCACAAGAAAAATATTGTTAAATGAGCAATTTCAAAATCACAGCAGCCAACTGTAAGGCTGTGTGCACACGTTGCGGATTTTTTCCGTTTATTTTTTTGCTATAAAAAACGCATCCCATCATTTAGAATGCATTCCGCAATTTTTGTGCACATGATGCGTTTTTTTTTCCATGAAAAAACCGCATCGCGGTAAAAAACGTAGCATGTTCATTAATTTTGCGGATTTCTTGCGGATTTCCCACTATATCATTGCATTGGGAAATCTCCGGAAAAATCCGCAAAAAATTCGAGAAAAATGTGCAAAAAAACGCGCAAAAAAAGGCATGCGGAATTTCTTGCAGAAAATGTCCGGTTTTGCTCAGGAAATTTCTGCAAGAAATCCTGAACGTGTGCACATAGCCTTACTCAGCTGCTTCATCTGGTCCTATAATTTAAGGTGCCTTCAATATAAAGTGGTTCTTCAGGTATTTGATATTGATTAACTAACCTTAAGGTACAGTCACATTAAGCGACGCTGCAGCGATATAGACAACGATGCCGATCGCTGCAGCGTTGCTGTTTCGTCGTTGTGTGGTCGCTGGAGAGCTGTCACACAGACAGCTCTCCAGCGACCAACGATGCCGAAGTCCCCGGGTAACCAGGGTAAACATCGGGTTACTAAGCGCAGGGCCGCGCTTAGTAACCCGATGTTTACCCTGGTTACCAGTGTAAATGTAAAAAAAACCAAACACTACATACTTACATTCCGGTGTCTGTCGCGTCCCCCGGCGTCCGCTTCCCTGCACTGTGTAAGCGCCGGCCCTAAAGCAGGGCGGTGACGTCACTGCTGTGCTCTGCTTTACGGCCGGCACTGACACATTCAGTGCAGGAAGCTCTGAGCAGCAGCGCGGGAGCCGGGAGACGTGACAGACATCAGAAGGTGAGTATGTAGTGTTTTTTTTTTTACTTTTACAATGGTAACCAGGGTAAATATCGGGTTACTAAGCGCGGCCCTGCGCTTAGTAACCCGATATTTACCCTGGTTACCATTGTAAAACATTGCTGGCATCGTTGCTTTTGCTGTCAAACACAACGATACACGCCGATCTGACGACCAAATAAAGTTCTGGACTTCTAGCTCCGACCAGCAATATCACAGCAGGATCCTGATCGCTGTTGCGTGTCAAACACAACGATATCGCTATCCAGGACGCTGCAACATCACGGATCGCTATCGTTATCGTTGTTAAGTTGTTCAGTGTGAAGGTACCTTTAGGATGGGTTATCAGTATCAGATTGAAAGGGACTAACAACCAGCATCCCCAACAATCAGCTGTTATTACTAGCGCCCATGGTAAACAATGAATGGAGTTGCACTGTGCAGCTCTGTTTCATGTGTAGCAGCCACTGACTTCAACTGCAGATAAGCTCTTAGGGTACCGTCACACAGTGGCATTTTTATCGCTACGACGGCACGATTCGTGACGTTCTAGCGATATCGTTACGATCTCGCATTGTCTGACACGCTACTGCGATCAGGCACCCAGCTGAGAATCGTACGTCGTAGCACATCGTTTGAAACTTTCTTTCGTCGCTGGATCTCCCGCTGTCATCGCTGGATCGTTGTGTGTGACAGCGATCCAGCGATGCGTTCGCTGGTAACCAGGGTAAACATCGGGTAACTAAGCGCAGGGCCGCACTTAGTAACCCGATGTTTACCGTGGTTACCAGCGTAAAAGTAAAAAAAAAAAAAACGTACATGCTCACCATCTGATGTCCGTCAGGTCCCTTGCCGTCTGCTTTCCGCTCTGACTGTCTGCCGGCCGGAAAGTGAGAGCAGATCACAGCGGTGACGTCGCCGCTGCGCTCTGCGCTCTCACTGTACGGCCGGATCTCAGTCAGAGCAGGAAGCAGACTGCGAGGGACCTGACGGACATCAGATGGTGAGTATGTACTGGTTTTTTTTTTTTACTTTTACGCTGGTAACCACGGTAAACATCGGGTTACTAAGCGCGGCCCTGCGCTTAGTAACCCGATGTTTACCCTGGTTACCCGGGGACTTCGGCATCGCTCCAGCGCCGTGATTGCAACGTGTGACCGCAGTCTACGACGCTGGAGCGATAATCGTACGACGCTGCGACGTCACGAATCGTGCCGTCGTAGCGATGTAAATGGTACTGTGTGACGGTACCCTTATTCTCATGAATGGATCATGATGTGCAGTGTTAAGGCAGATGAATGTAATGGAGCAATGAATGAACAATGAATGGAGCAGTGTAATGCAGCTCTGTCCAATGTTTACATATAGCCATTGGAGCAGATAGTAGCTTATCGGTGGCACGCAATGCGTTGAGATATTGCTGACCTATTCTAATGATGCCATCAATTAAATGTACACGGAGAACCCCCTTTAACTTCAACTATCAGTGGTTTTAGAGTAAATTCACATGTTGCATCTGTGGTATATTTGATTTCGGCTATGTTCCAAAATCACTGTAGTTTTGACGCAGTTTCGGAAAGCCACAGTAAAAAATACTCATCGCAAATGCAACATGCAAAACCACTCACAATGTTACAGTGAGAGAAATAATTATTTGATCCATTGCTGATTTTGTAAGTTTGCCCACTGACAAAGACATGAACAGTCTATAATTTTATGGGTAGGTTAATTTTAACATTGAGAGATAGAATATCAAAAAGAAAATCCAGAAAATCACATTGTATAAATTATATAAATTTATTTGCATTTGCAGTGAGAAAAAAGTATTTGATCCCTCTGGCAAACAAGACTTAATACTTAGTGGCAAAACCCATATTGGCAAGCACAGCAGTCAGACGTGTTTAGTATTATTATTATTATTATTATTTATTGTTATAGCGCCATTTATTCCATGGCGCTTTACATGTGAGGAGGGGTATACATAATAAAAACAAGTACAATAATCTTAAACAATACAAGTCATAACTGGTACAGGAGGAGAGAGGACCCTGCCCGCGACAGTAGGCGAGGATAGAGCTCGTCATGCAGCGGTTTGGTCGATCGGTGGTTACTGCAGGTTGTAGGCTTGTCGGAAGAGGTGGTTCTTCAGGCTCTTTTTGAAGGTTTCGATGGTAGGCGAGAGTCTGATGTGTTGTGGTAGAGTGTTCCAGAGTAGGGGTAATACACGAGAGAAATCTTGTATATGATTGTGGGAAGAGGAGATAAGAGTGGAGTAGAGAAGGAGGTCTTGTGAGGATCGGAGGTTGCGTGTAGGTAAGTACCGGGAGACGAGGTCACAGATGTATGGAGGAGACAGGTTGTGGATGGCTTTGTACGCCATGGTTAGGGTTTTGTACTGGAGTCTCTGGGCAATGGGGAGCCAGTGAAGGGATTGACAGAGGGGAGAGGCTGGGGAATAGCGGGGGGACAGGTGGATTAGTCGGGCAGCAGAGTTTAGAATAGATTGGAGGGTTGTGAGAGTGTTAAAGGGGAGGCCACAGAGCAGGAGGTTGCAGTAGTTAAGGCGAGAGATGATGAGGGCATGGACTAGGGTTTTTGCAGATTCTTGGTTGAGGGATGTACGGATTCGTGAAATATTTTTGAGTTGAAGTCGTCAGGAAGTGGAAAGGGCTTGGATATGTGGTTTGAAAAAGAGATCAGTGTCAAGGATTACCCCGAGGCAGCGAGCTTGTGGGACTGGGGAGAGTGGGCAGCCATTTACTGTAATGGATAGGTTCGTTGGGGGGGGGTCGCTTGAGATGGGGGAAAGATGATGAATTCTGTTTTGTCCATGTTAAGTTTCAGAAATCTAGCGGAGAAGGATGAAATAGTGGACAGACATTGAGGGATTCTGGTTAGTAGGGAGGTGTTATCTGGTCCAGGATGTAGATCTGTGTGTCATCAGCATAGAGGTGATACTGAAAGCCATGAGATTCTATGAGCTGTCCCAGGCCAAAGGTGTAAATGGAGAAGAGCAGGGGCCCTAGTACTGAACCTTGTGGGACTCCGACAGATAGGGGGCGAGGTAAGGAGGTGGTGTGTGAGTGGGAGACGCTGAATGTCCGGTCTGTTAGGTATGATGAGATCCAGGATAGGGCCAAGTCTGTGATGCCAAGGGATGAGAGGGTCTGTAATAATAGGGAATGGTCCACTGTGTCAAAAGCAGCCGACAGGTCGAGGAGGAGGAGGACAGAGTAGTGTCGCTTGCTCTTGGCGGTTAAGAGGTCATTGGTGACCTTAGTTAGGGCAGTTTCAGTGGAATGGTGTGACCGGAAGCCAGATTGTAAGCGGTCAAAGAGGGAGCAAGAAGAGAGATGGGAGGACAGTTCAAGGTAGACGTGTTGTTCCAGTAGTTTGGAGGCATAGGGGAGAAGTGATATAGGGCAATAGCTAGATACAGAGAATGGGTCAAGAGAAGGCTTTTTGAGGATAGGTGTGATGGAGGCACGTTTAAAGCTTGAGGGGAAAACACCAGTTGTTAGTGATAGGTTGAAGAGATGGGTTAGGGTTGGGATGAAGACTGTGGTGAGGTTTGGGATGAAGTGGGATGGGAGCGGGTCAAGTGCACAGGTGGTTAGATGCGATCTTGAGAGTAGAGTGGAGAGTTGATCTTCTGTAATGGTGGAGAAGTTGGTTTTGGAGGTGGAGGGCTGGGAAGTCGGGAGGAAGGGCTCTGGGGGTTGTTGACCAAAACTGTCTCTGATGTTATCAATCTTCTGCTTGAAAAATGAGGCAAAGTCTTCAGCTGAGATAAGTGGGGAGTTGGAGGTGCTGGGGGACGGAGGAGAGAATTGAAGGTGTTGAATAACTGTTTAGGGTTGTGAGACAGGGAGGATACGAAAGATGAGAAGTAGGTTTGTTTAGCTGTGGCGAGTGTGGTCTTGAAAGTAGTGAGGGACTGTTTGAATGCGATGAAGTGCTCGTTGGAGTGGGATCTTTTCCATTTGCGCTCAGCAGCCCTGGAAGCTCGCCTCAGTTCTTTGGTCAGGCTGGTGTGCCAGGGCTGTCTGTTGATTTTGCGAGCTTTGGTATGTGTAAGTGGGGCAGCAGATTCCAAAGCTACAGCTATTGTGGTGTTATATAGAGCGGCAGCGTAATCCGCATTGTGTAAGGAACTTATATCTGTGAGAGGGAGGAGGGATTCAGAGAATGAATGTAGGTCAAGATATTTAAGATTTCTGCGAGGGTGTGAAAGTTTGTGGGGTGGGGATTGTAGACATGGAGTGGAGAAGGAAGAGAATTTGAGAAGGTTGTGGTCAGAGAGAGGAAGAGGTGAGTTAGAGAGGTTAGATAGGGAGCAGAGGGGGGTGAAGATGAGGTCCAGTGTGTGACCATCTTTGTGGGTGGCTGTAGAAGACCATTGAGTGAGGCCGAAGGAGGACATGAGAGATAGAAGTTTAGTGGCAGCTGAGAGGGAAGTGTCAATGGGGATGTTGAAGTCGCCCATGATGATAGTGGGGATGTCCGCGGAAAGGAAATGAAGTAGCCAGGTGATGAAGTGGTCAAAGAAGGTGCTGGCTGGCCCTGGGGGGCGGTAAATGACAGCCAGTTGGAGGGGGAGTAGATGCGCACAGAGTGCACCTCAAAGGAAGGGAGGATAACAGAGGGTGGCAGTAGGATTGGGGTGAAGGAGCAGTTATCTTACAGGAGAAAACCAACTCCTCCGCCATGTTTGCTGCTGGGGCGGGGTGTGTGAGAAAGGTGGAAGCCACCGTAAGAGAGTGCAGCAGGGGAGGCTGTGTCAGAAGGGGTGAGCCAGGTTTCGGTGATGGCGAGGAAGGAAAGTTTCATAGTAAAAAGATCATGGATATAGGAAAGCTTGTTGCAGGCAGAGCGATTGTTCCACAGAGCTACTGTTAGTGGGACTGGGGAAGCGGGGGCTGGGTGAATGGGTATAAGGTTAGAGAGGTTACGGAAGTTTGTGATAGAGCGTGGATGGGAGGTAGAAATGACTGTGGGAATGTGGTGAGGAGGACCAGGATTTGGAGAGATATCACCAGCAGTGGGAAGGAGCAGAGAAAGTGTTAGCAGGTGGGAGCAGGAGAGGGCATGAGTGGGCTGTCTGTGTTTGGAGGCAGAGGATTGTAGGTTAAGGAACAGTTCTGAGGAGGAGGTGAGATGGATGGGGAGGATTGAAACAGAGATAAACAGCTCCTTACTTGGTGTGGGGATTAGGGGAGGTAGCATAAAGTGAAGGATTATAGGGGTGAGAGTGAAAATAAACAGAAACATTGTTTACAGTGACTGGCCAGTTACCTTCAGTTCCCTTCAGGTTCAATTCAGGTTTTAATTCTACTGTAATCTTCACACTTCTAGGACACACTTCTAGGAATCACACTGCTGACTGAAGTCATTGCAGACTTGAGCTATGCAATATATGTAAAACTAAGTGCATTCAGGTGTGAAGCAGAGAGGAGTGGTCTCTGTTCATCTTGGTCAGAGAATTAAGGGTGGACCAGATGCATACAATCAAGCATTGAGTAAACAAGGTCATAAATAACATGGGTGGGGTAAAGCTGGGGTTAGCTGAAAGGCATACCATGAGAAGGATAGGAGCAGAGGAAAGTCTGTGTGCAAAGCTGGGTGATGTACTATGTGCACTTCATAGACAGACAGCAGGAGAGCTGGGTGGATGAACATACCATGTGAATGCTAGGTGCAGAGGCGAGTCTCTGTGCAAAGCTGGGTGATGTACTATGTGCACTTCATAGACAGAGAGCAGGAGAGCTGGATGGATGAACATACCATGTGAATGCTAGGTGCAGAGGCGAGTCTATGTGTAAAGCTGGGTGATGTACTATGTGCACTTCATTGACAGACAGCAGGAGAGCTGGGTGGATGAACATACCTGTCGGAAGAATAGAGATGCTTGTTAGAGTGCGATGGTGGCATTCTCCCATTGATGTGGTGAAGTAGCCCTGTACCCTTAGCAGGGAAACGCCCCCAAAACATAATGTTTCCACCTCCATGCTTGACAGTAGTGGCGGTGTTCTTTGGGTCATAAGCAGCATTTCTCATTTTGTATTTGTTACATTTTCTTACTATTGCACCTACTGTTGTCTCCTTGTCACCCAGCATATTATGTATGGTTTTGTAGCCCATTCCAGCTTTCTGCAGGTCTATGATTTTGTCTGTGATATCTTTATGAAGCTCTTTGGTTTTGCCCATGTTGTAGAGTTTAGGGTCTGACTGATTAACTGAGTCTGTGGACAGGAGTCTTTTATAAAGGTGACTATGTAAGACAGCTGTCTTTAATACAGGTAACGAGTTGATTAGGAGCATCTAGCTGGTCTGTAGGAGCCAGAACTCTTAATGGTTGGTAGGGGATCAAATACTTATTTCTCACTGCAAAATGCAAATACATTTATACAATGTGATTTTCTCGATTTTATTTTTGATATTCTATCTCTCAATGTTCAAATCAACCTACCCTAAAGTTATAGACTGTTCATGTCTTTGTCAGTGGGCAAACTTACAAAATCAGTAAGGCATCAAATACTTGTTTCCCCAACTGCATAGCTGATCAGTCTAATTGTATATTTCAGCCAAGTCACTATTGTTATTGCTGTTTGAGTGATTGATTTGGTACCTTATAAAATCTTTATACCAAGCAATGTTTGCAAAATTTATATTTTTTAAATGTCATGACTACTGATCAATGTCTCTAATATTAGGCTGTTAATAAAAGAGACACAAGGTCTGTGCCACCTTTGACCTTGGTTTAACTCTTGTAAGACAAGACTGTCCATAAGTACTGATAAATATGTGGGACAGCTGTGACTGACAAAATGTAAAAGCTTTAGAGTTTTTCTCGTCTGCCCGTGGACAGCAAATGGGTCCATATAATTTAACAGAACTATTCAGACATCCATATTTGTAGTGGCTCAGTGTGTCCTTTCCATTAAACTAATTGCATGTTGTGTCTTTGCAGATCAGACTTGCAAGGCATGCAAATTTATGAGCCTTGGTTAAAAATGAATGACACCTAGAAATCATCTGGATACAGTTGTGTGAATGATACCATTTGGTAAGGCTAGATGTTTCAGTTATGACACAGTCTGGCAGTTTCACAAATGGTCAAAAAAGTGTGTGTGTGTGTGTGTGTGTGTGCGTGTGCGTGTGCGTGTGCGTGTGCGTGTGCGTGTGCGTGTGTGTGTGTGTGTGTGCTAGTTGCATACCAGTTGTGAATAAACAAACATGCTTTGATGTGCATTTTTTGACAGCAAGACCCACATTTAATAGGTTAATTTGTTTTAAGTTTAATCGGTTGTTTTTGCACAAAAAAAAAGTGTAATCAACTCTGCACTGTTTTTGGATGGGTCACAGTAGTGCACTCTTGCTTTACAGCAGTCTCAAAAAATGTTGTATCTGTAAAACAGTACAGGTGAGCAGCATAATTGCTCAGTGGTTAGCATTGTTAATTTGCAGAGCTGGGGTCCTGGGTTCAAATCCCACCAATGACAACATCTGTAAAAAGTTTATATTTTCTCCCCATGTTTGTGTGGGTTTCCTCTGGTTCTCCGTTTTCCTCCCACACTCCAAAACCAGAGGCAGTAGCTAGGGTTTTGGTTCAGGGGGGCGAAGCTTCTGACTGGGCCCCCAACCAGGTAACCTTGATTACAACTGGGTGACGCACCTAAATAGTGGAGGAGAACCTCAGCAGATGACCGCAGTGTTACTGAAGATAATCTCTATATAAAGACCAACATGGATATTACCGCCATATGGTCAGTGGTAGATACCAGCCCTACAGAACATATAAGAGATCACAGCACAGTTACAGATAATGACTTACCGCTGACGTTCTCTGATGGAATCATTCACTTTTCCCATCTTTTCCTTCTGGCCCAGACCGACACAACTTCTTCCAGCCAGGACTCGTCTGCAGAGAATACAACAAAGACACGTTTCACTTCTCATATTCCAGCCATAACCATCTATTCCCAACCTGTACAAACCCCTCATCCTGCTGATACCCCAATACTAAGCCGCTGCTGCCGTATGGGTCCCTAATACTGCACCTGCTGTGTGGTTCTCTGTGCCCTCTAAATTCTAAAGCACCCCTCTATAATATAGTAATGCCAGGTGCAAGTGCCCTAGAAAACACTGCCCTTATTTTGCCCCCTAGAAAGTAATGTCATGTGTGTGCCCCTTTGATAGTAACAGTAACCTGATTTCCCATATAACAATAAGTGCCCACTTTACATTTAATAATGTCCCGAGTCTCCCCCCTGTACAGCTCCCCTATACACAGTATGATGCTCTCTTGTACACAGTATAATGCCCCTTCACCTTATAGTACCACCCACACAGTATACTGACCCCTTAGTAGCCTCCAAACTGTTTGATGGCTCCAGTACTGTATGATGGCCCCTTCACTGTAATCCCCACACTGTATGATGGCCCCCTAGATAGCCTCCATATAGTATAATGCACCACATAGTTCTAAATGTAGTATAATGCACTCCCCATAAGCCTCCATATAGCATAATGCACTCCCCATAGGCCTACTATTTATTGTATAATGCACCCCCCATAGGCAGACTCTATAGCACAAGGCAGCACCCATAGGCAGACTCTGTAGCACAAGGCAGCACCCATAGGCAGACTCTGTAGTATCAGGTAGCACCCCATAGGCAGACCCTGTAGTATAAAGCAGCACCCTCATAGGCAGACAGACCCTGTAGTATAAGACAGCACCCCCATAGGCAGACCCTGTAGTATAAGACAGCACCCCCATAGGCAGACCCTGTAGTATAAGGCAGCACCCCCATTGGCAGACCCTGTAGTTTAAGGCAGCACCCCATAGGCAGACCCTGTAACATAAGGCAGCACCCCTATAGGCAGACCCTGTAATATAAGGCAGCACCCCCATAGGCAGATCCTGTAGTATAAGGCAGCACCCCTATAATCAGACCCTGCAATATAAGGCAGCACCCCCATAGGCAGATCCTGTAGTATAAGACAGCCCCCCTATAGGCAGACCCTGTAATATAAGGCAGCACCCCCATAGGCAGATCCTGTAGTATATTACAGGGTCTGCCTATAGGGGTGCTGTCTTATAAGGCAGCACCCCATAGGCATGTCCTGTAGTATAAGACAGCACCCCTACAGGCAGACCCTGTAATATAAGGCAGCACCCCTATAAGCAGACTCTTTAATATAAGGCAGCACCCCTATAGGCAGACCCTGTAATATAAGGCAGCACCCCCATAGACAGATCCTGTAGTATAAGACAGCACCCCTATAGGCAGATCCTGTAATATAAGGCAGCACCCCCATAGGCAGATCCTGTAGTATAAGACAGCACCCCTATAGGCAGATCCTGTAATATAAGGCAGCACCCCCATAGGCAGATCCTGTAGTATATTACAGGGTCTGCCTATATGGGTGCTGTCTTATAAGGCAGCACCCCCATAGGCAGATCCGGTAGTATAAGACAGCACCCCTATAGGCAGACCCTGTAATATAAGGCAGCACCCCATAGGCATACTCTGTAGTATAAGGCAGCACCCCTATAGGCAGACCCTGTAATGTAAGGCAGCACCCCTATTGGCAGACCCTGTAGTATAAGGCAGCACCCCTATAGGCAGACCCTGTAATATAAGGCAGCACCCCCATAGGCAGATCTTGTAGTATAAGGCAACACCTGTAGTATAAGGCAGGCAGCACCCATAAAAAATAAATACTCACATCTCTTCCTCCGCAACTCTGAGCGCCCGCTCATCTCCTGACAGCGGGCGCCGGCTAGTGACGTCATCGTGCCCTGTCAGTGTCTGCATCTGTGACGTCAGACGCTGAGAGGGGGATGATGGGAGAAGGAGCGTAGCGCTCCTCCCATCAATGCGATCAGCTGTATCGGCTAAATGCCAGTACAGCTGACCTTCCGATGATGGGCGGGGGGCCCACTGCTGGCACCGAGGCCCCCCGCCTGCTCAGGGGCCCCATAGCGGCCGGGCGGCAGAGCAGGGAGATCGATTCTCCCTGCTCTGCCGCAGAATGTAACTATCGGCGTGCTGGGCGCGCTGATAAAGTTACAGTAGCGTAGCTCCAGGTGGGCCCCCTCATAGCGCGGGGCCTTGGTGATGGCCCCCTCTGCCCCCCGGTAGCTACGCTACTGTCCAAAACATATACTGATAGGGAATTTAGATTGTGAGCCCCAATGGGGACAGTGATGATACTGTATGTAATGCTCTGTCGAATAAGATGGCGCTATATAAGCAAAGCATAATAATAAAATAAAACAATTCACGTGAGCCAGTTTTTGGGCAATATTTCTCCAGCGTTATTAGTCTACCTAAAAAAAACCTGTTCTATAAGGGCTTCCTTGGAACATATTGCTTACAATGAAAGGTACAATCCTGTACAATGTATGTGAGTTGAAAAATCACATGTAAGGTACAGGAGCAATGTTTAATCACTATGGCTATGATTATGAGAATCGAGATCAACATGTAGTTTTCTCATTGGGCAATATAGCAAGGCCATACACAAACTACTCTGAAATGCCCTTCTGGTCTGTGGAAGCAAAATGCTGGTCTTTAATCTTGCAATATTACTCAAACTTTTATAACATCTATTAGTAGCATGTTTATCCTCATAATGACCTCTTCCTATCCTGGTGACAAACACAAGAAGTGCACCCTCCTTTGCCTATTTGTGTATTTGTTTTTCCTTGGTGTTTTTATTTAGTCACATCCTCTGCACTTGCCCCCTTGGTATTTAGCTGTCAGGGAAGGAAGGTGAGAGGAATGTGGCTGTGTCTGCTCTGGTGTGTTACTGGTGCTGAGCTGACTGCCCTGATCGTGGGAAAGTGCCTTCACGTAAAGCACAATTTCTTTGTCCCTGTTGTTCTTCTGTAATCGATCTCATTTCAACTCGAAGGGTGGAAAACTTCAAAGGGAAGCAAGGCTGTTGGAGGTCGGAGCAGAAGCACAATCAGCTCACAAATGCACCCACTTTACCCACCACCCCCACCCCATCCACTCTTTTCCAGAGGAAGAAAATAAAGAGCCTTCCTCAACCTCACTTTAAAACACTCACTCCCAATCAATAAATAAAATGCAGACTTTGCGGAGGACAGGGTATGGGGGTGGAAGCTAGCACAAAGGTAATCAAGGACACAGGAAAATGCTAGTTACAATAGTGTCTTTTTTAATAGATTGGTGTGAAGTAAATTTTAACTAAACAGAGTATGCAAGGTAAGGAAACATTTTTTAAATTAATTGTATATTGGTTTAATAAAGATAGATCACAAGATCTACACAAGAAACACACAGTGCGTTACTTACCTATTCAATGTGGAATGCAGAAGCTTTTCTGATCCAAAGTCAACACTGTCATATTGAAGCACCATTTCTGAGAATTGAAGGGAAATTGCCATCTGAGAATTTATGGTATATCAAAAGTATTGTAGATCCTGCTTCCACTTTCCAAACTGCAAATTACTAGGAGATTCCTAAAGGCTCATTTAGACATCCATGCAGATCGGACCATAAGGCCGGGGTCACACTTGCGAGTTCAATGCGAGAAACTCGCACGAGTCTCTCGCATCAATACTTGGCACTGCCACCGGCACTCGGGACCGGAGCGTGCGGCTGCATAGAAATACATACAGCAGCAATCTCCGGTCCTGAGTGACGGCGGCAGTGCCGGGACTTGATGCGAGAGATTCGTGCGAGTTTCTCGCATTGAACTCGCAAGTGTGACCCTGGACTAAAGTACAGGGTGGCCACAGCTATCTCAACCAGAGTGTGTCATCATCCTGCGGCCAGTCTGTGCATTAGCGGTCCGTAGCAAGGATGTCTGAATGATCGCTTGCTTGTTCACATACTGGGAAGAAATAGATCTTGCATGTATGCCGTGTATTGTGGCTTTTTATTAGTTGCAGAAATGGTCATGTGTTTCACTACTCCCATGAAATCTACTGTGAAAAGATTTGCACACAATGTATGGTCATCTCTCCCATTCTTCTAATCGAGGTGTGGGCATCCTGAGGCCCTAGAATCCTTGATGACGTTTTGTCCGGCCCCTGGGTAGATTCCCAGAGACAGCAGTGTTTGGGCCTGCAGCGTTATTTTAACTGCCGCCAGCCATTTTAGTTTTTTCTTGCTCTGTGAGCATGATCACACAGTGTTCTCTACTGAATACTGAGGCACGTGAAATGAAAGATCATGTCCTGATACAAGTGCCAGCATCAGGACATACTTTGAGGGCAGAGGTAGCACGCTATTTATCGGACCTCAAAGATTTTTTTTACAGTGTGTTATTAGTACTTACCTGTCTCCTGCACTCAGTGCCATTTTTATCTCACATTAAAAAACATGTAACTGAGTACCCACAATAAAGAAGCAAGCTCGTCTCTGACTAGATAGTTGTGGTCGCACAGAATGACATCACAAGATGGGTATAGCCCTGGGACACTGGTTGTGCATGCCTGCAGAAGCTCTATCTCCAGAATATATTTAGAGGGATTGTCTCATGAAGGCAACTAATGTCTATAAGCCCTAATAGGGCATATCAATATCAAAGACAGGGACACCTATTCTGTGCCACCTATATACGGTACCTAGGAACGGAGAGTTGCTCTCTATGAGTGGCAGACTTGAGCTTTCCTTGTATTACATGAGTGACCATTTATCTGAAAAGTTGTCATTTTATACTACATTTCCTGCTAATGACCTAAGATTAACATCCTCGATATATCTCCCACTCCTGTCTCCAAGACTTATTGCATTCCAAAGTATTGGCGCAGCACGCATTACCCAAGTCACTTCTGTTAATCCCTAGTACCAACAGTTTTAAGCATGCCCTAAAAACGCATTTCTTCAGACTGGCCTATTGCCTCAACATACTTATCTAACTATCCCTGTTTTTTCGTACAAAATTTCCTTCAAAACCAGGTCCCTCATATCACCTGTTCTCAAACCTTTGTGCAATTAATAGCCCTCTGTGACTGTACTTTCACACATACTGGTTGGTTACCGGTTTACCCAGCATTACATGAACACCCTGTTTATTACATTGATGGCTGAACCGTACAATACAAGCAATTGTTACCATCCACCTTTCTTGTCTCCCCTATTACCTCCATAGATCGTAAGCTTGTGAGCAGGGCCCTCATTCCTCTTGGTGTCTGTTGATTTATGTAATTATTGTTATTCTGTAATGTCTTTTATTGTTTGTAAAAATCCCCTCTAATATATAAAGTGTTGCAAGATGTGTTAGCGCTATACAAAATAAAATAATTATTATTTGTTATTGTTGGGAGAAAGACCTGGCGGACTGCTTCCCCTGGTGAAATCAGCTGTTTGCAGTAGTTGCTGGTAGTGAAACCTAGGTGATGAACTGATTGCCCTAGGGCCGCGTTATGAATGATTTTGTCTCAGATGCGATACCTGCTTTAACCCCTTAATGGATGGCAGGATATCAGTTCTTGCACAGGACGGGTTAAGCCCATCATTATTATTATTATTATTATTATTTATTGTTATAGCACCATTTATTCCATGGCGCTTTACATGTAAGGAGGGGTATACATAATAGAAACAAGTAAAATAATCTTAAACAATACAAGTCATAACTGGTACAGGAGGAGAGAGGACCCTGCCTGCGAGGACTCACAATCTACAAGGGATGGGTGAGGATACAGTAGGCGAGGATAGAGCTGGTCATGCAGCGGTTTGGTCGATCGGTGGTTACTGCAGGTTGTAGGCTTGTCGGAAGAGGTGGGTCTTCAGGCTCTTTTTGAAGGTTTCGATGGTAGGCGAGAGTCTGATGTGTTGTGGTAGAGGGTTCCAGAGTAGGGGTGATATGCGAGAGAAATCTTGTATACGATTGTGGGAAGAGGAGATAAGAGGAGAGTAGAGAAGGAGATCTTGTGAGGATCGGAGGTTGCGTGTAGGAAAGTACCGGGAGACGAGGTTACAGATGTAAGGAGGAGACAGGTTGTGGATGGCTTTGTACGTCATGGTTAGGGTTTTGTACTGGAGTCTCTGGGCAATGGGGAGCCAGTGAAGGGATTGACAGAGGGGAGAGCCCGGGGAATAGCGGGGGGACAGGTGGATTAGTCGGGCAGCAGAGTTTAGAATAGATTGGAGGGGTGCGAGAGTTTTAGAGGGGAGGCCACAGAGCAGGAGGTTGCAGTAGTCAAGGCGAGAGATGATGAGGGCATGGACTAGGGTTTTTGCAGATTCTTGGTTGAGGAATGTACGGATTCATGAAATATTTTTTAGTTGAAGTCGGCAGGCAGTGGAAAGGGCTTGGATATGTGGTTTGAAGGAGAGATCAGCGTTGAGTAGGGTTGAGCGAAACGGGTCGATCATTTTCAAAAGTCGCCGACTTTTGGCTAAGTCGGCGTCTCATGAAACCCGATCCGACCCCTGTGCTTGTCGGCCATGCGGTACGCGACTTTCGCGCCAAAGTCGCGTTTCAATGACGCGAAAAGCGCCATTTCTCAGCCAATGAAGGTGAACGCAGAGTGTGGGCAGCGTGATGACATAGATCCTGGTCCCCACCATCTTAGAGAAGGGCATTGCAGTGATTGGCTTGCTGTCTGCGGCGTCACAGGGGCTATAAAGGGGCGTTCCCGCCGACCGCCATCTTACTGCTGCTGATCTGAGCTTAGGGACAGGTTGCTGCCGCTTCGTCAGAAGCAGGGAGAGCGTTAGGCAGGGTCCACTAACCACCAAACCGCTTGTGCTGCAGCGATTTCCACTGTCCAACACCACCTTCGGTGTGCAGGGACTGTGGAAGCTATTTTTTTTTTTTTTTCCCCTCAGCGCTGTAGCTCATTGGGCTGCCCTAGAAGGCTCCGTGATAGCTGTATTGCTGTGTGTACGCCACTGTGGAAACCAACTGCTTTTTTCAAAGCACATATCCTCTTGTTCCTTCCTTTCTGCACAGCTATCTTTTTTGTTTGTCCACACTTTTTATTTAATTTGTGCATCAGTCCACTCCTATTGCTGCCTGCCATACCTGGCTTAGATTACTGCAGGGAGATAGTAATTGTAGGACAGTCCCTGTTTTTTTTTTTTTTTTTTTTTGTGGGAGATTAAGATTTGCATTTCTGCTACAGTGCCATCCCTGTGTGTGCCATCTCTCACTGAGTGGGCCATAGAAAGCCTATTTATTTTTTCCGTGATTTGTGTTCTAAATTCTACCTCAACACAAAAACACTACATCAATCAGTGGGAGAAAAATATTGGCCTCAGTCAGGGCTTGTGTGCCACTGCTGTGTGTGCTATCTCTCATTCAGTGGGCTATAGAAAGCCTATTTTTTTTTTTTTTTTTTTTTTAATATTATTTGGTTTCTAAAGTCTCCCTGAAAAAAAAAAAAATACCTAAAAAAACAGTGGGAGAGTAATATTGCCCTTTCAGCTTGTGTGCCAGTCTTGACTCCTGGGTGTGCCACCTCTCTCCCTCTCATTCAGTGGGCCATAGAAAGCCTATTTATTTTTTTTTTTAAATATTATTGGGTTTCTAAAGTCTCCCTTAAAAAACAAAAAATACATAAAAAAACAGTGGGAGAGTAATATTGCCCTTTCAGCTTGTGTGCCAGGCTTGACTCCTGGGTGTGCCACCTCTCTCTCTCATTCAGTGGGCCATAGAAAGGCTATTTTTTTTTTTTGTTTTTTTAATATTATTTGGTTTCTAAAGTCTCCCTGAAAAAAAAAAAAAAACATAAAAAAACAGTGGGAGAGTAATATTGCCCTTTCAGCTTGTGTGCCAGTCTTGACTCCTGGGTGTGCCACCTCTCTCCCTCTCATTCAGTGGGCCATAGAAAGCCTATTTATTATTTTTTTTAAATATTATTGGGTTTCTAAAGTCTCCCTTAAAAAACAAAAAATACATAAAAAAACAGTGGGAGAGTAATATTGCCCTTTCAGCTTGTGTGCCAGGCTTGACTCCTGGGTGTGCCACCTCTCTCCCTCTCATTCAGTGGGCAATAGAAAGCCTATTTATTTATTTTTTTAAATATTATTGGGTTTCTAAAGTCTCCCTTAAAAAACAAAAAATACATAAAAAAACAGTGGGAGAGTAATATTGCCCTTTCAGCTTGTGTGCCAGTCTTGACTCCTGGGTGTGCCACCTCTCTCCCTCTCATTCAGTGGGCCATAGAAAGCCTATTTATTTATTTTTTTAAAATATTATTGGGTTTCTAAAGTCTCCCTTAAAAAACAAAAAATACATAAAAAAACAGTGGGAGAGTAATATTGCCCTTTCAGCTTGTGTGCCAGGCTTGACTCCTGGGTGTGCCACCTCTCTCCCTCTCATTCAGTGGGCCATAGAAAGCCTATTTATTTTTTTTTTTAAATATTATTGGGTTTCTAAAGTCTCCCTTAAAAAACAAAAAATACATAAAAAAACAGTGGGAGAGTAATATTGCCCTTTCAGCTTGTGTGCCAGGCTTGACTCCTGGGTGTGCCACCTCTCTCCCTCTCATTCAGTGGGCCATAGAAAGCCTATTTATTTTTTTTTTTAAATATTATTGGGTTTCTAAAGTCTCCCTTAAAAAACAAAAAATACATAAAAAAACAGTGGGAGAGTAATATTGCCCTTTCAGCTTGTGTGCCAGTCTTGACTCCTGGGTGTGCCACCTCTCTCCCTCTCATTCAGTGGGCCATAGAAAGCCTATTTATTTATTTTTTTTAAATATTATTGGGTTTCTAAAGTCTCCCTTAAAAAACAAAAAATACATAAAAAAACAGTGGGAGTAATATTGCCCTTTCAGCTTGTGTGCCAGTCTTGACTCCTGGGTGTGCCACCTCTCTCTCTCATTCAGTGGGCCATAGAAAGGCTATTTTTTTTTTGTTTTTTTAATATTATTTGGTTTCTAAAGTCTCCCTGAAAAAAAAAAAAAACATAAAAAAACAGTGGGAGAGTAATATTGCCCTTTCAGCTTGTGTGCCAGTCTTGACTCCTGGGTGTGCCACCTCTCTCCCTCTCATTCAGTGGGCCATAGAAAGCCTATTTATTTTTTTTAAAAAATATTATTGGGTTTCTAAAGTCTCCCTTAAAAAACAAAAAATACATAAAAAAACAGTGGGAGAGTAATATTGCCCTTTCAGCTTGTGCGCCAGTCTTGACTCCTGGGTGTGCCACCTCTCTCTCTCTAATTGTGGGCCATAGAAAGCCTTTTTTTTTTTTTTTTTTTTTTAATATTATTTGGTTTCTAAAGTCTCCCTGAGAAAAAAAAATAAATAAATTAGGTGGGAGATTAATATTGACATTAGTGCTTGAGTGACAGTCCTGCGTGTGTGTCATCTCTGTGATTTTGTGCCACAGAAAACAGAGTGTGTAACATTGTGCCTGATTTTCCTTGTGGTCTCACCAACCTGTTAAGGGATATTGAAATCATACTGAAGTTATAGCTCACCGTGTAAGTTGTTTGACAGCAACAAATAAAGTTACTTTGGTTAAGATTTTAAAACAATGAGGAAGTCTGGTGCAAGAGGTCGTCGTGGGCGTTCATTGTCAGCTGGTAATGATGGTAGTGGTAGTGGAGCATCAGGTGGTCGTGGGGATAAAAATATTCCACCTAAGTCTGGAGCTGTGGAGCCAGTTTCGTCGTCAGGCTACACAAGGCCTCGAACGCTCTCTTTTCTGGGAGTAGGAAAACCGCTTTTAAAGGCGGAGCAGCAACAGCAAGTTTTGGCTTACATTGCAGACTCAGCCTCTAGCTCTTTTGCCTCCTCTTCCGAAACTGGTAAATGTAAAAGCAGCGCGTCGCTTGTGGATGTTCACGGTCAGGGACAAGTCGCTTCCTTGTCCTCCTCAGCAAAAACTACAACAAGAGAGAAGGATGCAGCAGGCGACACAACGGGTCACTCCATGGAGCTCTTTACACATACCGTCCCTGGCTTAGAAAGTGAAACATTTAACAGGCCATGCCCATTACAAGTATATTCTGACATGGAGTGCACTGATGCACAGCCACAGCCAGAGTACTATGCTGCTCCTTTGACTCAGACCACCACATTGCCCTCTCAGGGTACAGATCCACAATCAGACCCTGATGAGACTATGTTGCCCCGCCACGAACGCTATACCACCGACCGACACAGTGACACAGACGAAGTTGCACACGAGCTCGAAGAGGAGGTAATAGATGACCCAGTTATTGACCCCGATTGGCAGCCATTGGGGGAACAGGGTGCAGGCAGCAGTAGTTCAGAAGCGGAGGTGGAGGAGGGGCCGCAGCAGGCATCAACATCGCAACAGGTTCCATCTGCCGGGCCCGTATCTGGCCCAAAACGCGTGTCAAAGCCAAAACCTGTTGGAGCACAGCGTTGCCATCCGGTTAAAGCTCAGTCTGCAATCCCTGAAAAGGGATCCGAGTCTAGGAAGAGTGCAGTCTGGCATTTTTTTAAACAACATCCAACTGATCAGCGCAAAGTCATCTGTCAAAAATGTTCAACTAGCTTAAGCAGAGGTCAGAATCTGAAAAGTCTAAATACTAGTTGCATGCATAGACACTTAACCACCATGCATTTTCAAGCCTGGACTAACTACCAAACGTCCCTCAAGGTTGTAGCACCCTCGGCCAATGAAGCTAGTCAGCAACGCAACATCCCTTCCGTCACTGTAAGGCCACCATTTTCCGCACCACCGGCAGTATCTGTGCAGGTTTCTTTGCCAGCCAAAAGCAGTCAGGGTCAGGGAATCACCAGTTTTGTAGGAGGAAATATTGCATCTAGGGCACCGGCGGAAACAATACCGTCTCCAACCGTCTCTCAGTCTGCCATGTACACCGGCACACCCGAAAGTTCCACGATCTCCAGCTCTCCAGTCCAGCTCACCCTACATGAGACTCTGGTTAGAAAAAGGAAGTACTTATCCTCGCATCCGCGTACACAGTGTTTTAACGCCCACATAGCTAGACTAATCTCGTTAGAGATGATGCCCTACCGGTTAGTTGAAAGCGAAGCTTTCAAAGCCCTGATGGAGTACGCTGAACCACGATACGAGCTACCCAGTCGACACTTTTTTTCCAGAAAAGCCATCCCAGCCCTGCACCAGCATGTTAAACAGCGCATCGTCCATGCACTCAGGCAATCTGTGAGTACAAAGGTGCACCTGACTACAGATGCATGGACCAGTAGGCATGGCCAGGGACGTTATGTGTCCATCACGGCACACTGGGTGAATGTGGTGGATGCAGGGTCCACAGGCGACATCAATTTAGGGACAGTTGTGCCTAGCCCACGGTCTAGGAAACAGTTGGCTGTAGGCGTTCGCACCCCCTCCTCCTCCTCCTCCTCGTCCTCCTGCAGAAGCTACAGCTCTTCCACAGAACGCAGTCTGCCAACCACTCCATCGGCAGATGACACTGTTGCACACCAGTTGTCCCATTATGGGCCAGATACTGCCAAGCGTCAGCAGGCTGTATTGGCTATGAAGTGCTTGGGCGACAACAGACACACCGCGGAAGTTCTGTCCGAGTTCTTGCAACAAGAAACGCAGTCGTGGCTGGGCACAGTAGATCTTGAGGCAGGCAAGGTAGTGAGTGATAACGGAAGGAATTTCATGGCTGCCATCTCCCTTTCCCAACTGAAACACATTCCTTGCCTGGCTCACACCTTAAACCTGGTGGTGCAGTGCTTATTGAAAACTTATCCTGGGTTCTCCGACCTGCTCCTCAAAGTGCGTGCACTTTGCTCACATATCCGACGTTCGCCTGTACACGCCAGCCGTATGCAGACCTATCAGCGGTCTTTGAACCTTCCCCAGCATCGCCTAATCATAAACGTTGCAACAAGGTGGAACATGCTTCAGAGACTGTGCGAACAGAGGCGTGCTGTTATTTATTTGTGGGAGGATACACGGGCAGGCAGTAGGATGGCAGACATGGAGTTGTCAGGTGTGCAGTGGTCTAAGATACAAGACATGTGTCAAGTCCTTCAGTGTTTTGAGGAATGCACACGGCTGGTTAGTGCAGACAACGCCGTAATAAGCATGAGCATCCCCCTAATGCGTCTGCTGATGCAAAGTTTGACGCACATAAAGGAGCAGGCGTCTGCACCAGAGGAAGAGGAAAGCCTTGATGACAGTCAGCCATTGTCTGGTCAGGGCAGTGTACAGGACGAGGTAGCGGGCGAAGAGGAGGTGGAGGACGAGGAGGATGATGGGGATGAGTATATTTTTAATGCCGAACCTTTCCCGGGGGCACAGGAAATTGGTTGCGTGTCACGGCCGGGTTCTGGTTTTTTGAGGGACACAAGTGACGTAGATTTGCCTGCAACTGCCCCTCAACCAATCACAACCGGAGATTTGACAACTGGAACTTTGGCCCACATGGCGGATTATGCCTTACGTATCCTAAAAAGGGACACACGCATTACGAAAATGATGAACGATGACGATTACTGGTTGGCCTGCCTCCTTGATCCACGCTATAAAGGCAAATTGCAAAATATTATGCCACATGAGAACTTGGAACTAATATTAGCAACCAAACAATCAACTCTTGTTGACCGTTTGCTTCAGGCATTCCCAGCACACAGCGCACGTGATCGTTCTCACACGAGCTCCAGGGGGCAGCAGACTAGGAGTGTTAGGGGTGCACACATCAGAAGTGGCGTTGGACAGAGGGGTTTTCTGACCAGGTTGTGGAGTGATTTTGCTATGACCGCAGACAGGACAGGTACTGCTGCATCAATTGAAAGTGACAGGAGACAACATTTGTCCAGTATGGTTACTAACTATTTTTCATCCCTTATCGATGTTCTCCCTCAACCGTCATTCCCATTTGATTACTGGGCCTCCAAATTAGACACCTGGCCAGAATTGGCAGAATATGCATTGCAGGAGCTTGCTTGCCCGGCAGCAAGTGTCCTATCAGAAAGAGTATTCAGTGCTGCAGGTTCAATATTAACCGAAAAAAGGACTCGTCTGGCTACCCAAAATGTTGACGATCTAACATTCATTAAAATGAACCACAACTGGATTTCGAAATCTTTTGCCCCACCTTGCCCGGCCGACACCTAGCTTTCCTATGAAAGGCTCTTGCCTGTGAATTACTTTTCTAATGTCTAATTTGCTGCAGCTGATTGTACAGCATACGACATGTTTACACCTCCCTAAATGGCCAAACTCCCCACACGGGGCCGTGGTATCGCGACTTGGCGCAAGCACCCGTGAGACTGCTGTTTGTCTGAAGAGGTGGGTGTGCTCGCTTTTGGTTGACGGCATTGCTACTGGGTTCCTCATAGTACAATGTAGTGTCTCTGGCGGTGGTGGTGCGCACCCAACGTCAGACACACCGTTGTAACATGAGGGGCCCTGGGGCGGTCCCGCCGGCCTCTAGAGAGTTCCCCCCGTACCCCAGCTCAAAATGTGCTCTACCACATGCAAAATTATGTCGCACAGCTCCACCAATCTTTAGTCTATTCGCTGACATCATTCAATGTCTGGCACTGACAATACAAATTTGTAGACATCTATGATGCAACTTAAAGTAGTCTGTGTCTGTGTCCTATATTGGCACCATTAAATAGTTACTGCCAAATTACTATGTCAGAAACTCAGCAGATGAGCCCACCCCTGTACCTAAGTATGCCACCTTTTTTTTTGTTTTGGTTGTTTTGCGAGACATTAACATCTATTTATATTTTGGGAGTACTGGGACAGACACTCCTTGCACTACTCCTCCACTCACCACCAAGCTGCCCGTGTATCCATGTAACCGCTGTAAAACTGCCATGAGCCTATTGTTTGTTATTTTAGGCCTTTGAAGCCTGTCTGCGGTCCCTCCTTCCACTAGTCCTCCACTGACCAGACCACTGCTGCCCGTGTACCCCTGGAACCAATTATAAAGTGCCTACAGCCAGCCCATTTTTTTATGTTAGGCCTTTGAAGCCTTTCTGCGGTCCCTCCTTCCACTAGTCCTCCACTGACCAGACCACTGCTGCCCGTGTACCCCTGGAACCAATTATAAAGTGCCTACAGCCAGCCCATTTTTTTATGTTAGGCCTTTGAAGCCTGTCTGCGGTCCCTCCTTCCACTAGTCCTCCACTGACCAGACCACTGCTGCCCGTGTACCCCTGGAACCAATTATAAAGTGCCTACAGCCAGCCCATTTTTTTATGTTAGGCCTTTGAAGCCTGTCTGCGGTCCCTCCTTCCACTAGTCCTCCACTGACCAGACCACTGCTGCCCGTGTACCCCTGGAACCAATTATAAAGTGCCTACAGCCAGCCCATTTTTTTATGTTAGGCCTTTGAAGCCTGTCTGCGGTCCCTCCTTCCACTAGTCCTCCACTGGCCAGACCACTGCTGCCCGTGTACCCCTGGAACCAATTATAAAGTGCCTACAGCCAGCCCATTTTTTTATGTTAGGCCTTTGAAGCCTGTCTGCGGTCCCTCCTTCCACTAGTCCTCCACTGGCCAGACCACTGCTGCCCGTGTACCCCTGGAACCAATTATAAAGTGCCTACAGCCAGCCCATTTTTTTATGTTAGGCCTTTGAAGCCTGTCTGCGGTCCCTCCTTCCACTAGTCCTCCACTGGCCAGACCACTGCTGCCCGTGTACCCCTGGAACCAATTATAAAGTGCCTACAGCCAGCCCATTTTTTTATGTTAGGCCTTTGAAGCCTGTCTGCGGTCCCTCCTTCCACTAGTCCTCCACTGACCAGACCACTGCTGCCCGTGTACCCCTGGAACCAATTATAAAGTGCCTACAGCCAGCCCATTTTTTTATGTTAGGCCTTTGAAGCCTGTCTGCGGTCCCTCCTTCCACTAGTCCTCCACTGGCCAGACCACTGCTGCCCGTGTACCCCTGGAACCAATTATAAAGTGCCTACAGCCAGCCCATTTTTTTATGTTAGGCCTTTGAAGCCTGTCTGCGGTCCCTCCTTCCACTAGTCCTCCACTGGCCAGACCACTGCTGCCCGTGTACCCCTGGAACCAATTATAAAGTGCCTACAGCCAGCCCATTTTTTTATGTTAGGCCTTTGAAGCCTGTCTGCGGTCCCTCCTTCCACTAGTCCTCCACTGGCCAGACCACTGCTGCCCGTGTACCCCTGGAACCAATTATAAAGTGCCTACAGCCAGCCCATTTTCTTATGTTAGGCCTTTGAAGCCTGTCTGCGGTCCCTACTTTAAATACTCCTCCACTGACCACCAAGCTGCCTGCCCGTGTATCCATGTAACCGCTGTAAAACTGCCATGAGCCTATTGTTTGTTATGTTAGGCCTTTGATAGCCTGTCTGCGGTCCCTACTTTAAATACTCCTCCACTCACCACCAAGCTGCCTGCCCGTCTATCCATGTAACCGCTGTAAAACTGCAATGAGCCTATTGTTTGTTATTTTAGGCCTTTGATAGCCTGTCTGCGGCCCCTACTTGCAATACTCCTCCACTGACCACAATGCTGCCTGGAGTGCCTGCCTGTGTATCCACGTAACCGATGTAAAACTGCCATGACTGCCTACTGTTTGTTATTTTAGGCCTTTGATAGCCTGTCTGCAGCCCCTACTTGCAATACTCCTCCACTGACCACACCAATGCTGCCCGTGTACCCCTGGAACCTATTTAAAAGTTCATAGAGCCTAGTTATATATTTTATTTACTATTAATAAGGCCATGATGGACTACGCTGTACCACGCTACAAGCTAACCAGTCGACACTTCTTTTGCGAGAAAAGCCATCCCAACCCTCCACCAGCATGTAGAAGACCGCATTGTCCATGCACTCTGGCAATCTGTGAGTACAAAGGTGCACCTGACAACAGACGCATGGACCTGTAGGCATGGCCACGGAAGATTACGTGTCCATTACGGCGCAATGGGTTAATGTGGTGGATGCATGGTCCACAGGGGACAGCCTACTAAGTCTGTCTGCAGTCCCTAATTCAAATTGTCCTCCACTGTCTAAATCGGAGCTTCCACCTTCTGGCTTTCGGCCTATAGTATCAGATATTAAACTGCATTTGGCCTTCAACTTTGGTTAGGGCCTCCCTGGTGTTGTCCTCAACTAAATAAAGCTGAGCTTCAACCTTCTGCTCCAAATTACCATTTTAAAAAATGCAATAGGCTTTTCCGGCCTACTAAAGGTGTCTGTCTGTGTGCCCCTGCCTGGTGTTGTCCTCAACTAAATAAAGCTGAGCTTCAACCTTCCGGCTCTCATTAAGTGGTTTAAAAAAAAAAAAATGGTGGTTAGGGCCTACTAACGGCTTCTGCCCCTCCCTGGTGTTGTCCTCAACTAAATAAAGCTGAGCTTCAACCTTCTGCTCCAAATTACCATTTTAAAAAATGCAATAGGCTTTTCCGGCCTACTAAAGGTGTCTGTCTGTGTGCCCCTGCCTGGTGTTGTCCTCAACTAAATAAAGCTGAGCTTCAACCTTCTGCTCCAAATTACCATTTTAAAAAATGCAATAGGCTTTTCCGGCCTACTAAAGGTGTCTGTCTGTGTGCCCCTGCCTGGTGTTGTCCTCAACTAAATAAAGCTGAGCTTCAACCTTCCGGCTCTCATTAAGTGGTTTTAAAAAAAAAAAATGGTGGTTAGGGCCTACTAACGGCTTCTGCCCCTCCCTGGTGTTGTCCTCAACTAAATAAAGCTGAGCTTCAACCTTCCGGCTCTCATTAAGTGGTTTTAAAAAAAAAAAATGGTGGTTAGGGCCTACTAACGGCTTCTGCCCCTCCCTGGTGTTGTCCTCAACTAAATAAAGCTGAGCTTCAACCTTCTGCTCCAAATTACCATTTTAAAAAATGCAATAGGCTTTTCCGGCCTACTAAAGGTGTCTGTCTGTGTGCCCCTGCCTGGTGTTGTCCTCAACTAAATAAAGCTGAGCTTCAACCTTCCGGCTCTCATTAAGTGGTTTTAAAAAAAAAAAATGGTGGTTAGGGCCTACTAACGGCTTCTGCCCCTCCCTGGTGTTGTCCTCAACTAAATAAAGCTGAGCTTCAACCTTCTGCTCCAAATTACCATTTTAAAAAATGCAATAGGCTTTTCCGGCCTACTAAAGGTGTCTGTCTGTGTGCCCCTGCCTGGTGTTGTCCTCAACTAAATAAAGCTGAGCTTCAACCTTCCGGCTCTCATTAAGTGGTTTTAAAAAAAAAAAATGGTGGTTAGGGCCTACTAACGGCTTCTGCCCCTCCCTGGTGTTGTCCTCAACTAAATAAAGCTGAGCTTCAATCTTCTGCTCCAAATTACCATTTTAAAAAATGCAATAGGCTTTTCCGGCCTACTAAAGGTGTCTGTCTGTGTGCCCCTGCCTGGTGTTGTCCTCAACTAAATAAAGCTGAGCTTCAACCTTCCGGCTCTCATTAAGTGGTTTTAAAAAAAAAAAATGGTGGTTAGGGCCTACTAACGGCTTCTGCCCCTCCCTGGTGTTGTCCTCAACTAAATAAAGCTGAGCTTCAACCTTCTGCTCCAAATTACCATTTTAAAAAATGCAATAGGCTTTTCTGGCCTACTAAAGGTGTCTGTCTGTGTGCCCCTGCCTGGTGTTGTCCTCAACTAAATAAAGCTGAGCTTCAACCTTCCGGCTCTCATTAAGTGGTTTTAAAAAAAAAAAATGGTGGTTAGGGCCTACTAACGGCTTCTGCCCCTCCCTGGTGTTGTCCTCAACTAAATAAAGCTGAGCTTCAACCTTCTGCTCCAAATTACCATTTTAAAAAATGCAATAGGCTTTTCCGGCCTACTAAAGGTGTCTGTCTGTGTGCCCCTGCCTGGTGTTGTCCTCAACTAAATAAAGCTGAGCTTCAACCTTCCGGCTCTCATTAAGTGGTTTTAAAAAAAAAAAATGGTGGTTAGGGCCTACTAACGGCTTCTGCCCCTCCCTGGTGTTGCCCTCAACTAAATAAAGCTGAGCTTCAACCTTCTGCTCCAAATTACCATTTTAAAAAATGCAATAGGCTTTTCCGGCCTACTAAAGGTGTCTGTCTGTGTGCCCCTGCCTGGTGTTGTCCTCAACTAAATAAAGCTGAGCTTCAACCTTCTGCTCCAAATTACCATTTTAAAAAATGCAATAGGCTTTTCCGGCCTACTAAAGGTGTCTGCCCCTCCCTGGTGTTGTCCTCAACTGAACAAAGCTGAGCTTCCACATTCTGGCTTTCGCCCTATACTATCAGATATTAAACTGCATTTGGCCTACTAGTGTGGTTAGGCCCTTGAAACAGTGTCTGCTGCTCTTGGGTTTGCTACTCCACTGAACAAAGCAATGCCGCCTGTTTAGTCCTGTTACCAATTTTGAACTGCATGTAGCCTACTTTATTCTTTGGCCCTATATCTGTTTCCTCCTCATCCTGCCCATTGCCCAGCCACTGCTAAATGAGTCTGCTGGTACATTGACCTAGACCACTACATTCCCCTTGTACTCTACACAGCCAGAATCTGACCCTGCTGAAAGTAAGGTTCCCCTTCCCGCATGTTATACCACCTTACACAGGGACAAAGAGGAAGGTGCAGATGAAAGTGCAGGTTCCTTCATCAGGTGGGGGGGCATACTCGTTGGCGACGTCACTGGCACAGGGCCCCTCAGAGTACGCAAAAGTGTCGCTGCTGGTGGGAGGCGCCCCCGCCATGCAAACACACCGCCGTACTTTGAGGGGCCCTGTGCCAGTGGCAATGCGAACGAGTGGGCCCCCCCCTGCTTGCTCAGGATCACAGCACTTGCAACGTTTAAATACTTACCTTTCCCTGCAACACCGCCGTGACGTAGTCCGCATTTCCTGGGCCCACGAAAAACTTGAGCCAGCCCTACTCCCCCCACAACTTTCCCCCAATTCCCTATGCCCAACTATTATTATACAGTTAATTAAGATTGGCAAGCTTCAGAAACAAGAATGGATGTTTTTGGCATTAAAATGGGCACTGTAGGTGTTTTCCTGGCCTCCACTCACTGCCGACTATGCTTCCCCATTGACTTGCATTGGGTTTCGTGTTTCGGTCGATCCCCGACTTTTAGCGATAATCGGCCGACTGCACTCGACTCGACTCTGGACAAAATCGGGTTTCCCAAAACCCTACTCGATCTTAAAAAAATGAAAGTCGCTCAACCCTAGCGTTGAGGATTACCCCAAGGCAGCGAGCTTGTGGGATTGGGGAGAGTGGACAGCCATTTACTGTAATGGATAGGTTCGTTGGGGGGGGACGCGTGAGATGGGGGAAAGATGATGAATTCTGTTTTGTCCATGTTAAGTTTCAGAAATCTAGCAGAGAAGAAGGATGAAATAGCGGATAGACATTGAGGGATTCTAGTTAGTAGGGAGGTGATATCTGGTCCAGAGATGTAGATCTGTGTGTCATCAGCATAGAGGTGATACTGAAAGCCATGAGATTCTATGAGCTGTTCCAGGCCAAAGGTGTAAATGGAGAAGAGCAGGGGCCCTAGGACTGAACCATCATGCATTTAAACTATCACTGCGTGTAAACCTGCAGTGAAAGTTCAGTGCCGACAGCTGTCTGTGACAGCTGATAGGCACGGGAAGAGGTGCAGGGACCCATGCTGTCAGTCTCCACACCCAGATAGCTGTGATTGGTCAGTCAGTCTGACTGACAGATCACAGCATGATCGCACAGGAGATGCTGAAATATCAGCACTTCCTGACCCGATCAGTGCAGCAGCTCAGCTCTGCCAGTGGCTGAGCGTCTGCAGTTGTAGCGCCCCCACTGTCGCAGGGCCGAGGGGTACCCGGTACTGGGCCTCTGAGTCTCTGTTCTGGGGTTGTCACGGTGGCTAGACCCAGTCCGTGACCCTGCTGAGGGGCGTACAATTAAGGTGGATGTATGGTGATGATGTTATGGTGCGGTGAAATGCCGGTCGCAGTAAATAACTAGGACACCAGGTTGCAGTCTCTTTACCTCTTTACTGAAGGCTTCAGGATCCTCAGTCCGGAATACGGTTAACCAGGCTGCGCAAGTCCGGCCGGTCCGATGGCACCTCCAGAGTTCCCTTTGCAGGTGGAAATCTGTGCCTACCTTCTAGCGCTTGGGTGTTGTGGTCCTCCCCTGCTGTGCTCACGGGATAGTACCCCACAACTGTTGTGTCTGTTTCTCGTGTTCCCTCACAACTCGATTCTGATGTTCTTCCACGTCCCCCAGATCTTGTGGTTAGGACGCACCCATATGACGGGGAGGCTCGGAGGTCTTCCGGGACTCTAGCGTCGCCCCACTCCTGTTGTTACCCCCCTGTGTCTTTCTAGGTCAATTGGGTGAGACAGCCCGCCTATAACTGACTGTCCTGCCATAGGTTTGAAGTTTGGCCTGGAGCTCTATACTTCCTCGGCGTTCTGGCCACCGGTTATGCGCCTCAATAGGATGTTGCCTCGTCTTACAGCACGACTCCTACTGGTATTCTCCTTGTTGCGTTGATCTCGTTTCTCACTCAGCACAATAAACCTCGCTTCTTGTCCTTTCTTGGGGTACCGCCGCTATATCGTGCAGGCGCGGTCCCGTAACGTTCTCTCTGGTTGCTAGGCCTCCGTCAGGATCCCACCCCTGACAGGGACCCCTCTGAATCTTCCCCTACAACACCCTCTGCCACAAGGTGTTGCCTGGTTCCAACCCAGTCAGCTTTCTGATCTAACTTCCTGCCTAACCCCCAGTTTTACCAGATTGTGAGGAGTGGCCTAATACATAGAACCCTTAGCTCCCCCTGGAGGCCAGACTGTGAAGTGTATTGGTGTCTGTGATACCTGGTCAGATGAACTCCTTCAGTGCCATCAGACGTACCATAGACCCCCTTAGCGGCGGAGCCACAGTACTGCAATGACCAGGACTCTGGGGCGCTGCACATTAACAGCCAGGAGCGGTGTCAGCAGCGTTCATGAGGGAGGTAGAGGGACGGGAGCTCCCTCTGCCTTCAGATCGGCATCCCCGACGTCATCGCTGGGCCCAATCATTGCCATGGTGATCAGGGGTCGTCATGATGACCCCTGGGGCACTAAGCTACAGAAAGCTTCTAAGACAGGTGGAGAATCTTTTTTTCTGCCAAGGACCATATAGATATTTATACCATCCTTTGGGGGCCATACAAACTCCGCCCAAAAAGTACATCCTCACTCTGGCACTGGTGTCAGGACGTAATCTTTCATTGCATGCCCTTCAGTGTTCAGTAGTGAACACTGTGTGTGTGTGCTCACCGAGCAAGAAGAAATTAATGAGTTGGTGGCAATCAAAAAACAACTCCCTCCCAAAGCACTGCAGTCACTGAGAATCTGCCCAAGGGCCGGATAAAAGGTCATCGAGGGCCGTAAATGGCCCATAGGCCTGAGGTTCCCCACCCCTGTTCTAAGACCATGCTCACAGCATGGTTTTAGAAGCTTTCAGTATAGGTATAATGCAGTGCAATGCTGGTGCGTTGTAAAGTATTATATCTGCAATCAAAGTTAAAAAAAAAGTAAAATAAAGGGACTAGGTAAAAAAAGGAAAAAAATAAATAAAAAAAGTACAGAATAATAATAATAAAAATCAACCAATAAATACACATTTTTATGCAAAAAAATTTAAATAAACAAAAAAAGCACACATGTTTGGTATCGGTGGCTCAGTGGATAGCACTGCAGCCTTGCAGCACTGGGGTCCTGGGTTCAAATCCCACTGTGAAGAGCGGAACAAAAATGGTTACCTCAATGAACCAAAAAGAATTTGTGATCAATATTGACCTGTCCATTCAAGGACATTTTAGCTATAGTGTGAAATCCTATTTTTTGTTTGTGAAACTGCCACTTAGGCGAAACTGTACTGTTTTGTTTGTTGTGAAACTATCACATAGCCGAAACTGTTTTTTTTGTCTTCTCTTTTCTCTCTTTGTTTAAACAAGCAAAACTTGTATAACCACTGAAACTACCTGTACAACTATATAAAGAGGGGATAGCACCTTGAAGGCAGGCGTGCTTCAGAGGCTTCCCAGTGATATACTATACGAGACGTGTCTTGTGTATTATTTCTGGTGATTCCCCACTTCCAAAGGCTGCTCCGACTGAGTGTGGTCCCGACATTTCCTGGCGCCTGAACAGGGACCCGAGGTCTGTGTACTCCTTCAAGAACACCGGCAGAATACGAACGAAAAAAGAATCTGGGATAATGGACGGCAGATGAATAAAAACCTGGCCAGGTAAGAGACACTGTTAGATCTCTTATATCTGCCCTGCACTGTCCGTAAGATTTTCTGTGTCGTGTCCTTTAGCGGGTAGTTCTAGTAGAGGAGGATACCTATAGCTCGGGTTCTTGAACTACTTAGGAATTGACCACCTCACGGAGTACGGCATTGAATGAGAGTGAATGTGAATAGAAGGTGTGTGGAAGTTGGGAATAGCCCTATAAGCCGCCCAGGGTGTTGAAACAGAAGAAGTGACTGTCCCACTGGGCAACGTGGTTGCGTCCTTTCGGGGAGACCTCCGCGCCTATGTTCAATCTCTGATCCTGTCTTTGACGAAAACCTGGTGACGGATAAGTGTATGATAGTATGAGCCCAGGACAGATAAATTAGCCTGGGACAAGATACGTTGTATTTTGATCCTCTGTCTGGTTGCATTTGTGTTGTTTGCTATAGGTGTAGGAATCAGGATTTTCTTACATCAACATGGTACGCAGAAGCCGTTAAACATCCTAGCTCCTTAGGAAGAAGGTAACGAGGTATTCTCATACCCAAACGCCACCTAGGGCAAGAAAAGAAAAAAGCTCAGGATAAGAAAATGGGGAATAAGCAAACAAAGTCGGAACCAGAAGAATTAGATATCTATACTATCATAAAGGAGAGAAGTGGTGAAGATGCCACTAAGGGGCTGAGAAAGATTTTTAGTAAGTTTGGAGTTACTAAGGCAGAAGCCTTTAGTAGAAAAAAATGGGAAGGAATTCAGGAAAAAAAAAAAGGCATAATCAGAGACAAGAAATGGATAGATCAGATCCAAGCGTTGATTGATGTCTCTAGGGTAGCAGAAAAAGAGGGATGGACATATAATCAACAGAATAAAAAGTGGTGTATTAGACCCGCAGGCTATGGAGAAAAACAAAATGTGGAATATAAGAACACCCCACCCCCATACCTTAACCCACATGCCCCATCTTTTCTCCAAACACCACCTCAAAGTTTAGCCGGACCAGGAGGATGGGTATGTCCGCACTGTGGACAACAAAATCCAGACTGGAGAAATGATTGCCTAGCCTGTGGTACACCTAGACATGGCGCTGTATTTGCCCCTGTTAGGGTAGTACCAAGACCCTTTAGGGAACCTGGTGCTGACGGAGTAATGGGAACTAGATATCACCAAACTCGACAATATTTCCCTTGGTCCCCCGCTGAAGGCATGTCTCTCTTGCATAACGCACCAGATCCCACCCAGTGTCCAGTTAGATTTGCACAATATATACAGCAAATTATGCAGACTCACGCTGGAGTTTGGGCAGATGGAGAAGAATTATGTAGAATGAAAATGACTCCTGGACTCTTCCAGGAGCTATTAGCAAATCTACAGGTACATAGGCCCCAGGCAGGAGATGGTGCCTTACAAACGATAGAATCAGGTACGCAATTTGTAGATCACTTAATGGTTTTCATGAGGGAAAAACAGAGGCAGAGAGGAACAACGGGAGTGGTGGCTCAGAAATCTGGACAATCAGTAGACGAATATTATCTAAGTGTAGAAAATAATTTCAGAGATGAAGGCATGGATCTAACCGCTTCAGGAATGATGAGGTTAGTTACAAAAACCTTTATAGATGGATTGTCTCCAAAAGTGAAGGAAAAGCTTAAGGCCGCAACCCCTGATTGGAGAACCTTGGAAGACCCACACCTGGCTAGACAGAAAGCTGTAGGGATAGAAATGGACTTAAGAGAAAATTCTAAGCCAGTAAGAATTGCACAGGCTAATACTGGCTCTGCTAATCAAAAGTTTACTTGTCATTACTGTAAGAAGCCAGGACATTTCCAAAGGGAATGTAGGAAGAGAAAAGCAGATATAGATTCAGGAACCTTTGTACCCAAAAATAGGATAAATAACCCAGCGCCTGATCAAACAGACAGCTCAGAATGACTGAAGGTTATGCAGGTCTCTCTTCCTTCTAGAAGACCAATAATACAAGTTGAGGTTGAGGGTAAAAATGTACCTTTTCTGATAGATACGGGAGCAACATCCTCCATTTTAAATCAAGACTTTTTACCATATCCTGACAATATATCCTCAAAGGTAACATATGCAGAAGGGTATGATGGTAAAATTCAGGCGTTGCCCTTTACAAAACCTTTAAATGTGAGCTTTGGCCCTAAAACCTTTGTATCCAAATTTTTTATTTGCTAAAGGTGCACCTACCTGCTTGCTGGGTACTGATGTCTTAAGTAAAATGCACGCAAACATCCATTTTAGAGAAAATGGCACAGTTATGCTGACCATCCCTGAAGATGCAGAAACTCTGGAACAATATGTTAGAATACAGGCAATGGAGGATTTTCCCGAAATTTACACTCAACAAGCAAAAATTGACTTGTCTCGGGTTCCTGACAGCCTATGGGCAAAAGGAGACACTGATGTAGGATTCTTATCAGTAGCTCCTATACTGTTAGAAACTGCCCCGGGAACCATTTTACCTCAGCTTAGGCAATACCCCATCAGCGCCCAGCAAGAACTGGCGATTTCTCAACAAATTCAGGATTATGTGTTACAAGGTGTTTTGGTAGAAATCAGGTCACCCGCCAATACACCCTTATATCCTGTTAAAAAGAAAGTTTCCTCCAAAGAAACTATGGTGAAATATCGCATGGTGCACGACCTACGGGAAATCAATAAGGTTTTGGCACCGGTCACCCCTGTGGTACCGAATCCTCATACCTTACTGTCTCAAATTCCCAGCACTGCTGCATATTTTACGGTAATTGACTTATCAAACGCATTTTTTTCTGTGCCACTACATAAGAACTGTTGGCATTTGTTTGCCTTTACATTCAAGGGTAAACAATTAGCATGGGCAAGATTGCCACAAGGTATGGTACACTCACCAACTTTGTACTCTGAAGCAATGCAGACCGTGCTGAAAAATTTCACCCCAGAACCAGGAGTAGTCATTCTACAGTATGTAGATGACTTACTTATTTGTTGCCCTGATGAGCAGACGGCAGTTACCTCAACTGTTAATTTCTTAATTTTCCTAGCGCAAGAAGGCTGTAAAGTAAATAGACAGAAACTCCAGGCTTGTCAACAAACAGTCGTGTTCTTAGGTCACTGCATATCACAGGGCATCAGACACCTCACACCTCAACGTACGGAAGCCATACGTAACATGCTTGAACCCAGGAATCACAAACAGCTGCGTGCTTTCCTGGGTATTGTTTCACACTGTAGACAGTGGATCATACATGCAAGTCAACTCATGCAGTCTTTATATGACTGTATTGCCAACACGCCATATTCACTCAGTGAAGAGGCTAAACAGTCATTTTCCTCTTTGAAAACAGCACTGGTATCAGCTCCGGCTTTGGGACTCCCAGACTAAACTAAACCTTTTCAATTGATGGCAGCTGAGATATCCTCACATGCTACAGGGGTGCTCACACAAAAACATGGAAACAAACAGAGACCTGTGGCATACATATCAGCTCATCTGGACCCTGTAGCTAGAGCCGCACCTTCTTGTGTAAGAGTAGTAGCCGCAATTTCACTGTTATTAGATAAAGCTTCTGAGATTGTTCTTGATCACCCACTTCTAGTTCAGACCACTCATGATGTACATGGCATTCTTAACCAGGTCCAACCTAAACATATTTCAATGGCCAGACACCTCCGTCTCCAATGTTCCTTACTACTGCCGCCCAACATTTCCTTTGCCAGGGTTCAGACTCTTAATCTCGCGTCTTTGCTCCCTTTAGAGTCTGAGGGGGGTACCATACCTGAGGAAACTGCACTCTCCAACTCCTTTGACCCATCAGAGTCAATGCATGATTGTGTACAATTAATGGAACAAGAGACTCAGGGCTTACGTAATGTACGTGACAAGCCACTCTGTAATGCTACATTTGAACTTTTCATAGATGGCAGTAGATATGCAGATATGAATGGACAATTTCATACAGGTTATGCGGTAGTAACTCAGCATGAAGTGCTGAAAGCAGAACCTCTCCCTGCTAATCAGTCTGCACAAGAAGCAGAACTTACGGCATTAGTTGAAGCTCTAAAAATAGCCAAAGATCAGACAGCAAACATATACACTGATTCTAGATATGCACATGGCATTATTTTCGATTTTGGCGTAATATGGAGAGCCAGAGGTTATATGACTGCTTCAGGCCAACCTGTTAAACATGCCTCCCTCATTAGACAGATTCTGGAGGCAGCACAAGAAACTAAAGAAATAGCGGTGATAAAGGTAGCTGCACATGTGAGACTCGACACCGAGGAAGCCAGGGGTAATGATAAAGCCGACAAAGCAGCAAAACAGGCAGCACGTAAACCCTTACATCATGCCCACACACTAGATAGCTCTGAAGATGATGAGGAGAGATTGAAGGAAGCTCAGAAACAGGTAGACGACGAAGAACGAGGGCAGTGGCAGAAAAAAGGGGCAGAAGATCAGCAAGGATTATGGAAAAAAGGAACTTTGTTGTGTTTACCCAGAGCTTGGTACCCCGCAGTGGCGAGTGACCTCCACCTACCTACGCATGTATCGGCAAACGGTATGACGCTCAAGGTAAAAGAAAGGTGGTTGGCTCCAGGCTTTGGTAATTTCGCTCGGAACATGTGTGCTGCATGCGCTATATGCCTGGCACACAATCCAGGTCAGACCATTAAAACCCCAACCAAGCATCATGTAAGACCACTGTATCCCTTTCAAAGACTCCAGATCGACTACATCCAGCTTCCTAGGTACAATGGATACGAATATGTGCTTGTGTGTGTGGACATGTTCTCAGGGTGGCCAGAGGCTTATCCAGTTCGTAAAGCCTCAGCAAAAACTACTGCCATTAAAATAGCACATGAACTGATACCCCGTTACGGCATGCCTGAGGTGATCGAGTCAGATAGGGGTACCCATTTTACTGGAGAAATATTCCAGAATGTTATGAAAATGTTGGGAGTAGAAAACCAGTTTCACACTCCGTATCACCCACAGAGTTCAGGTAAAGTGGAAAGATTAAATGGAACAATAAAATTAAAAATCCAGAAGGCCATGGCAGAAACAGGAAAGCCTTGGACCGAGTGTCTACCACTTGCCCTGTATTCCATCCGAAACGCCCCAAGGGGGAAGGCTAAGCTGTCACCACATGAGATTCTTTTTGGTAGAGCAGCAAATTTGGGTTGTTATTTTCCACAACAACTGATGTTGAATACTGAGACTTTAACTGCTTATGTACAAGAATTACAAAAACGTTTAACTAAAGTGCATTCGCAAGTTTTTGCTTCCCTTCCAGATCCAGAAAATCTCGAAGGAGGCCACAAGTTGGAACCTGGTGATCAAATCTACGTGAAAAGACACACCAGAAAGACTCTGGAACCGAGATTTGACGGACCTTTCCAAGTCCTGTTAACAACTCCAACAGCAGTCAAGCTTGAAGGAAAGGCATCATGGATACATGCAAGCCATTGCAAAAAAGCAGTATAAGACTCATGATATTGATGTTAATAATGTTAACCTCAATGGAGGCATGGGAAAGATTGAATTCTCTAGCCCCTTTGAACAATAGATTCGTACAACATCATAGAAAATTAGTGCATGATTTGTTAAATAATACGCAACCCCTGGCAGATTGTTGGATCTGTACCCATTCACCAGTATCAGCCACAAGTATACCTTTTCTAGCAGTTCCCGTGTCAGCTGAAGAAATATTCGCTTGGCCTAATTGTTCAGACAACCTGGCCAACAACCAACCTGGCAATACTAGACTATGGAATACTACAATCGCCATACCAGTTGTGGGATGGGTAGAATTTCCTTGGTGGCAGGGCAATCTTACAGGAAAAATAGGCAACTTACAATATTTAGCACTCAGAGGAGGAGCATGGGTACCTAGGAATAAGACTGGATTAACTGATTTAGGACAGGTCCCCACTGAAAATCTACAGCTCAGTTTCAGTACAACCACCCCTTCCTCTGATGCTTTCAAACCTACAGTATTGGAAAGGTACATACATAATAGAAAATGGGAACATTCCGAGTTGTTCCCCCAAGGTGATGCAAACAGTTGTACAAGTAAGCCGGGGAACCTGGTTTGTAATGAATCCGATGAGTATGTCAACGGAATGCATGTATGTGGGAATCCCGCAGCCGGGTACTGTAGCCCCTTGGGACAAAAACCCTCTTGGTGTATGCTTCAGAATGTATCTAGTTTTGTGGATTTGGCTCACAGATTGGTATTGCAGCACTCAGCTTTGTGGGATCTGCCTGAGGGTACATTTTGGATATGCGGAGAAGGAGCATATAAATGGCTTCCCGTAGGTATAAAGGGTACTTGTACATTAGGACGCCTAACCCCGGCTACTTTCATAATTTCGAACAAACAAGTGAATATGCAAGCCGTGCCCAAGCACACACTGTATAAAAGAGCTGCAGATAACTCACCACGTCCCTCGGGGAGGCCACATATAGTACAAATGGGAATTCCCAACAAAATTGCTAGTACCATTTTTATTTATCCTATGTTAACACAGATGTGGGATAAATTAGTTAGAGCCATGGATTATCTAGATGACCAGATTTGGGATATATTGGACATATTAAATACTAGTATAGCTGTACAGAATCAGCTTATAATAGTCACTAACCAACATACCCTGGTATTGGATTACCTAACTGCCTCACAAGGGGGTATGTGTCAAATCATCGGACCCACCTGCTGTCATTATATAGACCCGAATAGTACTATGAGTATGAGATTTAAATTAGAAGACGTACAACGACTCAGGGATCAGTATGACAAAGACAATGACCAAAATAAGGATAGCTGGTGGTCAGATACCTTTTCTTTTCTTAACCCGGCCAATTGGTTCAGGGGGATCGGTGGGTGGGTTACCGGGATTATGCAAAGCCTAATACATACAGTTATAGTTATTGTAATTATATATGTATTATTCAAGGTTGTACTCAAGGGTATCTCGGTATGCACAAATAAATTTTGTGTAATGGATGCGAGAATATAAAGTTTTTTTTTTGTAATATCACAAAAAGAATGACTAAAATAATCGTCTATATGACAAGGTTTTGAATGGAATATGTCAAAGGGGGGATTGTGAAGAGCGGAACAAAAATGGTTACCTCAATGAACCAAAAAGAATTTGTGATCAATATTGACCTGTCCATTCAAGGACATTTTAGCTATAGTGTGAAATCCTATTTTTTGTTTGTGAAACTGCCACTTAGGCGAAACTGTACTGTTTTGTTTGTTGTGAAACTATCACATAGCCGAAACTGTTTTTTTTGTCTTCTCTTTTCTCTCTTTGTTTAAACAAGCAAAACTTGTATAACCACTGAAACTACCTGTACAACTATATAAAGAGGGGATAGCACCTTGAAGGCAGGCGTGCTTCAGAGGCTTCCCAGTGATATACTATACGAGACGTGTCTTGTGTATTATTTCTGGTGATTCCCCACTTCCAAAGGCTGCTCCGACTGAGTGTGGTCCCGACACCACCAAGGACAACATCTGCAAGGAGTTTGTATGTTCTCCCCGTGTTTGCTCCCAGTACTCCGGTTTCCTTCCGCATTCTAAAAAAAAAAACCCATACTGATAGGGAATGTAGATTGTGAGCCCCTTCGGGGACAGCAATGATAATGTGTGCAAACTGTAAAGCGCTGCGGAATATGTTAGCGCTATATCAAAATAGAGATTATTATTTATTATTATCACCGTGTCCGGAACAATCCGATTTATAAAATTGTCATGCTAGTTAAGCCCTTCAGTGAACGCCGTTAAAAAAACAAACAAAAAAAGTAGCAAACAATGCTTTATCATCATACTGCTTGGTGAAAGGTACCAATAAAAAAGTCAACATGTCCTGCAAAAAACAAGCCCTCACAAGAATCTGAGGGCTGAAGTATGGAAGAATTATAGCTCTCAAAATATGGTGCTGCAAAAACCTCTCCTTGCAAAAAAAAGCGTCTTTTAGTGTGTGACAGCAGCCAAGCATAAAAATTTAAATCTGGTATCGCTGTAATCGCACTGACCCGAAGAATAAAGTCCCCTATTCATTTATACCGCACGAGGAACGGCGTAAAAAATAAATAAAACCAATTCTTCACCTGCTATGGATTTGTTCATTCTGCCTCCCTAAGATCGCAGTAAGGTTAAGTGCACATTTATCCTGCACTGTACACTGAGGGCTTACACCGAGGTTTCTATGTACAGTACATCTCTGAAATACGTGATTTAGACAGACCCCCCCCCCGGCGGAAAATTCCCTATAATGAGGGAGATGGAGGCACTGTGAATGCCAAAGGACCTGTGATCCGGCGGTGTTTGCCTTTTTAGGTGTGCATAGAAACACTGTCCACCATAGTTTTGTGCACCTCTGAAAGGAAGGACAATGCTGAAAAGAGGCCAGAAGGAGTCCAGAGTAACTCTGCTCATTATAGTAATTGGGTCCCTTCAGGGCAGCGCTGGACTGGAGCACCTTGGGCCCACCAGAGAAAATCATTCTTGTTGCCCACTATGTAGCTACATAGAAATAAATACAAGACCACCAATTGTGTGGTAAAACACGCTAATATCAGGGTATAATATAAGGTATTACACTTCTTAATTATGTAGCAGGGGTTGGGGTAACCCCCTCATAGAATATAATGTAGCCCCCTCATAGACTATAATATAGCCCATCATAGTATATAAGGCAGCCCCCCTCACGGAATATAATGTAGCCCCCCTCACATAATATAATGCAGCCCCCCCATAGAATATAGTGTAGCCCCCTCATAGGGTATAGTGAAGCACCCGACAAAATATAATGCAACCCCCTCATAATGTTTAATGGTATAAGGCAGCCCCCCATAAATATACTGTTGCCCTCTCATAGGGCATAATGCAGCCCCCTCATATAGTATGAAGTAGCCCCCAGAATATAATGTAGCCCCCTGAGAGAATAATGCAGCCCCCACACAGAATATATTGCAGCCCCCCACAGAATATAATGTAGCCCCCTCTGTTGTGAGTTTGGTTTTTGGGCTCCCCCGGTGGTCACTGGTGGTACTGGACTTGTGTGCTTCACTTTCTCTGTTCACCTGTTTCCATTTGGATATGGGTGTATCCTATTTAGCCTTGCTGCTCAGTTATTCTAGTGCCGGCCATCAATGTAACCAGAGCCTTTCTGTTGCATGTTCCTGCTTCTAGACTACTATCAGCTAAGTTGGACTCTTAGTCCTAAGTTTGTTTTGCATTTTTGTTCCAGTTCACAGTTATGTTATTTTTCTGTAGCTGGAAGCTCTTGTGGGCCGAAATTGCCACTCCGGTGTCATGAGTTGACACATGAGTCTTAAAGTAATTTCGGGATGGTATTTTAATAGGGTTTTCAGCTGACCGTGAAGTTCCCTATTGTATCTTCTTGCTATCTAGTAAGCGGACCTCGCTTTGCTGAACCTACCTTCATACTGCGTATGTCTTTTCCTCTGAACTCACCGTCAATATATGTGGGGGGCTTCTGTCTCCTTTTTGGGGGAATTTCCCTAGAGGTAAGCCAGGTCTGTCTTTTCCTCTATTAGGGTTAGTTAGTCCTCCGGCTGGCGCTAGGGATAAAACGTAGGTACGCCACCCGGCCACTGTTAGTTGTGTGGTAGGTTTAGCTCACGGTCAGCTCGAGATTCCATCACCCAAGAGCTGTTCTGTTATTTATGTTCTTTGACGTTCCCTTGCCATTGGGAACCATGACAGTATGGCCGGCCAAGGGTTAAAACCGTTGGCAGAAGAAAGGAGAGAAAAAGAAGTCTGCAGATTTTTTTTTTTTTTTTTTCCTCTGAGCTTGCTCTATAGTTGACTTAGTTGCATTTCTGCTCTAATTGCAGCCTTTGTCTCTCTCTCTCCTTCTAATCCTTGAATGGCTCTGATCTCACCTGATTAAAATGGATCCTCAGAGTTTGGCTACAGGTTTGAATAATCTTGCTACGAAGGTTCAAAATTTACAGGATTTTGTTATTCATGCTCCTATATCTGAACCTAGAATTCCTATACCAGAATTTTTCTCCGGGGATAGATCTCGTTTCCTGAATTTCAAAAATAATTGTAAATTATTTCTTTCCCTGAGATCTCGCTCCGCTGGAGATCCCGCACAGCAGGTTAGGATAGTAATTTCCTTGCTGCGGGGTGACCCTCAAGACTGGGCATTTGCATTGGCACCCGGGGATCCTGCGTTGCTCAATGTGGATGCGTTTTTTCTGGCTTTGGGGTTGCTTTTTGAGGAGCCTAAGCTTGGTTCACTACCTCCTCACAGAGATTGCGATTGTACCATAGATCTGATTCCGGGCAGTAAATTTCCAAAGGGTTGTTTATTTAATCTATCTGTACCTGAACATGCTGCTATGCGAGAATATATTAAGGAGTCCCTGGAAAAGGGACATATTCGTCCTTCTTCATCTCCCTTAGGAGCCGGTTTTTTCTTTGTATCTAAAAAAGATGGCTCTTTGAGGCCGTGTATTGATTATCGACTCTTGAATAAAATTACAGTCAAATATCAGTATCCTCTGCCACTGCTGACTGATTTGTTTGCTCGAATAAAAGGGGCTAAGTGGTTCTCTAAGATTGATCTCCGTGGGGCGTATAATTTGGTGCGAATTAAGCAGGGGGATGAGTGGAAAACCGCATTTAATACGCCCGAGGGCCATTTTGAGTATTTAGTGATGCCTTTTGGTCTTTCAAATGCCCCTTCAGTCTTTCAGTCCTTTATGCATGACATTTTCCGTGAATATTTGGATAAATTTATGATCGTGTATCTGGATGATATTTTGATTTTTTCGGATGACTGGGATTCTCATGTCCAACAGGTCAGGAGGGTTTTTCAGGTTTTGCTGGCTAATTCCTTGTGTGTGAAGGGTTCTAAGTGTATTTTTGGGGTTCAAAAGATTTCTTTTTTGGGGTACATTTTTTCCCCCTCTTCCATTGAGATGGATCCTGTCAAGGTTCGGGCTATTTGTGATTGGACGCAACCTTCTTCTCTTAAGAGCCTTCAGAAATTTTTGGGCTTTGCTAATTTTTATCGTCGATTTATAACTGGTTTTTCTGATGTTGCTAAACCTTTGACTGATTTGACCAAAAAGGGTGCTGATGTTGCTGATTGGTCCCCTGCTGCTGTGGAGGCCTTTCGGGAGCTTAAGCGCCGCTTTTCTTCCGCCCCTGTGTTGCGTCAGCCTGATGTTACTCTTCCTTTTCAGGTTGAGGTCGATGCTTCCGAGATCGGAGCTGGGGCGGTCTTGTCGCAGAAAAGTTCCGACTGCTCCGTGATGAGACCTTGTGCGTTCTTTTCTCGAAAATTTTCGCCCGCCGAGCGAAATGATGATATTGGTAATCGGGAGCTTTTGGCTATGAAGTGGGCTTTTGAGGAGTGGCGTCATTGGCTTGAGGGGGCTAGACATCAGGTGGTGGTATTGACCGATCACAAGAATTTGATTTATCTTGAGTCTGCCAGGCGCCTGAATCCTAGACAGGCGCGCTGGTCGTTGTTTTTCTCTCGGTTTAATTTTGTGGTCTCATACTTACCAGGTTCTAAAAATGTGAAGGCGGATGCCCTTTCTAGGAGTTTTGAGCCTGATTCCCCTCGTGATTCTGAACCTACAGGTATCCTTAAGGATGGGGTGATATTATCTGCTGTTTCCCCAGACCTGCGACGGGCTTTGCAGGAGTTTCAGGCGGATAGACCTGATCGTTGCCCGCCTGGTAGACTGTTTGTTCCTGATGATTGGACCAGTAGAGTCATCTCGGAGGTTCATTTTTCTGTGTTGGCAGGTCATCCCGGGATCTTTGGTACCAGGGATTTGGTGGCTAGGTCCTTCTGGTGGCCTTCCCTGTCTCGAGATGTACGAGTTTTTGTGCAGTCTTGTGATGTTTGTGCTCGGGCCAAACCTTGTTGTTCTCGGGCTAGCGGATTGTTGTGATCTTTGCCCATTCCGAAGAGGCCTTGGACTCACATCTCTATGGATTTTATTTCTGATCTCCCTGTTTCTCAGAAAATGTCTGTCATCTGGGCGGTGTGTGACCGTTTTTCAAAGATGGTTCATTTGGTGCCCTTGCCTAAGTTGCCTTCCTCATCCGAGTTGGTTCCTCTGTTTTTTCAAAATGTGGTTCGCTTGCATGGTATTCCGGAGAATATCGTTTCTGACAGGGGGACCCAGTTCGTGTCTAGATTTTGGCGGGCGTTCTGTGCTAGGATGGGCATTGATTTGTCTTTTTCGTCTGCGTTCCATCCTCAGACTAATGGCCAGACTGAGCGAACTAATCAGACCTTGGAGACTTATTTGAGGTGTTTTGTGTCTGCGGATCAGGATGACTGGGTTGCCTTTTTGCCGTTGGCGGAGTTTGCCCTCAATAATCGGGCTAGTTCTGCCACTTTGGTTTCTCCTTTCTTTTGCAATTCGGGGTTTCATCCTCGTTTTTCTTCCGGTCAGGTGGAGTCTTCGGATTGTCCTGGAGTGGATGCTGTGGTGGATAGGTTGCATCGGATTTGGGGACAGGTGGTGGACAATTTGGAGTTGTCCCAGGAGAAGACTCGGCATTTTGCTAACCGCCGTCGTCGTGTTGGTCCTCGTCTTCGTGTTGGGGACTTGGTGTGGTTGTCTTCTCGTTTTGTCCCTATGAGGGTTTCTTCTCCTAAGTTTAAGCCTCGGTTCATCGGCCCGTATAAGATTTTGGAGATTCTTAACCCCGTGTCCTTTCGATTGGACCTCCCAGCATCTTTTTCTATCCATAATGTCTTCCATCGGTCATTATTGCGCAGGTATGAGGTACCGGTTGTGCCGTCCGTTGAGCCTCCCACTCCGGTGTTGGTTGAGGGTGAATTGGAGTACGTTGTGGAGAAGATCTTGGACTCCCGTGTTTCCAGACGGAAACTTCAGTATCTGGTCAAGTGGAAGGGCTACGGTCAAGAGGATAATTCTTGGGTGACAGCCTCTGATGTTCATGCCTCTGATTTGGTCCGTGCCTTTCATAGGGCTCATCCTGATCGCCCTGGTGGTTCTTGTGAGGGTTCAGTGCCCCCTCCTTGAGGGGGGGGTACTGTTGTGAGTTTGGTTTTTGGGCTCCCCCGGTGGTCACTGGTGGTACTGGACTTGTGTGCTTCACTTTCTCTGTTCACCTGTTTCCATTTGGATATGGGTGTATCCTATTTAGCCTTGCTGCTCAGTTATTCTAGTGCCGGCCATCAATGTAACCAGAGCCTTTCTGTTGCATGTTCCTGCTTCTAGACTACTATCAGCTAAGTTGGACTCTTAGTCCTAAGTTTGTTTTGCATTTTTGTTCCAGTTCACAGTTATGTTATTTTTCTGTAGCTGGAAGCTCTTGTGGGCCGAAATTGCCACTCCGGTGTCATGAGTTGACACATGAGTCTTAAAGTAATTTCGGGATGGTATTTTAATAGGGTTTTCAGCTGACCGTGAAGTTCCCTATTGTATCTTCTTGCTATCTAGTAAGCGGACCTCGCTTTGCTGAACCTACCTTCATACTGCGTATGTCTTTTCCTCTGAACTCACCGTCAATATATGTGGGGGGCTTCTGTCTCCTTTTTGGGGGAATTTCCCTAGAGGTAAGCCAGGTCTGTCTTTTCCTCTATTAGGGTTAGTTAGTCCTCCGGCTGGTGCTAGGGATAAAACGTAGGTACGCCACCCGGCCACTGTTAGTTGTGTGGTAGGTTTAGCTCACGGTCAGCTCAAGATTCCATCACCCAAGAGCTGTTCTGTTATTTATGTTCTTTGATGTTCCCTTGCCATTGGGAACCATGACACCCCTCAAAGTATAATGCAGCTCCCCTCCACCTCCATCATTGTCCTCATCACCACCTCCATCATTGCCTTCTCACCCACAACCCCTATCATTGCCCATTCCACCACCTCCATCATTGCCTCCTCCCTCATCACCATTGTCCTTTCCACCACTACCATCATTTTCCTTTCCACCACCTCCATCATTGCTTTCTTCCCCACCACCCCATCATTGCCCATTTCACCACCTCCATCATTGCCTCCTCCCCCTCAACCACCATTGTCCTTTCCACCACTGCCATCATTGTCCTTTCCACCACCACCATCATTGATTTATCCCCCACCACCCCCATCATTGCCCATTACAACACCTCCATCATTGCCTCCCCCACCACCATCATTGTCCTTTCCACCACCTCCATCATTGCCTCCTCCCCCACCACCCCATCATCCTTTCCACCACCACCAACATTGCCTTCTCCCCCACCATTCCATCACTGCTCTCTCCATCAACCTCATCATGGCCATTCTCCAATACACACACAGCACCACAGACACAGCACCGCACCACATACACTCACGCAGGCAGAAAAACAGACACTGCAACACTCACCTATCCACACGTTCCCCGTAGCCGCAGAACATCCAGGAAGCAGCATTTTGATGACGTCATCCAGCTGCACTGTGTCAGACAGGAAGCGCCGGGCAGCGGACAGGAAGCAGGATGGCATCAGATCCCTGCAGCACCGCTTCAGTGCCAAGCTGCAGGGATTAGCTGTCCTGCAGGGGCCCACCTCCGGGGCCCCAATGCAGCCACTATGGATTAACATGCGGTCAGTGTTAGCCTCAGCCTGCGGCTAACACTGCCCGCCATGTGAAATGAATACTCACTCCTCTCCACGCCCATGGGGGTGTGGGGAAGTGTGAATATTCATTTCACTTTAGCAGCGGGAACAGGTTTGTCTCCAGCTGCTGCTCAGCTGACATCGAGAGGGCCCTCTCTGACTCAGGGGCCCTATAGCTGCTGGGTGTTCCGCTATTAGCGGCACACCACTGGCTGGGGGCCCCTGGAGAAGTGGGGGCCCTAGGCAGCTACTGGCCAGTATCCTCCGGTTCCCCGATGGGCCAGTCCGACCCTGTTCGGGGGGTTTCATCTGTCACGTCACTCAATCCACAGAAAAGCATGTCCTCACTCAGTTCTGTCATGTGTTAACGGAAATATAGGGGGCTTCCACGTTACTGATAGCACAAAGGCTCTGGAAAAGCAAAATGGCTCATTGCCCCCAAATAGAAAGTCAGCGAATTCTGCGCTCCCAAATCCAAATGCCCACCTCCCTTCTGAGCCCCATTGTGCATAAACCATCTTTAGCGTACACATTTGACAGCGGTGTAATTTCCAAAATGGGATCACTTGAGAGGGGATTCTGCTCTCTAGCACTTAGGGGCTCTGTATATGGAGTCCGCAAACTATTCTAGGAAAATCTGTGCTCCAGGAGGCAAATAGCACTCCCTACCGAGACTCTCTGTATGGCTAAGCACAGGCACATAAGGGGTATTTCTATATTCAGCAGAAATTGTGGGACAAATTCTGGTGCCAATTTTACCCACTTCTTGTGTGAAAATACAAAATCTGGGTCAAAACTAAATTTTTGTGGTAAAAATGTAATTATTTTCTTTTTACTTCCCAATGGAATAAAATTCTGTGACAAAACGATGGTGACAAAATGATCACTGCACCACTAGATTAATACATAAAGAGGTGTATTTTGTAAAATGGGGTCATTTATGAGGAGTCCTGCTGTTCAGGCACCTCAGGGGCTCTCCCAGTGGGTCATGGCATCCTCAAACCATAATAGTAAAATCTGCACTATAATATGGCGTTCCTTCCCTTTTGAGCTTTGCACTGTGCCTCAAAGGTAGTTTTCACCCACACATGGGGTATTGGCACATTAAGGAGAAATTGCACAACAAATTTTGGGGTCCGTTTTCTCCTACCTTTGTTAAAATAAAAAATTTGCTGCTAAAAGATGGTTTTTGTGGAAAAAATGTGATTTTTTATTTTCACGTCTCTACATTATAAACTTATGTGAAGCACCTGAGGATTCAAGGTACTCAACAAACATCTAGATAAGTCTCTTGAGGGGTCTAGTTTCCAAAATGGTGTCACTTGTGGGAGGTTTCCACTATTTAGACACATCAGGGGTTCTCCAAATGCGTCCTCTCTCGATTCCAGCCAATTTTACATTCAAAACCTCCCTTCTGAGCCCTACCATGCACCCAAGCAGTGGTTTTCCTCTGCACATGGGGTATCGGCGTACTCAGGAGAAATTGCACAGCAAATATTGTGGTTCATTTTCTCCTGATACTCTTGAGAAAATAAAATAAAAAAATTAAAAAATTGTGTACGAAGTAAAATTTTTGTGAAAAAAAGTTAAATGTTCATTTTTTCCTTCCACATTGCTTCAGTTCTTGTGTAGCACCTAAAGGGTTAATAAACTTCTTGAATGTGGTGTTAAGAACCTTGATGGGTGCAGTTTTTAGAATGGTGTAACTTTTGTGTATTTTCTATCATATAGGCCCCTCAAATGTGAAGTGGTCCCTAAAAAAAATGGTTTTGTAAATTTTGTTGTAAAATTTAGAAATCGCTGGTCAACTTTTAACCCTTATAACTTCCTAACAAAAAAAAAATATGTTTCTAAAATTATGCTGATGTAAAGTAGACATTGGAAATGTTATTTATTAACTTGTTTGTGTGACATAAGGCTTTGATTTAAGGGCATAAAAATTAAAGTTTGAAAATTGTTACATTTTCAAAATTTTTGCCAAATTTAATTTTTTTCACAAATAAACGCAAGTCATATCAAAGAAATTTTACCACTATCATAAAGTACAATACATCTCAAAAAATAATTTCAGAATCACCGCGATCCATTGAAGCATTCCAGAGTTACAACCACATGAAGTGACAGTGGTCAGATTCAAAATTAAGGCCTGGTCATTAACCTACAAAGTGTCTTGTCTTGGTCCTTAAGGGGTTAAAGAAAACACATCTTGGCAGGAAGACAACATGTGTTGTGTGTATTGCATTAATTCATATTATAATTTGTTTAAATTGTAGTGCAGCGGCATCACCCAAACAAGCAGTGACCCAAACAAGTTCAAACAAAACGTTCCTTTAATGTGTTACTTTACACAGTCCATAAGAATACATAGTACACGGCTTTATGTTTGCAGTCCCTAAACAGGCCGGACTTCCCTTTGTCCAGTTTCCCTGGGCGAACGCACACCGGGACCAAGTCTCTTTACTCACGCAGTGCACAGCACACTGTATCCTTCAGGTTGCAGTCAGGTAAACAAAAGACAGCCTGAGACGCAGTCTCTTTGGTTCCTCTTGCCCCTGTGTTGCCTCACATAGGGAGTGCTCTGCAAACAACTGCTCTGTCTGCTTCCAAACCAACACTGACACACCTCCCCCTCTACTACAGGGCTTTTAATCAGTCACTGCTTCACCATTGTAATCACAGCTACACCTGTGACTGCAATACCGACTCATGGCCTCACTACGCCTCTGTGCACATTCTGGAGAGCACAAACAGCGCCCCCTAGCCGTAACAGGGGTCACTTTCTCACATATCCCCCCTGTTCATACCTGTGGAGTTAACCATTTGTTACCCCGTATGGGCGCAAGACAGGGCATCTGCATGCCCCTGTGACATTCCCACTTGACATTACACTAAGAAACCAGAGTAGGGACCGGAAACATTGAGCGGCGCATGCATCCCCCCCCTTTGCGTTTCTCCTCCATACTTCATTACGGGACCACCCACCCTGTTCTCCATTGCAGAAGCCAAGCCCTCTTTTCTGATTAACTGTAGATTTGGGCCAGTTTTGGGTGGTCTCGACCTTCTTTATTTTGGGTTCACTAACCCCTCTGAAACGCCGTGAACCACGCTAGCAACTTCAAGCATATGTCTGTATTACGTCGCACCCGAACCTGAGCCTTCCGACACTGCTGTCTAGCGAGCACACTATTTAATTTACCCTGACCCCTGGCCCCATCCTTGACCAGTGCCAGAGGGTTCCTTGTGCTCATGTCCCCAGTCGCCTCTGCGACCATACACTCCTGGCTCTTCTCATACCTGCATCTTTTATACCTGCATCTCTGTGTGGGACAATGGATCTGCGCTGTCCCGAACATACCAGGGAACACCTCCAGCTCGGGGTTCAATGGGGTCCCCACGACCTCTACTGCCACAACCTCTAGAGGGTGCCTATCGGGGTTACACTCTAACCCTAAATTGGCGACCCCTGTGGCAGACATCTTAGCATCTTCGGGTTCTACGCCCGAAACAACATCTTCAGTTTCTCCTACCATGACCTCTAGGGGGAGCCTATCGGAATTACACTCTGTTCCTAGGTTGGTGACCCCTATGGCAGGTATCTCAATATCTTTGGGTTCTGCACCCGATACAACCTTTTCTGTGAGAGGGTTGACCTTGGTCTCCCACAGGGACCAAAATGGGGGCAAATCTCTCCCCAACGCAGTCCCATATGGAAGGGTCTTTGCCACTCCCATCACATGCTTAACCCCTTTCTGTCATTAGACGTACTATTCCGTCCATGTGGGGTGGGCCCTACTTCCCAAGGACGGAATAGTACGTCATACGCGATCGGCCGCGCTCACGGGGGGAGCGCGGCCGATCGCGGCCGGGTGTCAGCTGCATATCGCAGCTGACATCCGGCACTATGTGCCAGGAGCGGTCACGGACCGCCCCCGGCACATTAACCCCCGGCACACCGCGATCAAACATGATCGCGATGTGCCGGCGGTGCAGGGAAGCATCGCGCAGGGAGGGGGCTCCCTGCGGGCTTCCCTGAGCCCCCCGCAGCAACGCGATGTGATCGCGTTGCTGCGAGGGTCTTACCTCCCTCCCTGCCTGCTCCAGACCCGGATCCAAGATGGCCGCGGATCCGGGTCCTGCAGGGAGGGAGGTGGCTTCACAGAAGCCTGCTCAGAGCAGGCACTGTGAAGCAGCCTGCACTTCTCGCAGATCGGTGATCTGTCAGAGTGCTATGCAAACTGGCAGATCACCGATCTGTATTGTCCCCCCCTGGGGCAAAGTAAAAAAGTAAAAAAAAAATTTTCCAAATGTGTAAAAAAAAAAAAAAAAAAATATTCCAAAATAATGAAAAAAAAAAAAATATTATTCCCATAAATACATTTCTTTATCTAAATAAAATAAAAAAAACAATAAAAGTACACATATTTAGTATCGCCGCGTCCGTAACGACCCGACCTATAAAACTGGCCCACTAGTTAACCCCTTCAGTAAACGCCGTAAGAAAAAAAAAAAAAAAACGAGGCAAAAAACAACGCTTTATTATCATACCGCCGAACAAAAAGTGGAATAACACGCGATCAAAAAGACTGATATAAATAACCATGGTACCCCTGAAAACGTCATCTTGTCCTGCAAAAAACGAGCCACCATACAGCATCATCAGCAAAAAAATAAAAAAGTTATAGTCCTGAGAATAAAGCGATACCAAAATAATTATTTTTTCTATAAAATAGTTTTTATCGCATAAAAGCGCCAAAACATAAAAAAAATGATATAAATGAGATATCTCTGTAATCGTACTGACCCGACGAATAAAACTGCTTTATCAATTTTACCAAACGCGGAACGGTATAAACGCCTCCCCAAAAAGAAATTCATGAATAGCTGGTTTTTGATCACTCTGCCTCACAAAAATTGGAATAAAAAGCGATCAAAAAATGTCACGTGTCCGAAAATGTTACCAATAAAAACGTCAACGCATCCCGCAAAAAACAAGATCTCACATGACTCTGTGAACTCAAATATGGAAAAATTACAGCTCTCAAAATGTGGTAACGCAAAAAATATTTTTTGCAATGAAAAGCGTCTTTCAGTGTGTGACGGCTGCCAATCATAAAAATCCGCTAAAAAACCCGCTATAAAAGTAAATCAAACCCCCCTTCATCACCCCCTTAGTTAGGGAAAAATAAAAAAATTAAAAAATGTATTTATTTCCATTTTCCCATTAGGGTTAGGGTTAGGGCTAGAGTTAGGACTAGAGTTAGGGCTAGGGTTATTGCTAGGGTTAGGGCTAGCGTTGGGGCTACAGTTAGGGTTGGGTCTAAAGATAGGGTTAGGGTTTGGATTACATTTACGGTTGGGAATAGGGTTGGGTGTGTCTGGGTTAGAGGAGTGGTTAGGGTTACTGTTGGGATTAGGGTAAGGGGTGTGTTTGGATTAGGGTTTCAGTTATAATTGGGGGGTTTCCACTGTTTAGGCACATCAGGGGCTTTCCAAACGGGATATGGCATCCGATCTGAATTCCAGCCAATTCTGCGTTGAAAAAGGAAAACAGTGCTCCTTCCCTTCCGAGCTCTCCCGTGTGCCCAAACAGGGGTTTACCCCAACATATGGGGTATCAGCGTACTCAGGACAAATTGGACATCATCTTTTGGGGTCCAATTTCTCCTGCTACCCTTGGGAAAATACAAAACTGGGGGCCAAAAAATAAGTTTTGTGGGAAAAAAAAGATTTTTTATTTTCACGGCTCTGCGTTGTAAACTGTAGTGAAACACTTGGGGGTTCAAAGTTCTCACAACACATCTAGATAAGTTCCTTTGGGGGTCTAATTTCTGATATGGGGTCACTTGTGGGGGGTTTGTACTGTTTGCGTACATCAGGGGCTCTGCAAATGCAACGTGACGCCTGCAGACCAATCCATTTAAGTCTGCATTCCAAATGGCGCTCCTTCCCTTCTGAGCTCTGTCATGCGCCCAAACAGTGGTTCCCCCCCACATATGGGGTATCAGCATACTCAGGACAAATTAGACAACAACTTTTTGGGTCCAATTTATCCTGATACCCTTGTGAAAATACAAAACTGGGGGCTAAAAAAATCATTTTTGTGAAAAAAAAAATAATTTTTATTTTCACGGCTCTGCGTTATAAACTGTAGTGAAACACTTGGGGGTTCAAAGTTCTCACAACACATCTAGATAAGTTCCTTGGGGGGTCTAGTTTCCAATATGGGGTCACTTGTGGGGGGTTTGTACTGTTTGGGTACATCAGGGGCTCTGCAAATGCAACGTGACGCCTGCAGACCAATCCATTTAAGTCTGCATTCCAAATGGCGCTCCTTCCCTTCCGAGCTCTGTCATGCGCCCAAACAGTGGTTCCCCCCCACATATTGGGTATCAGCATACTCAGGACAAATTGGACAACAAATTTTGGGGTCCAATTTATCCTGTTACCCTTGTGAAAATACAAAACTGGGGGCTAAAAAATCATTTTTGTGAAAAAAAAGAATTTATTTTCACGGCTCTGCGTTATAAACTGTAGTGAAACACTTGGGGGTTCAAAGCTCTCAAAACACATCTAGATAAGTTCCTTAGGGGGTCTACTTTCCAAAATGGTGTCACTTGTGGGGGTTTTTAATGTTTAGGCACATCAGGGGTTCTGCAAACGCAACATGGCATCCCATCTTAATTCCAGTCAATTTTGCATTGAAAAGTAAAATAGCGCTCCTTCCCTTCCGAGCTCTGCTATGCGCCCAAACAGTGGTTTACCCCCACATATGGGGTATCGTCGTACTCAGGACAAATTGCACAACAACTTTTGTGCTCTAATTTCTTCTCTTACCCTTGGGGAAATAAAAAAATGGGGGCGAAAAGATCATTTTTGTGAAAAAATATGATTTTTTATTTTTACGGCTCTGCATTATAAACTTCTGTGAAGCACTTGTTGGGTCAAAGTGCTCACCACACATCTAGATAAGTTCCTTAGGGGGTCTACTTTCCAAAATGGTGTCACTTGTGGGGGGTTTCAATGTTTAGGCACATCAGGGGCTCTCCAAATGCAACATGGCATCCCATCTCAATTCCAGTCAATTTTGCATTGAAAAGTAAAATGGCGCTCCTTTCCTTCCGAGCTCTGCCATGCGCCCAAACAGTGGATTACCCCCACATATGGGGTATCAGCATACTCAGGACAAATTGTACAACACATTTTGGGGTCTATTTTCTCCTGTTACCCTTGGTAAAATAAAACAAATTGGATCTGAAATAAATTTTGTGTGAAAAAAAGTTAAATGTTCATTTTTATTTAAACATTCCAAAAATTCCTGTGAAATACCTGAAGGGTTAATAAACTTCTTGAAAGTGGTTTTGAGTACCTTGAGGGGAGCAGTTTTTAGAATGGTGTCACACTTGGGTATTTTCTATCATATAGACCCCTCAAAATGACTTCAAATGAGATGTGGTCCCTAAAAAAAAATGGTGTTGTAAAAATGAGAAATTGCTGGTCAACTTTTAACCCTTATAACTCCGTCACAAAAAAAAAATTTTGGTTCCAAAATTGTGCTGATGTAAAGTAGACATGTGGGAAATGTTACTTATTAAGTATTTTGCGTGACATATGTCTGTGATTTAAGGGCATAAAAATTAAAAGTTGGAAAATTGCGAAATTTTCAAAATTTTCACCAAATATTCGTTTTTTTCACAAATAAACGCAATTTATATTGAATAAATTTTACCACTATCATGAAGTACAATATGTCGCGAGAAAACAGTGTCAGAATCGCCAAGATCCGTTGAAGCGTTCCAGAGTTATAACCTCATAAAGGGACAGTGGTCAGAATTGTAAAAATTGGCCCGGTCATTAACGTGCAAACCACCCTTGGGGGTTAAGGGGTTAATGTCCCCACATGGTGTGGAAAAATTAACCTCCATGGTCGGGTACTCCCGGATTTCCCTGTGGATACCCATCACCTCCACTTTCGGTCCTTTGGGGTTGTCCCCAGCAACAAGGGACCTATGGACCAGAGTCACTTTACTCCCCGTGTCCAGGAGAGCCTCTGAGTAGGTTTATACCGCTCAATCAATTCTATCAGCAGTTCCATGGTGCCTAGGTCCCTCAGCTCGACCCTTACCCCTTACCCTTGGGGTCTCTTTGGGACTCTGCTGATAGCCCCTCACTTTAGGGGTCTGTTGTGAATTTGCTTTTTGCTCCCTCTAGTGGTTGCTAGTTTTTTGACTCTGGTTTTTCTGTCATTCCTTTTATCCGCACCTGGGTCGTTAGTTAGGGGTGTTGCTATATAAGCTCCCTGGACCTTCAGTTCTATGCCTGGCAACGTAGTTATCAGAGCTAGTCTGCTGTGCTCTTGTCTACTGATCCTGGTTCCAGTTATATCAGCTAAGTCTGCCTTTTGCTTTTTGCTATTTGTTTTGGTTTTGTATTTTTGTCCAGCTTGTTCCTAATCTATATCCTGACCTTTGCTGGAAGCTCTAGGGGGGCTGGTGTTCTCCCCCCGGACCGTTAGACGGTTCGGGGGTTCTTGAATTTCCAGTGTGGATTTTGATAGGGTTTTTGTTGACCATATAAGTTACTTTTCTTTATTCTGCTATCAGTAAGCGGGCCTCTCTGTGCTAAACCTGGTTCATTTCTGTGTTTGTCATTTCCTCTTACCTAACCGTCATTATTTGTGGGGGGCTTCTATCCAGCTTTGGGGTCCCCTTCTCTGGAGGCAAGAAAGGTCTTTGTTTTCCTCTACTAGGGGTAGCTAGATTCTCCGGCTGGCGCGTGTCATCTAGAATCAACGTAGGAATGATCCCCGGCTACTTCTAGTGTTGGCGTTAGGAGTAGATATATGGTCAACCCAGTTACCACTGCCCTATGAGCTGGATTTTTGTACTCTGCAGACTACCACGTTCCTCTGAGACCCTCGCCATTGGGGTCATAACAGTTTGCCAGGCCAGTATTAAATGTTTAATGCATTGCAGAAGAGGGATTATAAGAAAGAAGATTCTGAGTTTTTTTTTTTTTTTCTTTCTTCTTCCCCTTTACCTCAGAGTGGCTATGCTTGCTGCAGACATGAATGTCCAGACCTTGATTACAAGTGTGGACCAGCTGGCTACTCGTGTGCAGGGCATACAAGACTATGTTATCAGAAATCCTAGGTCAGAACCTAAAATACCGATTCCTGAACTGTTTTCCGGAGACAGGTTTAAGTTTAGGAATTTCGTGAATAATTGTAAATTGTTTTTGTCCCTGAGACCCTGTTCATCTGGAGATTCTGCTCAGCAAGTAAAAATTGTTATTTCGTTCTTACGGGGCGACCCTCAGGATTGGGCTTTTTCGCTGGCGCCAGGAGATCCGGCATTGGCTGATCTTGATGCGTTTTTTCTGGCGCTCGGTTTACTTTATGAGGAACCCAATCTTGAGATTCAGGCAGAAAAAGCCTTGCTGGCTATGTCTCAGGGGCAGGACGAGGCTGAAGTGTATTGCCAAAAATTTCGGAAATGGTCCGTGCTGACACATTGGAACGAGTGTGCACTGGCCGCTAATTTTAGAAATGGCCTTTCTGAAGCCATTAAGAATGTTATGGTGGGTTTTCCCATTCCCACAGGTCTGAATGATACTATGGCACTGGCTATTCAAATTGACCGGCGGTTGCGGGAGCGCAAAACCGCAAATTCCCTCATGGTGTTGTCTGAACAGACACCTAATTCGGTGCAATGTGATAGAAAAACCGCAAATTCCCTCATGGTGTTGTCTGAACAGACACCTGATTTAATGCAATGTGATAGAATCCTGACTAGAAATGAGCGGAAAATTCATAGACGCCGGAATGGCTTGTGCTACTACTGTGGTGATTCTACACATGTTATCTCAGCATGCTCTAAACGTATAGCTAAGGTTGTTAGTCCTGTCACCGTTGGTAATTTGCAACCTAAATTTATTCTGTCTGTAACTTTGATTTGCTCACTGTCATCTTATCCTGTCATGGCGTTTGTAGATTCAGGTGCTGCCCTGAGTCTCATGGATCTCTCATTTGCTAAGCGCTGTGGTTTTACTCTTGAACCATTAGAAAATCCTATTCCTCTTAGGGGTATTGATGCTACACCATTGGCAGCAAATAAACCGCAGTATTGGACACAGGTTACCATGTGCATGACTCCTGAACACCGCGAGGTGATACGTTTCCTGGTTTTACATAAAATGCATGATTTGGTTGTTTTAGGGCTGCCATGGTTACAGACCCATAATCCAGTCCTGGACTGGAAGGCTATGTCAGTCTCAAGTTGGGGCTGTCGTGGTATTCATGGGGATTCCCTGCCTGTGTCTATTGCTTCTTCTACGCCTTCGGAAGTTCCGGAGTATTTGTCTGATTATCAGGATGTCTTCAGTGAGTCTGAGTCCAGTGCACTGCCTCCTCATAGGGACTGTGACTGTGCTATAGATTTGATCCCAGGCAGTAAATTTCCTAAGGGAAGACTGTTTAATCTGTCGGTACCTGAACATACCGCTATGCGTTCATATATCAAGGAGTCTCTAGAGAAAGGACATATTCGTCCGTCTTCTTCCCCTCTTGGTGCGGGATTCTTTTTTGTGGCAAAAAAGGACGGATCTTTGAGACCTTGTATTGATTATCGGCTTTTAAATAAGATCACTGTCAAATTTCAGTATCCTTTACCGCTGTTGTCTGACTTGTTTGCCCGGATTAAGGGTGCCAAGTGGTTCACCAAGATAGACCTTCGTGGTGCGTACAACCTTGTGCGCATTAAGCAAGGTGATGAATGGAAAACCGCATTCAATACGCCCGAAGGTCATTTTGAGTACTTGGTGATGCCTTTTGGGCTCTCCAATGCGCCTTCAGTTTTTCAGTCCTTTATGCATGACATTTTCCGGAAGTATCTGGATAAATTTTTGATTGTTTATCTGGATGATATTTTGGTTTTTTCTGATAATTGGGATTCGCATGTGGAGCAGGTCAGGTTGGTCTTTAAAATTTTGCGTGAAAATTCTTTGTTTGTCAAGGGCTCAAAGTGTCTCTTTGGTGTACAGAAGGTTCCCTTTTTGGGGTTCATTTTTTCCCCTTCTGCTGTGGAGATGGACCCAGTCAAGGTCCGAGCTATTCTTGATTGGACTCAGCCCTCGTCAGTTAAGAGTCTTCAGAAGTTCTTGGGCTTCGCTAACTTCTACCGTCGTTTTATCGCTAATTTTTCTAGCATTGTGAAACCTTTGACGGATATGACCAAGAAGGGCTCCGATGTAGCTAACTGGGCTCCTGCTGCCGTGGAGGCTTTCCAGGAGTTGAAACGCCGGTTTACTTCGGCGCCTGTTTTGTGCCAGCCTGACGTCTCACTTCCCTTTCAGGTTGAGGTGGATGCTTCGGAGATTGGGGCAGGGGCCGTTTTGTCGCAGAGAGGCCCTGGTTGCTCTGTTATGAAACCTTGTGCCTTTTTCTCTAGGAAGTTTTCGCCTGCCGAGCGAAATTATGATGTGGGCAATCGGGAGTTGTTGGCCATGAAATGGGCATTTGAGGAGTGGCGTCATTGGCTCGAGGGTGCTAAGCATCGTGTGGTGGTCTTGACTGATCACAAAAATCTGATGTATCTCGAGTCTGCTAAACGCCTTAATCCGAGACAGGCCCGCTGGTCATTGTTTTTCTCCCGCTTTGATTTTGTTGTCTCGTATTTACCAGGTTCAAAGAATGTGAAGGCCGATGCTCTTTCTAGGAGCTTTGTGCCTGATGCTCCTGGAGTCGCTGATCCTGTTGGTATTCTTAAAGATGGAGTTATCTTGTCAGCTATTTCTCCGGATCTGCGACGTGTGTTGCAGAGATTTCAGGCTGATAGGCCTGAGTCTTGTCCACCTGACAGACTGTTTGTCCCGGATAAGTGGACCAGCAGAGTCATTTCCGAGGTTCATTCCTCGGTGTTGGCAGGTCACCCGGGAATTTTTGGCACCAGAGATCTGGTGGCCAGGTCCTTTTGGTGGCCTTCCTTGTCAAGGGATGTGCGGTCATTTGTGCAGTCCTGTGGGACTTGTGCTCGAGCTAAGCCTTGCTGTTCTCGTGCCAGCGGTTTGCTCTTGCCCTTGCCTGTCCCGAAGAGACCTTGGACACATATCTCCATGGATTTCATTTCTGATCTTCCGCTATCTCAGGGCATGTCCGTTATCTGGGTGATATGTGATCGCTTCTCCAAGATGGTCCATTTGGTTCCTTTGCCTAAGCTGCCTTCCTCTTCCGATCTGGTTCCTGTGTTTTTCCAGAACGTGGTTCGTTTGCACGGCATCCCTGAGAATATTGTGTCAGACAGAGGATCCCAGTTCGTTTCCAGGTTCTGGCGATCCTTTTGTAGTAGGATGGGCATTGATTTGTCGTTTTCGTCTGCTTTCCATCCTCAGACTAATGGACAGAGGGAGCGAACCAATCAGACTTTGGAGGCTTATTTGAGGTGTTTTGTCTCTGCTGATCAGGACGATTGGGTGACATTCTTGCCGTTGGCTGAGTTTGCCCTTAATAATCGGGCTAGTTCCGCCACCTTGGTTTCGCCTTTTTTCTGCAACTCTGGTTTCCATCCTCGCTTTTCTTCGGGTCATGTGGAGCCTTCTGACTGTCCTGGGGTGGATTCTGTGGTGGATAGGTTGCAGCAGATCTGGAATCATGTGGTGGACAACTTGAAGTTGTCACAGGAGAAGGCTCAGCGCTTTGCCAACCGCCGCCGCGGTGTGGGTCCCCGACTACGCGTTGGGGATTTGGTATGGCTTTCTTCCCGCTTTGTTCCTATGAAGGTCTCCTCTCCCAAATTTAAACCTCGTTTTATTGGGCCTTACAAGATATTGGAAATCCTTAATCCTGTATCTTTTCGTCTGGATCTTCCTGTGTCGTTTGCTATTCACAATGTATTTCATAGGTCCTTGTTGCGGCGGTACATTGTGCCTGTAGTTCCTTCTGTTGAGCCTCCTGCTCCGGTGTTGGTTGAGGGCGAGTTGGAGTACGTGGTGGAGAAGATCTTGGATTCTCGCCTCTCCAGGCGGAGGCTTCAGTACCTGGTCAAGTGGAAGGGCTATGGTCAGGAGGATAATTCCTGGGTGGTCGCCTCTGATGTTCATGCGGCCGATTTAGTTCGTGCCTTTCATGCCGCTCATCCTGATCGCCCTGGTGGTCGTGGTGAGGGTTCGGTGACCCCTCACTAAGGGGGGGGTACTGTTGTGAATTTGCTTTTTGCTCCCTCTAGTGGTTGCTAGTTTTTTGACTCTGGTTTTTCTGTCATTCCTTTTATCCGCACCTGGGTCGTTAGTTAGGGGTGTTGCTATATAAGCTCCCTGGACCTTCAGTTCTATGCCTGGCAACGTAGTTATCAGAGCTAGTCTGCTGTGCTCTTGTCTACTGATCCTGGTTCCAGTTATATCAGCTAAGTCTGCCTTTTGCTTTTTGCTATTTGTTTTGGTTTTGTATTTTTGTCCAGCTTGTTCCTAATCTATATCCTGACCTTTGCTGGAAGCTCTAGGGGGGCTGGTGTTCTCCCCCCGGACCGTTAGACGGTTCGGGGGTTCTTGAATTTCCAGTGTGGATTTTGATAGGGTTTTTGTTGACCATATAAGTTACTTTTCTTTATTCTGCTATCAGTAAGCGGGCCTCTCTGTGCTAAACCTGGTTCATTTCTGTGTTTGTCATTTCCTCTTACCTAACCGTCATTATTTGTGGGGGGCTTCTATCCAGCTTTGGGGTCCCCTTCTCTGGAGGCAAGAAAGATCTTTGTTTTCCTCTACTAGGGGTAGCTAGATTCTCCGGCTGGCGCGTGTCATCTAGAATCAACGTAGGAATGATCCCCGGCTACTTCTAGTGTTGGCGTTAGGAGTAGATATATGGTCAACCCAGTTACCACTGCCCTATGAGCTGGATTTTTGTACTCTGCAGACTACCACGTTCCTCTGAGACCCTCGCCATTGGGGTCATAACAGGGGTCTCCTTTTTACTATGCTGAAGCTCTGCTATCTTCCACTGCAGTGCCTCCCGCTGCTGCTGCAACTGCATCTCCTGGTGCAGAACCTCTTGCTGAATCCTTTGCTGATTAAGCACAACCTTCTCCAAAAGTTCCTCCATTTCTCCAGCAGACTTGCACAATGATCTGCAGCACTCTCTGGGCTATGCCTTAGTTCACACTGCCCACATTCTCCACCATATGTAGGGCAGCGGTATCACCGTATGCTGTGAAAATGGCAGTGACCCAAGCAAGTTCAAACAAAACGTTCCTTTAATGTGTTACTTCACACAGTCCATAAGAATACATAGTACACGGCTTTATGTTTGCCCTCCCTTAACAGGCCTGACTTCCCTTTGTTCAGTTTCCCTGGGTAACCGCATGCCAGGACCAAGTCTCTTTACTCATGTAGTGCACATCACGCTGTATCCTCCAGATCGCATCCGGGTAAACAAAAGACAGCCCGATACGCAGGGTGTCAGTCTAATTGGTTCCTCTAGCCCCTGTGTTGCCTCACATAGGGAGTGCTCTGCAGACAACTGCTCTGTCTGCTTCCAAACCAAAACTGACACCACTCCTCCTCTACTGCAGGGCTTTTAATCAGTCACTGCTTCACCATTTTAATCACAGCTACACCTGTGACTGCAATACTTCCTCATGGCCTCACTAAACCTCCGTGCGCATTCTGGAGAGCGCAAACAGTGCCCCCTAGCTGTAACGGGTTACTGCCTCACAATTTCATTACAAGAAGTAGTTAATAAAATCTATATAATTTTATTTACAAAAATACTGGTGCTTCCACCCCATGGAACACACAGCTGCAGTAATTAGCAAGCTATCTGCTAAAACTTGTTAATTAACCCCTTAGTGACTGGGCTAATTATTTTAAATCTAACGTGTCACTATGTAGTAGTAACTCTGAAATGCTTCAACATATCCCATTGACTTTCAGACTATTTTTTCGTGACATTTTATACTTTATAATAATAGTAAACTTAGGTTGATATGTTTTGCTTTATTTCATAAAAATATCAGAAATTTGACAAAATTTTTTAAAAATTTGCAATTTTCAAACTTTGAATGATTAACCCTTTAATTCACATAGTCATATCACACAAAAACAATAGTAAACTAGATGGGTATTTCCTGAAGGAACTACAGATAGTGCTTTGGAATGGTGCCCGGGCTGCCCCTGCAAGACTTTCACACTTGGGTGCCCCTCAGGCAATGGTTTGGTAGTTGTAGCCCCTCGGGGTCACTTTGACCCTTGGAGGTCCCTGGAGGTCAATTTGATCCTCAGGGGTCACTTTGTCCCTCGGGGTCCATGGGGTCAATTTGATCCTTGGGGGTCACTTTGACCCCTGGGGTCCCCAGGGGCCACTTTAACCCTCAGGGGTCACTTTGACCCTCAGGGGTTGCTAAGGGTCACTTTGAGCCTCGGGGGTCCCTGGGGTTCAATTTGACCCTCAGGGGTCACTTTGAGCCTCGGGGGTCCCTGGGGGTCAATTTGATGCTAAGGGCCACTTTGACCCTTGGGGGTCCCAGGGGTCTATTTGACATTCAGGGGTCACTTTGACCCTCAGGGGTCCAGGGGGTCACTTTGACCCTAGGGGGTCAATTTGACCCTTGTGGGTTACTTTGACAATCGGGGGTCCCTGGGGGTTAATTTGACCTTCAAGGGTTACTTTAACCCTCAGGGCCCGATTTGGTGGGTGGTGCCACCCTGGGTCCGATTTGGTGGGCGGGGCCACTCTGGGTCCGATTTGGTGGGCGGGGTCACTCTGGGTCTGATTTGGTGGGCAGGGTCACTGGGTCTGATTTGGTGGGCAGGGTCACTCTGGGTCCGATTTGGTGGGTGGAGCCACTCTGGGTCTGATTTGGTTGGCGGGGCACCTCAGGGACCGATTTGGTGGGTGGGGTCACTCAGAGTCCGATTTGGTGGGCAGAGCACCTCAGGGACCGATTTGGTGGACGTGGTCACTCTGGGTCCGATTTGATGGGCGGGGTCACTCTGGGTCCGATTTGGTGGGTGGGGTAACTCTGGGTCCGATTTGGTGGGCGGGGACACTCTGGGTCCGATTTGGTGGGCGGGGTCACTCTTGGTCCGATTTGGTGGGCGGAGCACCTCAGGGACAGATTTGGTGGGCGGGGTCACTCTGGGTCTGATTTGGTGGGCGGGGTCACTCTGGGTCCAGTTTGGTGGGCAGGGTTACTCTGGGTCCGATTTGGTGGGCAGAGCCACTCTGGGTCTGATTTGGTGGGCGGGGCACCTCAGGGACCAATTTGGTGGGCGGGGTCACTCTGGGTCTGATTTGGTGGGCGGGGTCACTCTGGATCCGATTTGGTGGGCGGGGTCACTCTGGATCCGATTTGGTGGGCGGGGTCACTCTGGGTCCGATTTGGTGGGCGGGGTCACTCTGCGTCTGATTTGGTGGGCGGAGCCACTCTGGGTCCGATTTGGTGGGCGGGGCACCTCAGGGACCGATTTGGTGGGTGGGGTCACTCAGGGTCCGATTTGGTGGGCGGGGCACCTCAGGTGCCAATTTGGTGGGCGGGTCACTTTAAGAGCTGATATTCTCTGGCAAAACCTGTTTCCTGGTGGGGTCATGTAGAGTTCGTAGGCGTTGGCATAGTAACTGGGTCTGACTGCGCATATCAATGAGCTAATCAGCCCAGGTGGCAGTTACATTTGAAATTGCCTCAGAAATCAGGCCAATATAACCTTATGGGAAAATTTCCCTATTGAAATACATTGAGACAATGCATTCCAATGACGGGAAAAAAAATGTTCAAACGCAAATTGCACCAAAACTACAAATGCGATCGACACGAAAAATACTAAGCACACCGTTCGTGGACGCTGGCTTCGAAATGACGCCTCACTGGAGTCTGCGCGTGCAGCGGTTCGGGCCGCATTAATTGCGGAAAAAAGCCTAATAATAATAAGAAGAAGTTAACCACGTTCCCTTCTTTCCCTCGCTTCTGCTTTACATCAGCACCATTTGTAAAATGTTTTATTTTGTTAGCTTTTAGAAGGTTTAAAAATGTATCAGTACTTTTCCTTTTTTTGTAGGAAATTTACAAAACCTATTCAGTTTTGAAGTGACTTTGGACATCCTACATATTGGAAATCCCAAAAGTGATACCATTTTAAAAACCGCACTGCTCAACCTTTCAAAATTGCTTTCAGGTAGTTAATTAACCCTTAAGGTGCATTTCATGAATTAATGCAACTTGATATGACAAGAGTAAAAAAGTTTATTTTTACCACCTAAATGTTGCTAACTTCTGAGTCTGAAGCTATAGCCTGCAGACTCTAAGGCTAGGTTCTCATTTCGTTTTTCTGTGAGCGCTAACGGACAGCGTGGCACGGCGAAATTAACGCCGTGCAACGCGTCCGTTAGCGCTCCCATTGCCAGCAATGTTAATGCGCATTGCTAGCGCGTGCCATTTTCGGCACGCGCTGGCGATGTGCCGTTCTTTTGTGGCGCGCCTCGGACGCTGCTTGCAGCGTCCGCGGCGCGCCCGAGGTCCGTTCCCCGCTCTGGCAGATTGGGGATCTGCGCTAGCGGGGACGTTTAACGCGACCCCTAAAAAGACATTGCGTTAGCGCAATCCGCAAGCGCTTAGCGCTAAACGGATTGCCCTAACGCAATCTGAACTTAGCCTAAGGCTGCCGTCACACTAGCAGTATTTGGTCAGTATTTTACATCAGTATTTGTAAGCCAAAACCAGGAGTGGAACAATTAGAGGAAAAGTATAATAGAAACATATGCACCACTTCTGCATTTATCACTCCCTCCTGGTTTTGGCTTACAAATACTGATGTAAAATACTGACCAAATACTGCTAGTGTGACGGCAGCCTAAGGCCGTTATTTGGCCGTGAACTGCCATTGGAAACATCAGGACCACACAATCATAATCGCAGGGTGCTGATGGGGGTAAAGAGGAAGTCCCCACACTCTCTTAACCATTTGAGTGCTGTAGCCACTATTGACAGCAGCATTTAAGGGGTTTAACAGCCTTAGTTGGTGCCAAAATAAGAGGCCAAGGGTGCGTTGTTCCCCTGTAAGGCAGTTTTTTCTGAAATTCCTTCAGACAAATCAACTGTAATTTACATCATCTGCCAAACCAAGCTAAGAAGAGGCAAGAACACTGCCAACATGAGAACCACCAGCATGCAAAAGCACATGGCAGCCAAACACTCTAGTAGGTGGGCAGCACGCCTAGTGTGACTAATGAGAGCCGGGGGATACAGATATCCCACTGCCTTCACCAATCTGTGACAGAGCTTACACAGTCACAGCTCTCTGGAGCCCCCCTTACCCTCAGGTCAGTCAAGGAACTGCACCTAGTATAAGTAGTCGCCAGAGAGGCTGTTCTGTTACGTATTGGTGATCGAGGCTCTCTGCAGTGAGGGCAGAATATTCAGAATATTCATTTCTCTTAAGTATCGGCACATGTGACCGCCGGCCCCAGCAGGAAGTCTCCGGCTGACACTGCGCACTACTGAAGAGGAATGGATACTCACCGCTCTCTGCGATAAACGGTCCCGGTGAGTATTCTGGCAGCTATGTGCTGCTTACAAGCATTAAGCAGCTGCTGGCACCGGAGCAGGACGCTGTGAGGGACCGCTGTGTAGGTGAGTGTAATGTTGTTGTTTTTTTTTTTTCCTGATGGGGCAATGTATACCAGGAATGGAATGGGGACAATTATAAAAGAAAAAGTATGGGACCAATCATACCAGAAACAGGATGGGCCCATTTATACCAGAAAAAGGATGGGCCAATTATAAAAGAAAAACGATGGGACCAATCATACCAGGAACAGGATGGGGCCATTTATACCAGAATAAGGATGGGACCAATTGAACCAGGACCATGATGGACCAATCATACCAGGATAAGGATGGGGCCATGCACACCTGGATAGGGATGAGGGGGCCATGCATACCGGGATAGGGATGAGGGGGCCATGCATACCAGGATAGAGATGAGGGGCCATGTGTATCAGAATGGGGATGAGGGGACCATATATAAAACGATAGGGGATATGACAGTACAGAATTGACCATTTTTTTGCTTCAACTTTTTTTTCCTAATTTCCACCTCTAAAATCTAGGTGCATCTTATGGTCCGGTGCGTCTTATAGTCCGAAAAATACGGAAACAAAGAAAAATGGTGTCTCCTTCGTCCCTCACACCTGGGTGTAAAATCTGTGTCTGATGGGGAAACCACTGCCCCTTCCCCTGTGTTACGGCCTTCCAAATCTGCTGTCCATGAAGCAGGCACTGATGCCTCCTGCCCACAACCTGCAGTTGCACAGACACAACAGTCAGCAACCACATCCAGTTGGTGGTTCACTTGTCCCTGCCCCAGAAAACAGAAAGCAAAAATATCAACTCACCCACCCACTGGCCAGAATGCTAAACACCCACATAGCCAGAATGGTAGCCCTGGAAATGTTGCAGTTTCAACTTGTGGGAACTGAGTCTTTCCGTGACCTCTTGGCGGTGGCAGCCCCACGGTACTCGTTTACCATCCGACGTTATTTTTCCTGGTGTGCCATCAACGCATTACATAAGCACATGATACACAAAATAACCCATGTCTGGCCAATGCAGTCACAGGATAGGTCTACTTTACCACAGACATGTGGAAAAGTTCTTGTTTACAAAAATGCTGCATTTCACTTATGGTACACTGGCTGAACCTGGTGGAGTCTGGGACGGAGTCAGAGGCTGGGACATCACACATCTTATCCACACCAAGAATAGCAGGCCTAACTTCCATCAGGGTTTCAGTCTCCTCGTATTACAGTCCCTGTCTCTCCTCCTCACTGAAAGTAGACTCCCCATCACTCCCCAGCTGGGAGGTCTGCAGCACTGCCTTGGCAAAGCAAAAGGTGATAAAGCTAACAATGCAGCCGACTTGTTGAAAGGGATAAAAGAACAGACCAGTCAGTGGCTCTCCCCGCTGAACCTCCAACCAGATCTGGTTGTGTGCGATAATGGGGGTAAGGCTGCGTTTCAGCGCTAAGCCCCGCCCCCTTTTTGGACGCGATGATGCCGGATGTGTTAACTGTACACATCCGGGATCATCGCCCCCCTCCCATAGTGCCCTGTGTTATGCCTTGCGGGGACGCTGCATCCCCGCAAGGTGTACGGACATGCTGCAATCTGAAAAGATGCGCAGCATGTCCGGAGTCGCAGGCCCGCCGCGTGCGGGTTTCCACGCATAGTGGACACGGGATTTCAAAAAATCCCCTCCACTATGCTGGAACATCTGGACGCTGCGTGTTTGACGCTGCAGCGTCAAACACGCAGCGTTTACTGACCGTGGACACATACCCTAACTTGGTGGCTTTAGAGCTCGACAAGCTAGTAAAAACATTCTATGTATGGCCCACATGCTGAGCTTGGTTGTACATCGTTTTTTTAAAACATACTGTGACTTGCTGGACCTTCCAAGGTATAGTGTGTCAGCGCATATCTCCGCTTTTGGCGGACTAGCTTTGCTGCAGCAGCGCTTTAAAGGGAACCTGTCACCCACAAAATCGACGATGAGCTAAGCCCACCAGGATCAGGGGCTTATCTACAGCATTCTGGAATGCTGTAGATAAGCCCCCAATGTATTCTCAAAGATGAGAAAAAGAGGTTAGATTATACTCACCCAGGGGCGGTCCCGCTGCTGTCCGGTCCGATGGGTGTCCGGTCCGGGGCCTCCCATCTTCTTACGATGACGTCCTCTTCTGGCATTCACGCCGCAGCTCCTGCGCAGGCGTACTTTGTCTGCCCTGTTGAGGGCAGAGCAAAGTACTGCAGTGCGCAGGCGCCGGGCCTCTCTGACCTTTCCCGGTGCCTGCGCACTGCAGTACCTTGCTCTGCCCTTAACAGGGCAGACAAAGTACGCCTGCGCCGGAGCCGCGGCGTGAATGCAAGAAGAGGACATCATTATAAGAAGATGGGAGGCCCCGGACCGCGATGCCCATCGTACCGGGACCGCCTCTGGGTGAGTATAATCTAACCTCTTTTTCTTATCTTTCAGGATACATCGGGGGCTTATCTACAGCATTCCAGTCTGCCACACATGGCACAATTCATGCACAGATGCCTTTCCCAAGACCCTTGCGTAAAACACATTTTGTCCAACATGAAATACTGGCTGTGCACCTTTTTTGACTCACGATACAAGGAGAAATTTGCTTCTCTCATGTCAGAGGCAGACGTGCCATTTTCAATGCTTGTATGCCAGAGGGCCATTGTAGAACACTTGCTAAAAAGATTACCCTCAGACAACTCTGCTGGCAGAGGTACCGGCTTTATTTCACCCACAAGTATTACAGGGGAGGGCCACGCACACCAGGTGCAACTCGAGGTGGGGATGTCCACCAACTGACACATTTTCATGAGACAGTCACATCAGCAAGGGCTATCTGTGGGTGTAACTATGATGAGGATGGAGAAGTTGACCAAGATGGTGAAGGACTACTTAAGTGACCATACCACCATCCTTCCTTATTCTTCAGTGCCCGTTAACTATTGGTTGTCCAAGCTGCACACTTGGCCCGACCTCTCCTTGTACGCTTTGGAGGTGCTGCCATGCCCTGCTGCAAGTGTGTTGTCTAAGCGGGTTTTTAGTTAGACTGGTGCAATCATAAAGGATAGGTGCACATGGCTGTGAATGGAAAATGCAGACAAGCTAACTCTTCTAAAATTAAACAAGTGCTTGATTTCCTCTAACTTTATAAGCCCTACGGATCACAGCAACATAATGTAAATGCAGCCCAAATGTTTGTTTTTTGAAGTTGTCTTTAACGTCCATCCCTTACCATCCAAACCCATTTTGTTCATGAAATCACATCCTCCTCCTGCTTCTGCAACAAGTACTGAGTGGTCATGTATGTATACCCCAATGTTTGTGAAAACTTGGCACATTGTGCAATGGTGAAACATGTACTCCCTATTGATTCCCTTGCTGACACACTCCAAATGCGGAGCGAGCACACTATTTAATTTACCCTGACCCCTGGCCCCATCCTTGACCAGTGCCAGAGGGTTCCTTGTGCTCACGTCCCCAGTCGCCTCTGCGACCATACACTCCTGGCTCTTCTCATACCTGCATCTTTTATACCTGCATCTCTGTGTGGGACCATGGATCTGCGCTGTCCCGAACATACCAGGGAACACCTCCAGCTCGGGGTTCAATGGGGTCCCCACGACCTCTACTGCCACAACCTCTAGAGGGTGCCTATCGGGGTTACACTCTAACCCTAAATTGGCGACCCCTGTGGCAGACATCTTAGCATCTTCGGGTTCTACGCCCGAAACAACATCTTCAGTTTCTCCTACCATGACCTCTAGGGGGAGCCTATCGGAATTACACTCTGTTCCTAGGTTGGCGACCCCTATGGCAGGTATCTCAATATCTTTGGGTTCTGCACCCGATACAACCTTTTCTGTGAGAGGGTTGACCTTGGTCTCCCACAGGGACCAAAACGGGGGCAAATCTCTCCCCAACGCAGTCCCATATGGAAGGGTCTTTGCCACTCCCATCACATGCTTAATGTCCCCACATGGTGTGGAAAAATTAACCTCCATGGTCGGGTACTCCCGGATTTCCCTGTGGATACCCATCACCTCCACTTTCGGTCCTTTGGGGTTGTCCCCAGCAACAAGGGACCTATGGACCAGAGTCACTTTACTCCCCATGTCCAGGAGAGCCTCTGTTCGGCACCTATTCACAAGTACCTGGCACAATCGTGGTTCGCTGCCGGCTGTGCCCATAGTGGTGATACAGACTAGGCACACAGACTTATGGCAAGTGTTCCCGCAGTCCATGGGCTTAGATATCACCGAACAGTTACTAGCCCCATGCCTGGGCTCTGGTGCAACATCCTGAGTAGGTTTATACCGCTCAATCAATTCTATCAGCAGTTCCATGGTGCCTAGGTCCCTCAGCTCGACCCTTACCCCTTACCCTTGGGGTCTCTTTGGGACTGCTGATAGCCCCTCACTTTAGGGGTCTCCTTTTTACTATGCTGAAGCTCTGCTATCTTCCACTGCAGTGCCTCCCGCTGCTGCTGCAACTGCATCTCCTGGTGCAGAACCTCTTGCTGAATTCTTTGCTGATTGAGCACAACCTTCTCCAAAAGTTCCTCCATTTCTCCAGCAGACTTGCACAATGATCTGCAGCACTCTCTGGGCTATGCCTTAGTTCACACTGCCCACATTCTCCACCATATGTAGGGCAGCGGTATCATCGTACGCTGTGAAAATGGCAGTGACCCAAGCAAGTTCAAACAAAACGTTCCTTTAATGTGTTACTTCACACAGTCCATAAGAATACATAGTACACGGCTTTATGTTTGCCCTCCCTAAACAGGCCTGACTTCCCTTTGTTCAGTTTCCCTGGGTAACCGCATGCCAGGACCAAGTCTCTTTACTCATGTAGTGCACATCACGCTGTATCCTCCAGATCGCATCCGGGTAAACAAAAGACAGCCCGATACGCAGGGTGTCAGTCTAATTGGTTCCTCTAGCCCCTGTGTTGCCTCACATAGGGAGTGCTCTGCAGACAACTGCTCTGTCTGCTTCCAAACCAAAACTGACACCACTCCTCCTCTACTGCAGGGCTTTTAATCAGTCACTGCTTCACCATTTTAATCACAGCTACACCTGTGACTGCAATACTTCCTCATGGCCTCACTAAACCTCCGTGCGCATTCTGGAGAGCGCAAACAGTGCCCCCTAGCTGTAACGGGTTACTGCCTCACAATTTCATTACAAGAAGTAGTTAATAAAATCTATATAATTTTATTTACAAAAATACTGGTGCTTCCACCCCATGGAACACACAGCTGCAGTAATTAGCAAGCTATCTGCTAAAACTTGTTAATTAACCCCTTAGTGACTGGGCTAATTATTTTAAATCTAACGTGTCACTATGTAGTAGTAACTCTGAAATGCTTCAACATATCCCATTGAATTTCAGACTATTTTTTCGTGACATTTTATACTTTATAATAATAGTAAACTTAGGTTGATATGTTTTGTTTTATTTCATAAAAATATCAGAAATTTGACAAAATTTTTTAAAAATTTGCAATTTTCAAACTTTGAATGATTAACCCTTTAATTCACATAGTCATATCACACAAAAACAATAGTAAACTAGATGGGTATTTCCTGAAGGAACTACAGATAGTGCTTTGGAATGGTGCCCGGGCTGCCCCTGCAAGACTTTCACACTTGGGTGCCCCTCAGGCAATGGTTTGGTAGTTGTAGCCCCTCGGGGTCACTTTGACCCTTGGAGGTCCCTGGAGGTCAATTTGATCCTCAGGGGTCACTTTGTCCCTCGGGGTCCATGGGGTCAATTTGATCCTTGGGGGTCACTTTGACCCCTGGGGTCCCCAGGGGCCACTTTAACCCTCAGGGGTCACTTTGACCCTCAGGGGTTGCTAAGGGTCACTTTGAGCCTCGGGGGTCCCTGGGGTTCAATTTGACCCTCAGGGGTCACTTTGAGCCTCGGGGGTCCCTGGGGGTCAATTTGATGCTAAGGGCCACTTTGACCCTTGGGGTCAAATTTGACATTCAGGGGTCACTTTGACCCTAGGGGGTCAATTTGACCCTTGTGGGTTACTTTGACAATCGGGGGTCCCTGGGGGTTAATTTGACCTTCAAGGGTTACTTTAACCCTCAGGGCCCGATTTGGTGGGTGGTGCCACCCTGGGTCCGATTTGGTGGGCGGGGCCACTCTGGGTCTGATTTGGTGGGCGGGGTCACTCTGGGTCTGATTTGGTGGGCAGGGTCACTGGGTCTGATTTGGTGGGCAGGGTCACTCTGGGTCCGATTTGGTGGGTGGAGCCACTCTGGGTCTGATTTGGTTGGCGGGGCACCTCAGGGACCGATTTGGTGGGCAGGGTCACTCAGAGTCCGATTTGGTGGGCGGAGCACCTCAGGGACCGATTTGGTGGACGTGGTCACTCTGGGTCCGATTTGATGGGCGGGGTCACTCTGGGTCCGATTTGGTGGGTGGGGTAACTCTGGGTCTGATTTGGTGGGCGGGGTCACTCTGGGTCCGATTTGGTGGGCGGGGACACTCTGGGTCCGATTTGGTGGGCGGGGTCACTCTTGGTCCGATTTGGTGGGCGGAGCACCTCAGGGACAGATTTGGTGGGCGGGGTCACTCTGGGTCCGATTTGGTGGGCGGGGTCACTCTGGGTCCAATTTGGTGGGTGGGGTTACTCTGGGTCCGATTTGGTGGGCGGAGCCACTCTGGGTCTGATTTGGTGGGCGGGGCACCTCAAGGACCAATTTGGTGGGCGGGGTCACTCTGGGTCTGATTTGGTGGGCGGGGTCACTCTGGATCCGATTTGGTGGGCGGGGTCACTCTGGGTCCGATTTGGTGGGCGGGGTCACTCTGCGTCTGATTTGGTGGGCGGAGCCACTCTGGGTCCGATTTGGTGGGCGGGGCACCTCAGGGACCGATTTGGTGGGCGGGGTCACTCAGGGTCCGATTTGGTGGGCGGGGCACCTCAGGTGCCAATTTGGTGGGCGGGTCACTTTAAGAGCTGATATTCTCTGGCAAAACCTGTTTCCTGGTGGGGTCATGTAGAGTTCGTAGGCGTTGGCATAGTAACTGGGTCTGACTGCGCATATCAATGAGCTAATCAGCCCAGGTGGCAGTTACATTTGAAATTGCCTCAGAAATCAGGCCAATATAACCCTATGGGAAAATTTCCCTATTGAAATACATTGAGACAATGCATTCCAATGACGGGAAAAAATATTTTCAAACACAAATTGCACCAAAACTACAAATGCGATCGACACGAAAAATACTAAGCACACCGTTCGTGGATGCTGGCTTCGAAATGACGCCTCACTGGAGTCTGCGCGTGCAGCGGTTCGGGCCGCATTAATTGCGGAAAAAAGCCTAATAATAAGAAGAAGAAGTTAACCACGTTCCCTTCTTTCCCTCGCTTCTGCTTTACATCAGCACCATTTGCAAAATGTTTTATTTTGTTAGCTTTTAGAAGGTTTAAAAATGTATCAGTACTTTTCCTTTTTTTGTAGGAAATTTACAAAACCTATTCAGTTTTGAAGTGACTTTGGACATCCTACATATTGGAAATCCCAAAAGTGATACCATTTTAAAAACCGCACTGCTCAACCTTTCAAAATTGCTTTCAGGTAGTTAATTAACCCTTAAAAAGACATTGCGTTAGCGCAATCCGCAAGCGCTTAGCGCTAAACGGATTGCCCTAACGCAATCTGAACCTAGCCTAAGGCTGCCGTCACACTAGCAGTATTTGGTCAGTATTTTACATCAGTATTTGTAAGCCAAAACCAGGAGTGGAACAATTAGAGGAAAAGTATAATAGAAACATATGCACCACTTCTGCATTTATCACTCCCTCCTGGTTTTGCCTTACAAATACTGATGCAAAATACTGACCAAATACTGCTAGTGTGACGGCAGCCTAAGGTGCACATGGCTGTGAATGGAAAATGCAGACAAGCTAACTCTTCTAAAATTAAACAAGTGCTTGATTTCCTCTAACTTTATAAGCCCTACGGATCACAGCAACATAATGTAAATGCAGCCCAAATGTTTGTTTTTTGAAGTTGTCTTTAACGTCCATCCCTTACCATCCAAACCCATTTTGTTCATGAAATCACGTCCTCCTCCTGCTTCTGCAACAAGTACTGAGTGGTCATGTATGTATACCCCAATGTTTGTGAAAACTTGGCACATGGTGCAATGGTGAAACATGTACTCCCTATTGATTCCCTTGCTGACACACTCCAAATGCGGAGCAATGAAAATTATTGCCCCTGGTAAATATTCACGTAAGATTATCTGTACCCGGGTTGCACCAGTCGCACAACTGCTAGATAAAGATATGCCATTTTTTAAACCAATAGAAAATTATGATTTTTTTTCAATCATCTTGCTGTCACACTCCCAATACAGAGTAATGAAGATTATTGCCCCTGCTAAATAATCTTGTAAGATTATCTGTACCTGGATTGCACCATTCGCCCAAGTGCTTGATAAAAATACGCTATTTTTTACAACAATAGAAAAGTATAATTTTTTATAAATCATCTTGCTGTCATACCCCCAATGTGGAGTAATGAAGATTATTGCCCCTGCTAAATTGTCACGTACGATTATCTGTACCCAGGTTGCGCTAGTAGCACAACTGCTAGATAAAGATATGCTATTTTATAGAACAATAAAAAATTAAGATTTTTTTCAATTCGGCTTGCTAACACACTGCAAATATGGAGAATGAAGATTATTGCCTTTGATAAATTGTCACATACGATTATTGCTACCCAGATTGCGCCAGTCGCACAACCGCTAGATTAAGATACCCTAATTTTTAGAACAATAGAAAACTAAGATTTTCGTCTTACTATAACACTGCAAATGTGGAGTAATGATGATTATTGCCCCTGATAAATTTTCACGTACGATTATCTGTACCAGTATTGCACCAGTTGTGCAACTGCTAGACAAATATTAGGTATTTTAAGTGCAGAGAGCTGCAGCATGTACATGCAATGATCAGAACACCCAGGTGCCGGCCTTAATAATAATAATAATAATAATAATCTTTATTTATATAGCGCCAACATATTCCGCAGTGCTTTACAGTTTAAAAGTTTCAAACACAAGTCATATGTAACAACGTTAACAATACAATAATTAAAGCGAAATAAGAGGACCCTGCTCGTGAGAGTTTACAGTCTGCAATGAGGTGGGGGAGATACAAAGCACAGGTGTGTATTTACAATTATGTATTTAGGGTACCTTCACACTAAGCGACTTTACAACGATAACGATAGCGATCCGTGACGTTGCAGCGTCCTGGATAGTGATATTGTTGTGTTTGACACGCAGCAGCGATCAGGATCCTGCTGTGATATCGCTGGTCGTTGCTGAAAGTTCAGAACTTTATTTGGTCGTCAGATCGGCGTGTTTGACAGCAAAAGCAACGATGCCAGTGATGTTTTACAATGGTAACCAGGGTAAATATCGGGTTACTAAGCGCAGGGCTGCGCTTAGTAACCCGATGTTTACCCTGGTTACCATTGTAAAAGTAAAAAAAAAAACACTACATACTCACCCTCTGATGTCTGTCACGTCCCCCGGCGTCCGCGCTGCTGCTCAGAGCTTCCTGCACTGAGTGTGTCAGTGCCGGCCGGAAAGCAAAGCACAGCGGTGACGTCACCGCTCTGCTGTTAGGGCCGGCGCTCACACAGTGCAGGGAAGCGGACGCCGGGGGACGCGAATGTAAGTATGTAGTGTTTGTTTTTTTACATTTAACACTGGTAACCAGGGTAAACATCGTATTACTAAGCACGGCCCTGCGCTTAGCAACCCGATGTTTACCCTGGTTACCCGGGGACTTCGGCATCGTTGGTCGCTGGAGAGCTGTCTGTGTGACAGCTCTCCAGCGACCAAACAGCGACGCTGCAGCGATCAGCATCGTTGTCGATATCGCTGCAGCGTCATTTAGTGTGAAGGTACCTTTACAATGATGGTCCAGCCATCTTCAGGGGGTGGGGGATAGATGGGGATAGTGAATAGGCTACACACACAAATATAAAATGAGTTTGATTAGTGAACGTGGTAGGCCGCTCTGAACAATTGTGTTTTGAGGGAGCGCCTAAAACTATGCAAATTGTGGATGGTCCTAATATCTTGGGGCAGAGCATTCCAGAGGATTGGTGCAGCACGGGAGAAGTCTTGGAGTCGGGAGTGGGTGGTAGGGATCAGTGCAGAGGTTAGTCGGAAGTCATTTGCAGAGCACAGAGGTCGGTTAGGCCGATAGACAAAAATGAGGGAGGAGATGTAAGGCCGCACTGTGGAGAGCTTTGTGGGTGAGAACAAGTACTTTTAATTGTATCCTGTAATGAATGGGCAGCCAGTGTAATGACTGTCGAAGAGCGGATGTGTCCGAGTAACGATTAGCCAGATGGACGACCCTGGCTGCTGCATTAAGGATGGACTGGAGAGGGGAAAGTCACGTGAGGGGGAGGCCAATTAATAGAGCGTTATAGTAGTCGAGGCGGGAGTGGATCAGGGCAACAGTGAAGGTTTTTGTTGTTTCCATGGTGAGAAAAGGGCGGATTCTAGAGATGTTCTTTAGGTGTAAGTGGCATGAGCAGGCAAGAAATTGTATATGGGAGGTGAAGGAGAGATCGGAGTCAAACATAACACCCAGACAGCGCGCCTGCTGCTGGGGTGTTTTTATGGTGCCACCCACAGAGAGGGAAATGTCAGATTGAGGCCATGTGCACACGTTCAGTATTTTTTGCGTTTTTTTTGCGTTTTTTCGCTATAAAAACTTGATAAAAACGCGAAAAAAACACTAACATATGCCTCCTATTATTTACAGTATATTCCGCATTTTTTGTGCAAATGTTGCATTTTTTTTCCGCGAAAAAATCGCATCGCGGAAAAAAAAAGCAACATGTTCATTAAAAATGCAGAATTGCGGGGATTCCGCACACCTAGGAGTGCATTGATCTGCTTACTTCCCGCACGGGGCTGTGCCCACCATGCGGGAAGTAAGCAGATTATGTGCGGTTGGTACCCAGGGTGGAGGAGAGGAGACTCTCCTCCACAGACTGGGCACCATATAATTGGTAAAAAAAAAAGAATTAAAATAAAAAATAGTCATATACTCACCTTCGATGGCCTCCGGAGTCTTCCCGCCTCTCCGGTGCATGCTGCCGCTTCGGTTCCTATAGCTGGTGTGGGGTGAAGGACCTGCGATGACGTCGCGGTCTTGTGATTGGTCGCGAGACCGGTCATGTGACCGCTCACATGACCGCGACGTCATGGAAGGTCCTTCATACACACAGCATCTATAGGAACGGACGCCGCTGAGGAGATCCGCTGTCTGCAGGTGAGTATAACCATTTTTTTTATTTTTTTTAATTATTTTTAAACATTCTATCTTTTACTATAGATGCTGCATAGGCTGCATCTATAGTAAAAAGTTAGTCACACTTGTCAAACACTATGTTTGACAAGTGTGACCAACCTGTCAGTTTTCCAAGCGATGCTACAGATCGCTTGGAAAACTTTAGCATTCTGCAAGCTAATTACGCTTGCAGAATGCTAAAAAAACGCGAAAAAAACGGAAAAAAACGAAAAAAAAAAAAAAAGCGGATTTTTTGCAGAAAATTTCCGGTTTTCTTCAGGAAATTTCTGCAAGAAATCCGGACGTGTGCACATACCCTGAGAGAGGTTAGTAGATGGCGGGAGCAGAAGTAGTTCAGTTTTGGAAAGGCTGAGTTTCAGATAGAGAGCGGACATTTCACCCACCCTCTCTTTTACTAAATCTCTCACAACAAATCCCCACCTAACAAACAAAGACAAGTAATCTTGATAGTCTTCAGCTCTTAAAAGAGGTTTTTGGAATAAATAACGCTCACTCTAACTTTCTATCACTGTCCCTACGCTCCTTTCAGTCTCCTTATGCTCACACTACGCTCTTACTATGTTGTACTACCATCAAGTGCTACAAAGAACAGGCTCACATGAGGACCGCCCCCAGGAAAGGAAGATCAAGAGTCACCTCTGCTTCTGAGGATAAGTTTATCCGAGTCACCAGCCTCAGAAATCGCAGGTTAACAGCAGCTCAGATTAGAGACCAGGTCAGTGCCACACAGGGTTCTAGCAGCAGACACATCTCTACAACAACTGTTAAGAGGAGACTTTGTGCAGCATGCCTTCATGGTAAAATAGCTGCTAGGAAACCACTGTACAACAAGCAGAAGAGACTTGTTTGGGCTAAAGAATACAAGGAATGGACACTAGACCAGTGAAAATATGTGCTTTGGTCTGATGAGTCCAAATTTGAGATCTTTGGTTCCAACCACCATGTCTTTGTGCGACGCAGAAAAGGTGAACGGATGGACTCTACATGCCTGGTTCCCACCGTGAAGCTTGGAGGAGGAGGTGAGATGATGTGGGGGTGCTTTGCTGGTGACACTGTTGAGGATTTATTCAAAATTGAAGCTGAACCAGCATGGTTACCACAGCATCTTGCAGCGGCATGCTATTCCATCTGGTTTGCGTTTAGTTGGACCATCATTTATTTTTCAACAGGACAATGACCCCAAACACACCACCAGGCTGTGTAAGAGCTATTTGACCAAAAAGGAGAGTGATGGGTTGCTACGCCAGATGACCTGGCCTCCACAGTCACCAGACCTGAACCCAATCTAGATGGTTTGGGGTGAGCTGGACCGCAGAGTGAAGGCAAAAGGGCCAACAAGTGCTAAGCATGAGAAGGGGTTACATACAAATTACAGATCTCACTTACAGTAAGCAAACTAACAATGACAGACTGATACAGAGGGGAGATGACCCTGCCCTTGCGGGCTTACATTATACTAGAAGAATACTGCATATAGAAGGATCAAAAAGCACTACTTCTAACAGTATAGAAGATATGTGTGAAGAGCAGCAGAAAGTGCATGAAAGGATGATTCTCGGCAATAAGCTCTATTTAACGAGAGAGCTGTATCAGGCTAAGATAAATAAGGGCCAAGATATACAGGATTACATAAGAAATAATTTAGAAATTGTGGAGCACCTGAGGGGCATTGGGGAAGATCTAAAGGACTTCCATGTTGCTTCACTTGTAACACTTGTGACACACTAGTAACCGCACTAGATGCACGCCCAGATTATGAGATTACATTGGCGTATGTCAGAGGAAAGCTTTTAAATGAGTATAAGCGAAATACAGAAAGTGTAAGTAGCAGTGAGGTATCCAAAGCAGAATACGCTTTAAAAACCCAAGATCTACCCAAAAATAAAAGTAATTTGAAAGAAACATGTGAGTGTTTTCTCTGCTGGAAATCAAGGCACCCAAAGGCTGACTGCAAAAGCTAGACTGAATCAGCTGAAAAAGCAATATAATCATCAAAGGGTTACAAGTGCCATTACTGAAAAATATGACACTTCAAGTACCGAGGCTGAGTTTACTGTTAATGCAAGTACATCAAAGCATGCACAGTGTATAGACTCTGGGGCAACTAGTCATATGACTAATGACAGTAGCTTCTTCCCTAACCTTGACAGAAGTAAATCAGAGAAAGTGATCTTGGCTAATGGTCAGTATATGAATTCAGAAGTAAAAATAAAAAATGATTTATACCAATTAAAATATAAGGAAAGTGTATACACTGCTAAACATGAACATAACAAGAATTGTATTGATGTATGGAACAGGCATTTTGAACATAGAGACCCAGAAGCAATAAGAAAGTTACAGTATATACTTGAGTATAAGCCGACTGGAGTATAAGCCTAGGCACCTAATTTTGCCATGGAAAACTGGGTAAGCTTATTGACTCAAGTATAAGCTAGGTAATGATTGTCCCCTCATTCCTATCCTGGTATGTGTGGTTCCCCCCGTCCTGTCCTGCTCTGTGTGGCTCCCCCTGTGTAACACCCCTTTAGGGCTACCACGGTACACTGGGTGTTATGGGGGGTCTCACCTCTCCAGGGCGCAGTGCCTCCACCCGAATCTTGATTGGAGCTCTCTCTGGGACTGCAGAAGGACTATTATCTTCTGCCAGGGGCTGACTCAGGAAGCCCCTGCCACACTCAGTACACACTCACAGGGATCAGGAGTAAAACAGTTTAACAGGTTTATTGCTATGCAGCATAAATGAAATGGATTTAAAAGAATAACATGCAATACAAGTAACTGTGCTCTGTCAAAGTCATATACACATCACACTCTAATTCTACTTCAACCCTGCAAGTATAACGTAGCAGGGTTTTTTGTTTCTTCTGGTTTAACTCAGTCCAAACGTTGGGGCCCAGTTGCCGCGGATGTTGGCGTGCAAATTAGAACAGTTGGTGCACTTAGATGAATATTAATGGCAATAGTCTGGGCTGTAGTGTACTCACTGTAAATAGCGCCGGTAGGACCACAAGTTTCAGAAGGGCACTCGCTGCTCATCTCCAACGGTCGGATGCTTCTCTGGACACCAGCTGGGGGTGACCGGATTCAGTTCTTTTATACGGTGGGAGTGCCGACAGAACTCTCCAAGTTCTTGATGTAACTTGCTTCAGAGGGTAAAAGAAAGCCACGCTCTCTCCAGCAGCGTGGGTATATCTGAGGGGACAACAACACTGCAGTGTAGAGGGATGGAAATCCGCCGTGCTCAGTCTCTCACAGCAAGTTGCCACGCTCACTTCTTTCTCTGCTTTCTTGCTTTCACTTTCTGTCCAGCTCCTCCCTCTAAGTCCTTCCTCATCCAATCCAGGCTGTGTCATCTGACTGAAACAAGGGTCCCTGGGAATTGTAGTCCACTGCAGCTCAGGGGAAAATCTGCTAATGTCTGCAGATCCCTGTTTAACAGCAGCTGCAAAGCTCTTCTTAGTGTCTGTAAGTCCCAGTATACCAGTAGCTGCCCTGACAGTTCCCAGTGCAGGTGTTACACCTGTTGTATGCATGGCTCCCCCGGTCTCATCTTGTATGCATGGCACGGCTCCCCCCTCCCATCCTTGTTTGCATGGCTCCGCCCTCCCATCTTGTATGCATGGCTCGGCTCCCCCCTCACATCCTTGTACGCATGACTCCCCTGTCCCATCTTTTATCCATGGTTGGGCTCCACTGGGCTCCTCCGTCCTCCCCCAGCCTCCTCCAACCTCCTCCGTCCTCCCTGTTCTCCATCCTCCCTGTTCTCTTCTATCCTTCCCCGTCCTCCCCTGTTATACTCACCCTCTCGCACCATCACTGAACGTCACTGCATCTCTGTCCCGGCACGGCAGCTTCTTCCTGTGCTGAGCAGTCACGTGGTACCACTCATTAAGATCATGAATATGCGCTCCACGCCTATGGGAGTGGAGTTGCGTCCATATTCATGACCTTAATGAGCGGTACCACGTGACCGCTTAGCACAGGAAGAAGCTGCCGCGCCAGGACAGAGATGCAGAGACGGAGCTGCAGCGATGGAGGGTGAGTATTGAGGTCTTCTGGAAGCCGGCGGCTGCAGCTGTCACTGTGCTACAGCCGTCGACTTCCTGCTCCCCCTCCTCCGCCTGCTTTCTGGACCATGACTCGTGTATAAGCCGAGGGGGGCACTTTCAGCACAAACAAATGTGAAAATTTTGGCTTATACATGAGTATATATGGTAGTTAAAAAACAAAAAGCTGATGGTCTTACAGTCGATCTGTGCAATCAGACAATGAAATGCACTAGCTATATTAAAGGGAAAATGTCAAGAAAATCCTTTCCTAAGAATATTACTACAAAACCAGAACAGCTTCTGGACTTAATAGACACAGGTGTTTGTGTTCCAATGAGTACTCAAATTCCTGGAAAGAAGAGATATTTTCTCACATTTATCGATGATTATTCAAGATATACAGTTGTCTAATGTCTATCTGCTTCACAGTAAAGTTGAAGTTCCAAAGAAACTTGAAATGCGGTATTTTTCCCTTTATAAGATGCACTTGATTATAAGACGCACCTAGATTTTAGAGAGGAAAATAAAAAAATATATATATTTTGAGACAAATAGTGTGCAAAAACTTTAATAAAATGCAAAAATATTATCTGTGGATGACGCTCTGTTATGGATGTATTCTGAAAGATGAGGGAGGTGGTAGTCACATTTGCAATAAACACTTTGAACACTACCTTACAGTGTACAGAATATTTACACTAAATATGGCTAGAACCCCCATCATCCTTCAGAATATACCCATTGATACAGTATATTCTGAAGGATGATGGGGGTTGTTTGCTAACCCTTCCTAAAAGGATCTCGGACTTGTGGGTACTGTAGTTGCAACCTTAACCCCTTAACCCCCAAGGGTGGTTTGCACGTTACTGACCGAGCCAATTTTTACAATTCTGACCACTGTCCCTTTATGAGGTTATAACTCTGGAACGCTTCAACGGATCGTGATGATTCTGACCTTGTTTTCTCGTGACTTATTGTACTTCATGATAGTGGTAAAATTTCTTTGATATTACCTACGTTTATTTGTGAAAAAATGAAATTTGGCGAAAATTTAGAAAATGTTGCAATTTTCCAAACTTGAATTTTTATGCCCTTAAATCACAGACATATTTCACACAAAATACTTAATAAGTAACATTTCCCACAGGCCTACTTTACATCAGCACAATTTTGGAACCAAAATTTTTTTTTGTTAGGGCGTTATAAGGGTTAAAATTTGACCAGCAATTTCTCATTTTTACAACACCATTTTTTTTAAATGACTACATCACATTTGAAGTCACTTTGAGGGGTCTATATGATAGAAAATACCCAAGTGTGACACCATTCTAAAAACTGCACATCTCAAGGTGCTCAAAACCACATTCAAGAAGTTTATTAACCCTTCAGGTGTCTCACAGGAATTTTTGGAATGTTAAAAAAAAAAAAATAAACATTTAACTTTTTCTCACAACAAATTTACTTCAGCTCCAATTTGTTTTATTTCACCAAGGGTAACAGGAGAAATTGGACCCCACAAGTTGTTGTAAAATTTGTCCTGAGTACGCTGATACCCCATATGTGGGTGTAAACCACTGTTTGGGCGCATGGCAGAGCTCGAAAGGGAAGGAGCGCTGTTTGACTTTTCAATGAAAAATTGACTGGAATTGAGATAGGATGCCATGTCGCGTTTGGAGAGCCCCTGATGTGCCTAAACTTTGAAACCCCCCACAAGTGATACCATTTTGGAAAATAGACCCCCTAAGGAACTTATCTAGATGTGTGGTGAGCACTTTGACCCACTGAGTGCTTCACAGAAGTTTATAATGCAGAGCCGTAAAAATAAAAAGTCATATTTTTTCACAAAAATGATATTTCCCCCCAATTTTTTATTTTCCCAAGAGTAACAGAAGAAATTGAAACCCAAAAGTTGTTGTGCAATTTATCCTGAGTACGCTAATACCCCTATTTGTGGGGGTAAACCACTGTTTGGGCGCATGGCAGAGCTCAGAAGGGAAGGAGTGCCTTTTGACTTTTCAATGCAAAATTGACTTGAATTGAGATAGGACACCATGTCTCGTTTGGAGAGCCCCTGATGTGCCTAAACATTGAAACCCCCACAAGTGACACCATTTTGGAAAGAAGACCCCCTAAGGAACTTATCTAGTTGTGTTGTGAGAACTTTGAACCTCCAAGTGTTTCACTACAGTTTATAACGCAGAGCCGTGAAAATAATTTTATTTTTTTTCACAAAAATTATTTTTTAGCCCCCAGTTTTGTATTTTCCTAAGGGTAACAGGAGAAATTGTACACCAAAAGTTGTTGTCTAATTTGTACTGAGTACACTGATACCCCATATGTGGGGGGGAACTACCGTTTGGGCACATGGCAGAGCTCGGAAGGGAAGGAGCGCCGTTTGGAATGCAGACTTAGATGGAATGGTCTGCAGGCATCACATTGTGTTTGCAGAGCCCCTGATGTACCTAAACAGTAGAAACCCCCCACAAGTGACCCCCATAGTGGAAACTAGACCCCCAGGGATCTAGATGTGTTATGAGAACTTTGAACCGCCAAGTGTTTCACTACAATTTATAGCACAGAGCCGTGAAAATAAAAAATCCTTTTTTTTTCCACAAAAATTATTTTTTAGCCCCCGGTTTTGTATTTTCCCAAGGGTAACAGGAGAAATTGGACCCCCAAAGTTGTCCAATTTGTCCTGAGTACGCTGATACATCATTCTTAGCCCCAACCCTAACCCTAACTTTAGCCCCAACCCTAACCCTAACTTTAGCCCCAACCCTAACCTTAGCCCAACCCTAACCCTAACTTTAGCCCCAACCCTAACCCAGCTTTAGCCCTAACCCAAACCCTAACTGTAGCTCTAACCCTAACTTTAGCCCCAACCCTAACCCTAACTTTAGCCCCAACCTTCACCCTAACTTTAGCCCCAACCTTCACCCTAACTTTAGCCCCAACCCTAACCTTAACTTTAGCCCCAACCCTAACCCAGCTTTAGCCCTAACCCAATCCCTAACTGTAGCCCTAACCCTAACTTTAGCCCCAACCCTAACCCAACTTTAGCCCCAACCCTCACCCTAACTTTAGCACCAACCCTAACCCTAACTTTAACCCCAACCCTCACCCTAACTTTAGCCCCAACCCTAACCCTAACTTTAGCCCCAACCCTAACCCAGCTTTAGCCCTAACCCAAACCCTAACTGTAGCCCTAACCCTAACTTTAGCCCCAACCCTTACCCTAACTTTAGCCCCAACCCTAACCCAGCTTTAGCCCTAACCCAAACCCTAACTGTAGCCCTAACCCTAACTTTAGCCCCAACCCTAACCCTAATGGGAAAATGGAAATAAATACATTTTTTTAAATTTTATTTTTTTTCCTAACTAAGGGGGTGATGAAGGGGGGGTTTGATTTACTTTTATAGCGAGTTTTTTAAGAGGATTTTTATGATTGGCAGCCGTCACTAAAAGACACTTTTTATTGCAAAAAAATAGTTTTTGCATCTCCACATTTTGAGAGCTATAATTTTTCCATATTTTGGTCCACAGAGTCATGTGAGGTCTTGTTTTTTGCGGGACGAGTTGACGGTTTTATTGTTACCATTTTCGGGGACGTGACTTTTTAATCGCTTTTTATTCTGATTTTTGTGAGGTAGAATGAACAAAAACCAGCTATTCATGAATTTCTTTTGGGGGGGTGCTTGTACCGTTCCACGTTTGATAACATTGGTAAAGCAGTTTTATTCTTCGGGCCAGAACGATTACAGCGATACCTCATTCATATAATTTTTTATGTTTTGGCGCTTTTATACGATAAAAACTATTTTATATAAAAAATAATTATTTTTGCATCACTTTATTCTGAGGACTATAACTTTTTTATCTTTTCATTGATGATGCTGTATGGTGGCTCGTTTTTTGCAGGACAAGATGACGTTTTCATCGATACCATGGTTATTTATATCCGTCTTTTTGATCGCGTGTTATTCCACTTTTTGTCGGTATGATAATAAAGCGTTTTTTGCCTCAGGTTTTTTTTTTTTTTACGGTGTTCACTGAAGGGGTTAACTAGTGGGACAGTTTTATAGGTTGGGTCGTTATGGACGTGGCGATACTAAATATGTGTACTTTTATTGTTTTTTTTTATTTAGATAAAGAAATGTATTTATTGGAACAATATTTTTTTTTCTTTATTTAGGAATTTATTTATTTATTTTTTTGCACATGCAAATATTATTTTTCAACTTTTTTACATTGCCCTGGGGGGGGGGGGACATCACTTTATATTATAAGATCGCTGATCTGACACTTTGCAATGCACTGTGTCAGATCAGCGATCTGACAGACAGTGCAGGGAGGCTCAGAGCAGGCGCTTGAAAGCCACCTCCCTGTAGGACCCGGAAGGCCCCCCGTGGCCATTTTGGATCCGGGCATGCAAGAGGAGGAGGTAGGAGACCCTCGGAGCAACGCGATCACATCGCGTTGCTCCGAGGGTCTCAGGGAAGCACACAGGGAGCCCCCTCCCTGCGCGATGCTTCCCTATACCGCCGGAACACTGTGATCATCTTTGATCGCAGTGTGTCGGGGGTTAATGTGCCAGGAGCAGTCCGTGACCGCTCCTGGCACATAGTTCCGGATGTCAGCTCCTATAGTCAGCTGACACCCGGCCGTGATCGGCCGCGCTCCCCCGTAAGCGCGGCCAATCCACTATGACGTACTATCCCGTTACTGGGAATTAAGTCCCAGGTCACCTCGACGGGATAGTACATCATATGGGATAAAGGGGTTAAATAGTGTGCAGGGACAGATATGTGATTGGTGGGGGGCAGGTGCGGATGGATATCTCGGCTTTCCTCCATCTGCCCTGTTCTGAGTGAGTAGCTGGATGCCAGGCCTTGGAAGAAGAATGGCGGCCGCCATATGCAGGGCCACCGCTCACCACCGTACCACCACCGAAGGACCACCACTCATCAGAGTACCACCACCACACTCGGCAGGATCGTCGCACCACCACCGCAACACCCCCAGCTCCAGGCTCGCAGCACTGGTAAGAACAGTGTTCGGTTTATAAGATGCATCCCCATTTCCCCCCTAATTTTGGGGATCATAAAAGTGCGACTTATAATCTGAAAAATACGATATATCTCGGAACTCAATATACAAGTAATAAGACTCAATTCATTTTAAGGAAATGGAAATCGTGTTTCAGACCACTGTACCATACAACCCTGAACAAAATGGTGTAGCAGAAAGAAGGAACTAAACACTTTATGAAAGGTGAAGAGGTATGCTATTTGACGCAGATATGCCAACCACATATTGGGGTAATCATGACAGTTTGCCATCTTCAAAACAGACTACTAGGTAGAGCTACTGAGAGAACTCCATTTGAGCAATGGAACAGCAAGAAGCCTGAATTACAACATATACGAATATTTGTAAGTAAAGTATTTGCATATATTTCCAAAGAAAAACGTACCTAGTGGGAATCTCATGCAAAAAAAGGGTATCCTGGTGGGCTAGAGGGAAACCTAGAAAGGATGTAGAATCCTGCACCCAGAAATGAACAAGGTCACAATAAGCAGAGATGTAATGATTGATGAGAAATTTGTGTCTCTGAAGTTTCATGATATCATACGATCACAGCTTCAAAATAACAATAAAAGTGATGTAGAAGTTTCCTTAGGTTCTTCAAACACTGATGAAGCAACAGAAAAATCAGGTGAATTTGCTCAAGGAACCAACATTAGGGTTTGCTCACACTGGCAAGTAGCCAGCGTATAACTCGTGCGAGTGCCATTTCATGTTTCAATATATAGCACTTGCTGCAATGCTACACTATGAAGCAGTGCCGACTAGCATTTATATTTTCATGCTAAGCCGGTATGATCTATGGGTGCACTACAAAACATCATAGTGCACTCGGATGTCATCAGAGTGCAGTCTGATATACGCTAACTCACACAATGTAGACGATGGAAAAATTAAGTTGTCCATCTACTCCGCACCAGATGTCTAATTTTCGCATGCATCGCATAGCAGTAAAATGACACTCGTCTCACATTCGCAGCATTTTGAGCATTTGCATTAAACATCCGATTATCTTGCATGAGAGAATCATCAGATGCTATACGCTAGCCTGAGTGGGCCCTTAGGAAGAGAAAAGCAGCACCAATTACAGAAACATCTGAATGGCTAAACACAATTTCTCCCAAGGAAAGCTGGCAAAACAAGACAATATACTATGTGCTTTTGAGGAAAAAAAAAAGACTTAAAGTGCTCAGGGTTGACATAGACTTTATTGCTGCATTACATGTAATATACATTACTATATAACAGGAAGAACAACAGTCCAACAGTTCATGTTTTGCCTCAAGTGTTATTTTATTTTTCCAGATCCAAATAAAAAGACCTCATGTGCTTATATTATTTTATAGCAATGGTTTAAGTTTGAACCTTTCATCAGGTATTATTTCAGGGTAATAGTTAACACATAAGTCCTAATTTATAATTGTTGCATACCACTTGAAATTGAATATAACGTCACAACTCGAGAATCTAGGATTCCCGGATTAATAAAAGAGATACATGCATAGAGTACATTAAAATATATTTATTTTATTCAAACATATATAAAAAAGGCGTTATTATTAGTGTTGAGCGATACCGTCCGATACTTGAAAGTATCGGTATCGGAAAGTATCGGCCGATACCGGCAAAGTATCGGATCCAATCCGATACCGATACCCGATACCAATACAAGTCAATGGGACTCAAGTATCGGACGGTATCCCTGATGGTTCCCAGGGTCTGAAGGAGAGGAAACTCTCC